>NC_054387.1:124740676-125061926 GCF_017654675.1 Xenopus laevis | reverse complement strand
AAAAGTTGTTTCTATTTTTACGGAGAATGTTAAGAAATGTTTTTAATGGATATGGTTATCAATCATGGCAAATTAGGAAAAAAAAAAAGAGGGCCCGGAGGAGCACCTGAGCAATGAGGTATACCTGAGAACTGAGGTACTCCTGAGCATTGAGGTATACCTGGGCTCTGTGGCGCAATGGATAGCGCATTGGACTTCTAGTTGTATGAGGACATTCAAAGGTTGTGGGTTCGAATCCCACCAGAGTCGTACTTGTGCGACATCATTTGACTAATTTAAAGAATGAAAAGGAAACAAAGAATGGAAGGAATGCCTTTATCAGGTGCACTTGATGAAGCTGTTAGTCTTCAAAGATGGGGGTTTTGTCCCACTGGAGTAAATTTCCCTTCTATCTGTTGAGTTTCCACTTGATAGCTTCATCCCAATGTTCCCACACAATGACAGTCTCACAATGTGTGAACTTGAAACGAGATATTGTTTTTCCAGGACCATTCCATCATGCTCCAAACTGGCCAGTCCCAGTGATAATTGATCTAGTGGTACATAATTCAACAGGGAATTCTTTTTATTTTTGCTTTAGTTCCCAGTGGATTCATGACTTCTAAATTCTTGTGTATTGTTTGCCAGAGAAAGAAAGTTAAGCTAATTGACAAAAGTTGTTTCTATTTCTACGGAGAATGTTAAGAAATGTTTTTAAATGGATATTGTTATCAATCATATCAAATTAGGGGAAAAAAAGAGGGCCCTGAGGAGCACCTGAGCACTGAGGTACACCTGAGTACTGAGGTACTCCTGAGCATTGAGGTATACCTGTGCTCTGTGGCGCAATGGATAGCGCATTGGACTTCTAGGTGTATGAGGACATTCAAAGGTTGTGGGTTCGAATCCCACCAGAGTCGTACTTATGTGACATCATTTGACTAATTTAAATGATGAAAAGGAAACAAAGAATGGAAGGAATGCCTTTATCAGGTGCACTTGATGAAGCTGTTAGTCTTCAAAGATGGGGGTTTTGTCCCACTGGAGTAAATTTCCCTTCTATCTGTTGAGTTTCCACTTGATAGCTTCATCCCAATGTTCCCACACAATGACAGTCTCACGATGTGTGAACTTGAAACGAGATATTGTTTTTCCAGGACCATTCCATCATGCCCCAAACTGGCCAGTCCCAGTGATAATTGATCTAGTGGTACATAATTCAACAGGGAATTCTTTTTATTTTTGCTTTAGTTCCCAGTGGATTCATGACTTCTAAATTCTTGTGTATTGTTTGCCAGAGAAAGAAAGTTAAGCTAATTGACAAAAGTTGTTTCTATTTCTACGGAGAATGTTAAGAAATGTTTTTAAATGGATATTGTTATCAATCATATCAAATTAGGTGAAAAAAAGAGGGCCCTGAGGAGCACCTGAGCACTGAGGTACACCTGAGTACTGAGGTACTCCTGAGCATTGAGGTATACCTGTGCTCTGTGGCGCAATGGATAGCGCATTGGACTTCTAGGTGTATGAGGACATTCAAAGGTTGTGGGTTCGAATCCCACCAGAGTCGTACTTGTGCGACATCATTTGACTAATTTAAAGGATGAAATGAAAAGGAAACAAAGAATGGAAGGAATGCCTTTATCAGGTGCACTTGATGAAGCTGTTAGTCTTCAAAGATGGGGGTTTTGTCCCACTGGAGTAAATTTCCCCTCTATCTGTTGAGTTTCCACTTGATAGCTTCATCCCAATGTTCCCACACAATGACAGTCTCACGATGTGTGAACTTGAAACGAGATATTGTTTTTCCAGGACCATTCCATCATGCCCCAAACTGGCCAGTCCCAGTGATAATTGATCTAGTGGTACATAATTCAACAGGGAATTCTTTTTATTTTTGCTTTAGTTCCCAGTGAATTCATGACTTCTAAATTCTTGTGTATTGTTTGCCAGAGAAAGAAAGTTAAGCTAATTGACAAAAGTTGTTTCTATTTCTACGGAGAATGTTAAGAAATGCTTTTAAATGGATAGTGTTATCAATCATATCAAATTAGGGGGAAAAAAGAGGGCCCTGAGGAGCACCTGAGCACTGAGGTACACCTGAATACTGAGGTACTCCTGAGCGTTGAGGTATACCTGGGCTCTGTGGCGCAAGGGATAGCGCATTGGACTTCTAGGTGTATGAGGACATTCAAAGTTTGTGGGTTCGAATCCCACCAGAGTTGTACTTATGTGACATCATTTGACTAATTTAAAGGATGAAATGAAAAGGAAACAAAGAATGGAAGGAATGCCTTCATCAGGTGCACTTGATGAAGCTGTTAGTCTTCAAAGATGGGGGTTTTGTCCCACTGGAGTAAAGTTCCCTTCTATCTGTTGAGTTTCCACTTGATAGCTTCATCCCAATGTTCCCACACAATGACAGTCTCACAATGTGTGAACTTGAAAGGAGATATTGTTTTTCCAGGACCATTACATCATGCCCCAAACTGGCCAGTCCCAGTGATAATGGAGCTAGTGGTACATAATTCAACAGGGAATTCTTTTTAGTTTTGCTTTAGTTCCTAGTGGATTCATGTTTTCTAAATTCTTGTGTATTGTTTGCCAGAGAAAGAAACTTAAGCTAATTGACAAAAGTTGTTTCTATTTTTACGGAGAATGTTAAGAAATGTTTTTAATGGATATGGTTATCAATCATGGCAAATTAGGAAAAAAAAAGAAGAGGGCCCGGAGGAGCACCTGAGCAATGAGGTATACCTTAGAACTGAGGTACTCCTGAGCAATGAGGTATACCTGGGCTCTGTGGCGCAATGGATAGCGCATTGGACTTCTAGTTGTATGAGGACATTCAAAGGTTGTGGGTTCGAATCCCACCAGAGTTGTACTTATGTGACATCATTTGACTAATTTAAAGGATGAAAAGGAAACAAAGAATGGAAGGAATGCCTTTATCAGGTGCACTTGATGAAGCTGTTAGTCTTCAAAGATGGGGGTTTTGTCCCACTGGAGTAAAGTTCCCTTCTATCTGTTGAGTTTCCACTTGATAGCTTCATCCCAATGTTCCCACACAATGACAGTCTCACGATATGTGAACTTAAAACAAGATATTGTTTTTCCAAGTCCACTCCATCATGCCCCAAACTGGCCAGTCCCAGTGATAATGGAGCTAGTGGTACATAATTCAACAGGGAATTCTTTTTAGTTTTGCTTTAGTTCCTAGTGGATTCATGTGTTCTAAATTCTTGTGTATTGTTTGCCAGAGAAAGAAACTTAAGCTAATTGACAAAAGTTTTTTCTATTTCTGCGGAGAATGTTAAGAAATGTTTTTAATGGATATGGTTATCAATCATGGCAAATTAGGAAAAAAAAGAGGGCCCGGAGGAGCACCTGAGCAATGAGGTATACCTGAGTACTGAGGTACTGCTGAGCATTGAGGTTTACCCGGGCTCTGTGGCGCAATGGATAGCGCATTGGACTTCTAGGTGTATGAGGACATTCAAAGGTTGTGGGTTTGAATCCCACCAGAGTCGTACTTGTGTGACATCATTTGACTAATTTAAAGGATGAAATGAAAAGGAAACAAAGAACGGAAGGAATGCCTTTATCAGGTGCACTTGATGAAGCTGTTAGTCTTCAAAGATGGGGGTTTTGTCCCACTGGAGTAAAGTTCCCTTCTATCTGTTGAGTTTCCACTTGATAGCTTCATCCCAATGTTCCCACACAATGACAGTCTCACAATGTGTGAACTTGAAAGGAGATATTGTTTTTCCAGGACCATTACATCATGCCCCAAACTGGCCAGTCCCAGTTATAATGGAGCTAGTGGTACATAATTCAACAGGGAATTCTTTTTAGTTTTGCTTTAGTTCCTAGTGGATTCATGTTTTCTAAATTCTTGTGTATTGTTTGCCAGAGAAAGAAACTTAAGCTAATTGACAAAAGTTGTTTCTATTTTTACGGAGAATGTTAAGAAATGTTTTTAAATGGATATTGTTATCAATCATATCAAATTAGGGGAAAAAAAGGGGGCCCTGAGGAGCACCTGAGCAATGAGGTACACCTGAGTACTGAGGTACTCCTGACCATTGAGGTATACCTGGGCTCTGTGGCGCAATGGATAGCGCATTGGACTTCTAGGTGTATGAGGACATTCAAAGGTTGTGGGTTCGAATCCCACCAGAGTCGTACTTGTGCGACATCATTTGACTAATTTAAAGGATGAAATGAAAAGGAAACAAAGAATGGAAGAAATGCCTTTATCAGGTGCACTTGATGAAGCTGTTAGTCTTCAAAGATGGGGGTTTTGTCCCACAGGAGTAAATTTCCCTTCTATCTGTTGAGTTTCCACTTGATAGCTTCATCCCAATGTTCCCACACAATGACAGTCTCACGATGTGTGAACTTGAAACGAGATATTGTTTTTCCAGGACCATTCCATCATGCCCCAAACTGGCCAGTCCCAGTGATAATTGATCTAGTGGTACATAATTCAACAGGGAATTCTTTTTATTTTTGCTTTAGTTCCCAGTGGATTCATGACTTCTAAATTCTTGTGTATTGTTTGCCAGAGAAAGAAAGTTAAGCTAATTGACAAAAGTTGTTTCTATTTCTACGGAGAATGTTAAGAAATGCTTTTAAACTATCTGTTGAGTTTCCACTTGATAGCTTCATCCCAATGTTCCCACACAATGACAGTATCACAATGTGTGAACTTGAAAGGAGATATTGTTTTTCCAGGACCATTACATCATGCCCCAAACTGGCCAGTCCCAGTGATAATGGAGCTAGTGGTACATAATTCAACAGGGAATTCTTTTTAGTTTTGCTTTAGTTCCTAGTGGATTCATGTTTTCTAAATTCTTGTGTATTGTTTGCCAGAGAAAGAAACTTAAGCTAATTGACAAAAGTTGTTTCTATTTTTACGGAGAATGTTAAGAAATGTTTTTAATGGATATGGTTATCAATCATGGCAAATTAGGAAAAAAAAAAAGAGGGCCCGGAGGAGCACCTGAGCAATGAGGTATACCTGAGAACTGAGGTACTCCTGAGCATTGAGGTATACCTGGGCTCTGTGGCGCAATGGATAGCGCATTGGACTTCTAGTTGTATGAGGACATTCAAAGGTTGTGGGTTCGCATCCCACCAGAGTCGTACTTGTGCGACATCATTTGACTAATTTAAAGAATGAAAAGGAAACAAAGAATGGAAGGAATGCCTTTATCAGGTGCACTTGATGAAGCTGTTAGTCTTCAAAGATGGGGGTTTTGTCCCACTGGAGTAAATTTCCCTTCTATCTGTTGAGTTTCCACTTGATAGCTTCATCCCAATGTTCCCACACAATGACAGTCTCACAATGTGTGAACTTGAAACGAGATATTGTTTTTCCAGGACCATTACATCATGCTCCAAACTGGCCAGTCCCAGTGATAATTGATCTAGTGGTACATAATTCAACAGGGAATTCTTTTTATTTTTGCTTTAGTTCCCAGTGGATTCATGACTTCTAAATTCTTGTGTATTGTTTGCCAGAGAACGAAAGTTAAGCTAATTGACAAAAGTTGTTTCTATTTCTATGGAGAATGTTAAGAAATGTTTTTAAATGGATATTGTTATCAATCATATCAAATTAGGGGAAAAAAAGAGGGCCCTGAGGAGCACCTGAGCACTGAGGTACACCTGAGTACTGAGGTACTCCTGAGCATTGAGGTATACCTGGGCTCTGTGGCGCAATGGATAGCGCATTGGACTTCTAGGTGTATTAGGACATTCAAAGGTTGTGGGTTCGAATCCCACCAGAGTCGTACTTATGTGACATCATTTGACTAATTTAAAGGATGAAAAGGAAACAAAGAATGGAAGGAATGCCTTTATCAGGTTCACTTGATGAAGCTGTTAGTCTTCAAAGATGGGGGTTTTGTCCCACTGGAGTAAAGTTCCCTTCTATCTGTTGAGTTTCCACTTGATAGCTTCATCCCAATGTTCCCACACAATGACAGTCTCACGATATGTGAACTTAAAATGAGATATTGTTTTTCCAAGACCACTCCATCATGCCCCAAACTGGCCAGTCCCAGTGATAATGGAGCTAGTGGTACATAATTCAACAGGGAATTCTTTTTAGTTTTGCTTTAGTTCCTAGTGGATTCATGTGTTCTAAATTCTTGTGTATTGTTTGCCAGAGAAAGAAACTTAAGCTAATTGACAAAAGTTTTTTCTATTTCTGCGGAGAATGTTAAGAAATGTTTTTAATGGATATGGTTATCAATCATGGCAAATTAGGGAAAAAAAAGAGGGCCCGGAGGAGCACCTGAGCAATGAGGTATACCTGAGTACTGAGGTACTCCTGAGCATTGAGGTATACCTGGGCTCTGTGGCGCAATGGATAGCGCATTGGACTTCTAGGTGTATGAGGACATTCAAAGGTTGTGGGTTCGAATCCCACCAGAGTCGTACTTATGTGACATCATTTGACTAATTTAAAGGATGAAATGAAAAGGAAACAAAGAATGGAAGGAATGCCTTTATCAGGTGCACTTGATGAAGCTGTTAGTCTTCAAAGATGGGGGTTTTGTCCCACTGGAGTAAAGTTCCCTTCTATCTGTTGAGTTTCCACTTGATAGCTTCATCCCAATGTTCCCACACAATGACAGTCTCACGATGTGTGAACTTGAAACGAGATATTGTTTTTCCAGGACCATTCCATCATGCCCCAAACTGGCCAGTCCCAGTGATAATGGAGCTAGTGGTACATAATTCAACAGGGAATTCTTTTTAGTTTTGCTTTAGTTCCTAGTGGATTCATGTGTTCTAAATTCTTGTGTATTGTTTGCCAGAGAAAGAAACTTAAGCTAATTGACAAAAGTTGTTTCTATTTTACGGAGAATGTTAAGAAATGTTTTTAAATGGATATTGTTATCAATCATATCAAATTAGGGGAAAAAAAGAGGGCCCTGAGGAGCACCTGAGCACTGAGGTACACCTGAGTACTGAGGTACTCCTGAGCATTGAGGTATACCTGGGCTCTGTGGCGCAATGGATAGCGCATTGGACTTCTAGGTGTATGAGGACATTCAAAGGTTGTGGGTTCGAATCCCACCAGAGTCGTACTTATGTGACATCATTTGACTAATTTAAAGGATGAAATGAAAAGGAAACAAAGAATGGAAGGAATGCCTTTATCAGGTGCACTTGATGAAGCTGTTAGTCTTCAAAGATTGGGGTTTTGTCCCACTGGAGTAAAGTTCCCTTCTATCTGTTGAGTTTCCACTTGATAGCTTCATCCCAATGTTCCCACACATTGACAGTCTCACGATATGTGAACTTAAAACGAGATATTGTTTTTCCAGGACCACTCCATCATGCCCCAAACTGGCCAGTCCCAGTGATAATGGAGCTAGTGGTACATAATTCAACAGGGAATTCTTTTTAGTTTTGCTTTAGTTCCCAGTGGATTCATGTGTTCTAAATTCTTGTGTATTGTTTGCCAGAGAAAGAAAGTTAAGCTAATTGACAAAAGTTGTTTCTATTTCTACGGAGAATGTTAAGAAATGTTTTTAAATGGATATTGTTATCAATCATATCAAATTAGGGGAAAAAAAGAGGGCCCTGAGGAGCACCTGAGCACTGAGGTACACCTGAGTACTGAGGTACTCCTGAGCATTGAGGTATACCTGGGCTCTGTGGCGCAATGGATAGCGCATTGGACTTCTAGGTGTATGAGGACATTCAAAGGTTGTGGGTTCGAATCCCACCAGAGTCGTACTTATGTGACATCATTTGACTAATTTAAAGGATGAAAAGGAAACAAAGAATGGAAGGAATGCCTTTATCAGGTTCACTTGATGAAGCTGTTAGTCTTCAAAGATGGGGGTTTTGTCCCACTGGAGTAAAGTTCCCTTCTATCTGTTGAGTTTCCACTTGATAGCTTCATCCCAATGTTCCCACACAATGACAGTCTCACGATATGTGAACTTAAAATGAGATATTGTTTTTCCAAGACCACTCCATCATGCCCCAAACTGGCCAGTCCCAGTGATAATGGAGCTAGTGGTACATAATTCAACAGGGAATTCTTTTTAGTTTTGCTTTAGTTCCTAGTGGATTCATGTGTTCTAAATTCTTGTGTATTGTTTGCCAGAGAAAGAAACTTAAGCTAATTGACAAAAGTTTTTTCTATTTCTGCGGAGAATGTTAAGAAATGTTTTTAATGGATATGGTTATCAATCATGGCAAATTAGGGAAAAAAAAGAGGGCCCGGAGGAGCACCTGAGCAATGAGGTATACCTGAGTACTGAGGTACTCCTGAGCATTGAGGTATACCTGGGCTCTGTGGCGCAATGGATAGCGCATTGGACTTCTAGGTGTATGAGGACATTCAAAGGTTGTGGGTTCGAATCCCACCAGAGTCGTACTTATGCGACATCATTTGACTAATTTAAAGGATGAAATGAAAAGGAAACAAAGAATGGAAGGAATGCTTTATCAGGTGCACTTGATGAAGCTGTTAGTCTTCAAAGATGGGGGTTTTGTCCCACTGGAGTAAAGTTCCCTTCTATCTGTTGAGTTTCCACTTGATAGCTTCATCCCAATGTTCCCACACAATGACAGTCTCACGATGTGTGAACTTGAAACGAGATATTGTTTTTCCAGGACCATTCCATCATGCCCCAAACTGGCCAGTCCCAGTGATAATTGATCTAGTGGTACATAATTCAACAGGGAATTCTTTTTATTTTTGCTTTAGTTCCCAGTGGATTCATGACTTCTAAATTCTTGTGTATTGTTTGCCAGAGAAAGAAAGTTAAGCTAATTGACAAAAGTTGTTTCTATTTCTACGGAGAATGTTAAGAAATGCTTTTAAATGGATAGTGTTATCAATCATATCAAATTAGGGGAAAAAAGAGGGCCCTGAGGAGCACCTGAGCACTGAGGTACACCTGAATACCGAGGTACTCCTGAGCGTTGAGGTATACCTGGGCTCTGTGGCGCAAGGGATAGCGCATTGGACTTCTAGGTGTATGAGGACATTCAAAGGTTGTGGGTTCGAATCCCACCAGAGTTGTACTTATGTGACATCATTTGACTAATTTAAAGGATGAAAAGGAAACAAAGAATGGAAGGAATGCCTTTATCAGGTGCACTTGATGAAGCTGTTAGTCTTCAAAGATGGGGGTTTTGTCCCACTGGAGTAAAGTTCCCTTCTATCTGTTGAGTTTCCACTTGATAGCTTCATCCCAATGTTCCCACACAATGACAGTCTCACGATATGTGAACTTAAAACGAGATATTGTTTTTCCAAGACCACTCCATCATGCCCCAAACTGGCCAGTCCCAGTGATAATGGAGCTAGTGGTACATAATTCAACAGGGAATTCTTTTTAGTTTTGCTTTAGTTCCTAGTGGATTCATGTGTTCTAAATTCTTGTGTATTGTTTGCCAGAGAAAGAAACTTAAGCTAATTGACAAAAGTTTTTTCTATTTCTGCGGAGAATGTTAAGAAATGTTTTTAATGGATATGGTTATCAATCATGGCAAATTAGGGAAAAAAAAGAGGGCCCGGAGGAGCACCTGAGCAATGAGGTATACCTGAGTACTGAGGTACTCCTGAGCATTGAGGTATACCCGGGCTCTGTGGCGCAATGGATAGCGCATTGGACTTCTAGGTGTATGAGGATATTCAAAGGTTGTGGGTTCGAATCCCACCAGAGTCGTACTTATGTGACATCATTTGACTAATTTAAAGGATGAAATGAAAAGGAAACAAAGAATGGAAGGAATGCCTTTATCAGGTGCACTTGATGAAGCTGTTAGTCTTCAAAGATGGGGGTTTTGTCCCACTGGAGTAAAGTTCCCTTCTATCTGTTGAGTTTCCACTTGATAGCTTCATCCCAATGTTCCCACACAATGACAGTCTCACAATGTGTGAACTTGAAAGGAGATATTGTTTTTCCAGGACCATTACATCATGCCCCAAACTGGCCAGTCCCAGTGATAATGGAGCTAGTGGTACATAATTCAACAGGGAATTCTTTTTAGTTTTGCTTTAGTTCCTAGTGGATTCATGTGTTCTAAATTCTTGTGTATTGCTTGCCAGAGAAAGAAACTTAAGCTAATTGACAAAAGTTGTTTCTATTTTTATGGAGAATGTTAAGAAATGTTTTTAAATGGATATTGTTATCAATCATATCAAATTAGGGGAAAAAAAGAGGGCCCTGAGGAGCACCTGAGCACTGAGGTACACCTTAGTACTGAGGTACTCCTGAGCATTGAGGTATACCTGGGCTCTGTGGCGCAATGGATAGCGCATTGGACTTCTAGGTGTATGAGGACATTCAAAGGTTGTGGGTTCGAATCCCACCAGAGTCGTACTTATGTGACATCATTTGACTAATTTAAAGGATGAATGAAAAGGAAACAAAGAATGGAAGGAATGCCTTTATCAGGTGCATTTGATGAAGCTGTTAGTCTTCAAAGATTGGGGGTTTTGTCCCACTGCAGTAAAGTTCCCTTCTATCTGTTGAGTTTCCACTTGATAGCTTCATCCCAATGTTCCCACACATTGACAGTCTCACGATATGTGAACTTAAAACGAGATATTGTTTTTCCAGGACCACTCCATCATGCCCCAAACTGGCCAGTCCCAGTGATAATGGAGCTAGTGGTACATAATTCAACAGGGAATTCTTTTTAGTTTTGCTTTAGTTCCCAGTGGATGCATGTGTTCTAAATTCTTGTGTATTGTTTGCCAGAGAAAGAAAGTTAAGCTAATTGACAAAAGTTGTTTCTATTTCTACGGAGAATGTTAAGAAATGTTTTTAAATGGATATTGTTATCAATCATATCAAATTAGGGGAAAAAAAGAGGGCCCTGAGGAGCACCTGAGCACTGAGGTACACCTGAGTACTGAGGTACTCCTGAGCATTGAGGTATACCTGGGCTCTGTGGCGCAATGGATAGCGCATTGGACTTCTAGGTGTATGAGGACATTCAAAGGTTGTGGGTTCGAATCCCACCAGAGTCGTACTTATGTGACATCATTTGACTAATTTAAAGGATGAAAAGGAAACAAAGAATGGAAGGAATGCCTTTATCAGGTTCACTTGATGAAGCTGTTAGTCTTCAAAGATGGGGGTTTTGTCCCACTGGAGTAAAGTTCCCTTCTATCTGTTGAGTTTCCACTTGATAGCTTCATCCCAATGTTCCCACACAATGACAGTCTCACGATATGTGAACTTAAAATGAGATATTGTTTTTCCAAGACCACTCCATCATGCCCCAAACTGGCCAGTCCCAGTGATAATGGAGCTAGTGGTACATAATTCAACAGGGAATTCTTTTTAGTTTTGCTTTAGTTCCTAGGGGATTCATGTGTTCTAAATTCTTGTGTATTGTTTGCCAGAGAAAGAAACTTAAGCTAATTGACAAAAGTTTTTTCTATTTCTGCGGAGAATGTTAAGAAATGTTTTTAATGGATATGGTTATCAATCATGGCAAATTAGGAAAAAAAAGAGGGCCCGGAGGAGCACCTGAGCACTGAGGTACACCTGAGTACTGAGGTACTCCTGAGCATTGAGGTATACCTGGGCTCTGTGGCGCAATGGATAGCGCATTGGACTTCTAGGTGTATGAGGACATTCAAAGGTTGTGGGTTCGAATCCCACCAGAGTCGTACTTATGTGACATCATTTGACTAATTTAAAGGATGAAATGAAAAGGAAACAAAGAATGGAAGGAATGCCTTTATCAGGTGCACTTGATGAAGCTGTTAGTCTTCAAAGATGGGGGTTTTGTCCCACTGGAGTAAAGTTCCCTTCTATCTGTTGAGTTTCCACTTGATAGCTTCATCCCAATGTTCCCACACAATGACAGTCTCACAATGTGTGAACTTGAAAGGAGATATTGTTTTTCCAGGACCATTACATCATGCCCCAAACTGGCCAGTCCCAGTGATAATGGAGCTAGTGGTACATAATTCAACAGGGAATTCTTTTTAGTTTTGCTTTAGTTCCTAGTGGATTCATGTGTTCTAAATTCTTGTGTATTGCTTGCCAGAGAAAGAAACTTAAGCTAATTGACAAAAGTTGTTTCTATTTTTACGGAGAATGTTAAGAAATGTTTTTAAATGGATATTGTTATCAATCATATCAAATTAGGGGAAAAAAAGAGGGCCCTGAGGAGCACCTGAGCACTGAGGTACACCTTAGTACTGAGGTACTCCTGAGCATTGAGGTATACCTGGGCTCTGTGGCGCAATGGATAGCGCATTGGACTTCTAGGTGTATGAGGACATTCAAAGGTTGTGGGTTCGAATCCCACCAGAGTCGTACTTATGTGACATCATTTGACTAATTTAAAGGATGAAATGAAAAGGAAACAAAGAATGGAAGGAATGCCTTTATCAGGTGCATTTGATGAAGCTGTTAGTCTTCAAAGATTGGGGTTTTGTCCCACTGCAGTAAAGTTCCCTTCTATCTGTTGAGTTTCCACTTGATAGCTTCATCCCAATGTTCCCACACATTGACAGTCTCACGATATGTGAACTTAAAACGAGATATTGTTTTTCCAGGACCACTCCATCATGCCCCAAACTGGCCAGTCCCAGTGATAATGGAGCTAGTGGTACATAATTCAACAGGGAATTCTTTTTAGTTTTGCTTTAGTTCCCAGTGGATTCATGTGTTCTAAATTCTTGTGTATTGTTTGCCAGAGAAAGAAAGTTAAGCTAATTGACAAAAGTTGTTTCTATTTCTACGGAGAATGTTAAGAAATGTTTTTAAATGGATATTGTTATCAATCATATCAAATTAGGGGAAAAAAAGAGGGCCCTGAGGAGCACCTGAGCACTGAGGTACACCTGAGTACTGAGGTACTCCTGAGCATTGAGGTATACCTGGGCTCTGTGGCGCAATGGATAGCGCATTGGACTTCTAGGTGTATGAGGACATTCAAAGGTTGTGGGTTCGAATCCCACCAGAGTCGTACTTATGTGACATCATTTGACTAATTTAAAGGATGAAAAGGAAACAAAGAATGGAAGGAATGCCTTTATCAGGTTCACTTGATGAAGCTGTTAGTCTTCAAAGATGGGGGTTTTGTCCCACTGGAGTAAAGTTCCCTTCTATCTGTTGAGTTTCCACTTGATAGCTTCATCCCAATGTTCCCACACAATGACAGTCTCACGATATGTGAACTTAAAATGAGATATTGTTTTTCCAAGACCACTCCATCATGCCCCAAACTGGCCAGTCCCAGTGATAATGGAGCTAGTGGTACATAATTCAACAGGGAATTCTTTTTAGTTTTGCTTTAGTTCCTAGTGGATTCATGTGTTCTAAATTCTTGTGTATTGTTTGCCAGAGAAAGAAACTTAAGCTAATTGACAAAAGTTTTTTCTATTTCTGCGGAGAATGTTAAGAAATGTTTTTAATGGATATGGTTATCAATCATGGCAAATTAGGAAAAAAAAGAGGGCCCGGAGGAGCACCTGAGCAATGAGGTATACCTGAGTACTGAGGTACTCCTGAGCATTGAGGTATACCTGGGCTCTGTGGCGCAATGGATAGCGCATTGGACTTCTAGGTGTATGAGGACATTCAAAGGTTGTGGGTTCGAATCCCACCAGAGTCGTACTTGTGCGACATCATTTGACTAATTTAAAGGATGAAATGAAAAGGAAACAAAGAATGGAAGGAATGCTTTTATCAGGTGCACTTGATGAAGCTGTTAGTCTTCAAAGATGGGGGTTTTGTCCCACTGGAGTAAAGTTCCCTTCTATCTGTTGAGTTTCCACTTGATAGCTTCATCCCAATGTTCCCACACAATGACAGTCTCACGATGTGTGAACTTGAAACGAGATATTGTTTTTCCAGGACCATTCCATCATGCCCCAAACTGGCCAGTCCCAGTGATAATTGATCTAGTGGTACATAATTCAACAGGGAATTCTTTTTATTTTTGCTTTAGTTCCCAGTGGATTCATGACTTCTAAATTCTTGTGTATTGTTTGCCAGAGAAAGAAAGTTAAGCTAATTGACAAAAGTTGTTTCTATTTCTACGGAGAATGTTAAGAAATGCTTTTAAATGGATAGTGTTATCAATCATATCAAATTAGGGGGAAAAAAGAGGGCCCTGAGGAGCACCTGAGCACTGAGGTACACATGAATACTGAGGTACTCCTGAGCGTTGAGGTATACCTGGGCTCTGTGGCGCAAGGGATAGCGCATTGGACTTCTAGGTGTATGAGGACATTCAAAGGTTGTGGGTTCGAATCCCACCAGAGTTGTACTTATGTGACATCATTTGACTAATTTAAAGGATGAAAAGGAAACAAAGAATGGAAGGAATGCCTTTATCAGGTGCACTTGATGAAGCTGTTAGTCTTCAAAGATGGGGGTTTTGTCCCACTGGAGTAAAGTTCCCTTCTATCTGTTGAGTTTCCACTTGATAGCTTCATCCCAATGTTCCCACACAATGACAGTCTCACGATATGTGAACTTAAAACGAGATATTGTTTTTCCAAGACCACTCCATCATGCCCCAAACTGGCCAGTCCCAGTGATAATGGAGCTAGTGGTACATAATTCAACAGGGAATTCTTTTTAGTTTTGCTTTAGTTCCTAGTGGATTCATGTGTTCTAAATTCTTGTGTATTGTTTGCCAGAGAAAGAAACTTAAGCTAATTGACAAAAGTTTTTTCTATTTCTGCGGAGAATGTTAAGAAATGTTTTTAATGGATATGGTTATCAATCATGGCAAATTAGGGAAAAAAAAGAGGGCCCGGAGGAGCACCTGAGCAATGAGGTATACCTGAGTACTGAGGTACTCCTGAGCATTGAGGTATACCTGGGCTCTGTGGCGCAATGGATAGCGCATTGGACTTCTAGGTGTATGAGGATATTCAAAGGTTGTGGGTTCGAATCCCACCAGAGTCGTACTTATGTGACATCATTTGACTAATTTAAAGGATGAAATGAAAAGGAAACAAAGAATGGAAGGAATGCCTTTATCAGGTGCACTTGATGAAGCTGTTAGTCTTCAAAGATGGGGGTTTTGTCCCACTGGAGTAAAGTTCCCTTCTATCTGTTGAGTTTCCACTTGATAGCTTCATCCCAATGTTCCCACACAATGACAGTCTCACAATGTGTGAACTTGAAAGGAGATATTGTTTTTCCAGGACCATTACATCATGCCCCAAACTGGCCAGTCCCAGTGATAATGGAGCTAGTGGTACATAATTCAACAGGGAATTCTTTTTAGTTTTGCTTTAGTTCCTAGTGGATTCATGTGTTCTAAATTCTTGTGTATTGTTTGCCAGAGAAAGAAACTTAAGCTAATTGACAAAAGTTGTTTCTATTTTTACGGAGAATGTTAAGAAATGTTTTTAAATGGATATTGTTATCAATCATATCAAATTAGGGGAAAAAAAGAGGGCCCTGAGGAGCACCTGAGCACTGAGGTACACCTGAGTACTGAGGTACTCCTGAGCATTGAGGTATACCTGGGCTCTGTGGCGCAATGGATAGCGCATTGGACTTCTAGGTGTATGAGGACATTCAAAGGTTGTGGGTTCGAATCCCACCAGAGTCGTACTTATGTGACATCATTTGACTAATTTAAAGGATGAAAAGGAAACAAAGAATGGAAGGAATGCCTTTATCAGGTGCACTTGATGAAGCTGTTAGTCTTCAAAGATGGGGGTTTTGTCCCACTGGAGTAAAGTTCCCTTCTATCTGTTGAGTTTCCACTTGATAGCTTCATCCCAATGTTCCCACACAATGACAGTCTCACGATATGTGAACTTAAAACGAGATATTGTTTTTCCAGGACCACTCCATCATGCCCCAAACTGGCCAGTCCCAGTGATAATGGAGCTAGTGGTACATAATTCAACAGGGAATTCTTTTTAGTTTTGCTTTAGTTCCTAGTGGATTCATGTGTTCTAAATTCTTGTGTATTGTTTGCCAGAGAAAGAAACTTAAGCTAATTGACAAAAGTTTTTTCTATTTCTGCGGAGAATGTTAAGAAATGTTTTTAATGGATATGGTTATCAATCATGGCAAATTAGGGAAAAAAAGAGGGCCCGGAGGAGCACCTGAGCACTGAGGTACACCTGAGTACTGAGGTACTCCTGAGCATTGAGGTATACCTGGGCTCTGTGGCGCAATGGATAGCGCATTGGACTTCTAGGTGTATGAGGACATTCAAAGGTTGTGGGTTCGAATCCCACCAGAGTCGTACTTATGTGACATCATTTGACTAATTTAAAGGATGAAATGAAAAGGAAACAAAGAATGGAAGGAATGCCTTTATCAGGTGCACTTGATGAAGCTGTTAGTCTTCAAAGATGGGGGTTTTGTCCCACTGGAGTAAAGTTCCCTTCTATCTGTTGAGTTTCCACTTGATAGCTTCATCCCAATGTTCCCACACAATGACAGTCTCACAATGTGTGAACTTGAAAGGAGATATTGTTTTTCCAGGACCACTCCATCATGCCCCAAACTGGCCAGTCCCAGTGATAATGGAGCTAGTGGTACATAATTCAACAGGGAATTCTTTTTAGTTTTGCTTTAGTTCCTAGTGGATTCATGTGTTCTAAATTCTTGTGTATTGTTTGCCAGAGAAAGAAACTTAAGCTAATTGACAAAAGTTGTTTCTATTTCTACGGAGAATGTTAAGAAATGTTTTTAATGGATATTGTTATCAATCATATCAAATTAGGGGAAAAAAAGAGGGCCCTGAGGAGCACCTGAGCACTGAGGTACACCTGAGTACTGAGGTACTCCTGAGCATTGAGGTATACCTGGGCTCTGTGGCGCAATGGATAGCGCATTGGACTTCTAGGTGTATGAGGACATTCAAAGGTTGTGGGTTCGAATCCCACCAGAGTCGTACTTATGTGACATCATTTGACTAATTTAAAGGATGAAAAGGAAACAAAGAATGGAAGGAATGCCTTTATCAGGTGCACTTGATGAAGCTGTTAGTCTTCAAAGATGGGGGTTTTGTCCCACTGGAGTAAAGTTCCCTTCTATCTGTTGAGTTTCCACTTGATAGCTTCATCCCAATGTTCCCACACAATGACAGTCTCACGATATGTGAACTTAAAACGAGATATTGTTTTTCCAGGACCACTCCATCATGCCCCAAACTGGCCAGTCCCAGTGATAATGGAGCTAGTGGTACATAATTCAACAGGGAATTCTTTTTAGTTTTGCTTTAGTTCCCAGTGGATTCATGTGTTCTAAATTCTTGTGTATTGTTTGCCAGAGAAAGAAAGTTAAGCTAATTGACAAAAGTTGTTTCTATTTCTACGGAGAATGTTAAGAAATGTTTTTAAATGGATATTGTTATCAATCATATCAAATTAGGGGAAAAAAAGAGGGCCCTGAGGAGCACCTGAGCACTGAGGTACACCTGAGTACTGAGGTACTCCTGAGCATTGAGGTATACCTGGGCTCTGTGGCGCAATGGATAGCGCATTGGACTTCTAGGTGTATGAGGACATTCAAAGGTTGTGGGTTCGAATCCCACCAGAGTCGTACTTATGTGACATCATTTGACTAATTTAAAGGATGAAAAGGAAACAAAGAATGGAAGGAATGCCTTTATCAGGTTCACTTGATGAAGCTGTTAGTCTTCAAAGATGGGGGTTTTGTCCCACTGGAGTAAAGTTCCCTTCTATCTGTTGAGTTTCCACTTGATAGCTTCATCCCAATGTTCCCACACAATGACAGTCTCACGATATGTGAACTTAAAATGAGATATTGTTTTTCCAAGACCACTCCATCATGCCCCAAACTGGCCAGTCCCAGTGATAATGGAGCTAGTGGTACATAATTCAACAGGGAATTCTTTTTAGTTTTGCTTTAGTTCCTAGGGGATTCATGTGTTCTAAATTCTTGTGTATTGTTTGCCAGAGAAAGAAACTTAAGCTAATTGACAAAAGTTTTTTCTATTTCTGCGGAGAATGTTAAGAAATGTTTTTAATGGATATGGTTATCAATCATGGCAAATTAGGAAAAAAAAGAGGGCCCGGAGGAGCACCTGAGCACTGAGGTACACCTGAGTACTGAGGTACTCCTGAGCATTGAGGTATACCTGGGCTCTGTGGCGCAATGGATAGCGCATTGGACTTCTAGGTGTATGAGGACATTCAAAGGTTGTGGGTTCGAATCCCACCAGAGTCGTACTTATGTGACATCATTTGACTAATTTAAAGGATGAAATGAAAAGGAAACAAAGAATGGAAGGAATGCCTTTATCAGGTGCACTTGATGAAGCTGTTAGTCTTCAAAGATGGGGGTTTTGTCCCACTGGAGTAAAGTTCCCTTCTATCTGTTGAGTTTCCACTTGATAGCTTCATCCCAATGTTCCCACACAATGACAGTCTCACGATGTGTGAACTTGAAACGAGATATTGTTTTTCCAGGACCATTCCATCATGCCCCAAACTGGCCAGTCCCAGTGATAATGGATGCTAGTGGTACATAATTCAACAGGGAATTCTTTTTAGTTTTGCTTTAGTTCCCAGTGGATTCATGTGTTCTAAATTCTTGTGTATTGTTTGCCAGAGAAAGAAAGTTAAGCTAATTGACAAAAGTTGTTTCTATTTCTACGGAGAATGTTAAGAAATGTTTTTAAATGGATATTGTTATCAATCATATCAAATTAGGGGAAAAAAAGAGGGCCCTGAGGAGCACCTGAGCACTGAGGTACACCTGAGTACTGAGGTACTCCTGAGCATTGAGGTATACCTGGGCTCTGTGGCGCAATGGATAGCGCATTGGACTTCTAGGTGTATGAGGACATTCAAAGGTTGTGGGTTCGAATCCCACCAGAGTCGTACTTATGTGACATCATTTGACTAATTTAAAGGATGAAAAGGAAACAAAGAATGGAAGGAATGCCTTTATCAGGTGCACTTGATGAAGCTGTTAGTCTTCAAAGATGGGGGTTTTGTCCCACTGGAGTAAAGTTCCCTTCTATCTGTTGAGTTTCCACTTGATAGCTTCATCCCAATGTTCCCACACAATGACAGTCTCACGATATGTGAACTTAAAATGAGATATTGTTTTTCCAAGACCACTCCATCATGCCCCAAACTGGCCAGTCCCAGTGATAATGGAGCTAGTGGTACATAATTCAACAGGGAATTCTTTTTAGTTTTGCTTTAGTTCCTAGTGGATTCATGTGTTCTAAATTCTTGTGTATTGTTTGCCAGAGAAAGAAACTTAAGCTAATTGACAAAAGTTTTTTCTATTTCTGCGGAGAATGTTAAGAAATGTTTTTAATGGATATGGTTATCAATCATGGCAAATTAGGGAAAAAAAAGAGGGCCCGGAGGAGCACCTGAGCAATGAGGTATACCTGAGTACTGAGGTACTCCTGAGCATTGAGGTATACCTGGGCTCTGTGGCGCAATGGATAGCGCATTGGACTTCTAGGTGTATGAGGACATTCAAAGGTTGTGGGTTCGAATCCCACCAGAGTCGTACTTATGCGACATCATTTGACTAATTTAAAGGATGAAATGAAAAGGAAACAAAGAATGGAAGGAATGCTTTTATCAGGTGCACTTGATGAAGCTGTTAGTCTTCAAAGATGGGGGTTTTGTCCCACTGGAGTAAAGTTCCCTTCTATCTGTTGAGTTTCCACTTGATAGCTTCATCCCAATGTTCCCACACAATGACAGTCTCACGATGTGTGAACTTGAAACGAGATATTGTTTTTCCAGGACCATTCCATCATGCCCCAAACTGGCCAGTCCCAGTGATAATTGATCTAGTAGTACATAATTCAACAGGGAATTCTTTTTATTTTTGCTTTAGTTCCCAGTGGATTCATGACTTCTAAATTCTTGTGTATTGTTTGCCAGAGAAAGAAAGTTAAGCTAATTGACAAAAGTTGTTTCTATTTCTACGGAGAATGTTAAGAAATGTTTTTAAATGGATAGTGTTATCAATCATATCAAATTAGGGGGAAAAAAAGAGGGCCCTGAGGAGCACCTGAGCACTGAGGTACACCTGAGTACTGAGGTACTCCTGAGCATTGAGGTATACCTGGGCTCTGTGGCGCAATGGATAGCGCATTGGACTTCTAGGTGTATGAGGACATTCAAAGGTTGTGGGTTCGAATCCCACCAGAGTCGTACTTATGTGACATCATTTGACTAATTTAAAGGATGAAATGAAAAGGAAACAAAGAATGGAAGGAATGCCTTTATCAGGTGCACTTGATGAAGCTGTTAGTCTTCAAAGATGGGGGTTTTGTCCCACTGGAGTAAAGTTCCCTTCTATCTGTTGAGTTTCCACTTGATAGCTTCATCCCAATGTTCCCACACAATGACAGTCTCACAATGTGTGAACTTGAAAGGAGATATTGTTTTTCCAGGACCATTACATCATGCCCCAAACTGGCCAGTCCCAGTGATAATGGAGCTAGTGGTACATAATTCAACAGGGAATTCTTTTTAGTTTTGCTTTAGTTCCTAGTGGATTCATGTGTTCTAAATTCTTGTGTATTGTTTGCCAGAGAAAGAAACTTAAGCTAATTGACAAAAGTTGTTTCTATTTTACGGAGAATGTTAAGAAATGTTTTTAAATGGATATTGTTATCAATCATATCAAATTAGGGGAAAAAAAGAGGGCCCTGAGGAGCACCTGAGCACTGAGGTACACCTGAGTACTGAGGTACTCCTGAGCATTGAGGTATACCTGGGCTCTGTGGCGCAATGGATAGCGCATTGGACTTCTAGGTGTATGAGGACATTCAAAGGTTGTGGGTTCGAATCCCACCAGAGTCGTACTTATGTGACATCATTTGACTAATTTAAAGGATGAAATGAAAAGGAAACAAAGAATGGAAGGAATGCCTTTATCAGGTGCATTTGATGAAGCTGTTAGTCTTCAAAGATTGGGGTTTTGTCCCACTGCAGTAAAGTTCCCTTCTATCTGTTGAGTTTCCACTTGATAGCTTCATCCCAATGTTCCCACACATTGACAGTCTCACGATATGTGAACTTAAAACGAGATATTGTTTTTCCAGGACCACTCCATCATGCCCCAAACTGGCCAGTCCCAGTGATAATGGAGCTAGTGGTACATAATTCAACAGGGAATTCTTTTTAGTTTTGCTTTAGTTCCCAGTGGATTCATGTGTTCTAAATTCTTGTGTATTGTTTGCCAGAGAAAGAAAGTTAAGCTAATTGACAAAAGTTGTTTCTATTTCTACGGAGAATGTTAAGAAATGTTTTTAAATGGATATTGTTATCAATCATATCAAATTAGGGGAAAAAAATAGGGCCCTGAGGAGCACCTGAGCACTGAGGTACACCTGAGTACTGAGGTACTCCTGAGCATTGAGGTATACCTGGGCTCTGTGGCGCAATGGATAGCGCATTGGACTTCTAGCTGTATGAGGACATTCAAAGGTTGTGGGTTCGAATCCCACCAGAGTCGTACTTATGTGACATCATTTGACTAATTTAAAGGATGAAAAGGAAACAAAGAATGGAAGGAATGCCTTTATCAGGTGCACTTGATGAAGCTGTTAGTCTTCAAAGATGGGGGTTTTGTCCCACTGGAGTAAAGTTCCCTTCTATCTGTTTAGTTTCCACTTGATAGCTTCATCCCAATGTTCCCACACAATGACAGTCTCACGATATGTGAACTTAAAATGAGATATTGTTTTTCCAAGACCACTCCATCATGCCCCAAACTGGCCAGTCCCAGTGATATGGGAGCTAGTGGTACATAATTCAACAGGGAATTCTTTTTAGTTTTGCTTTAGTTCCTAGTGGATTCATGTGTTCTAAATTCTTGTGTATTGTTTGCCAGAGAAAGAAACTTAAGCTAATTGACAAAAGTTTTTTCTATTTCTGCGGAGAATGTTAAGAAATGTTTTTAATGGATATGGTTATCAATCATGGCAAATTAGGAAAAAAACAGAGGGCCCGGAGGAGCACCTGAGCAATGAGGTATACCTGAGTACTGAGGTACTCCTGAGCATTGAGGTATGCCTGGGCTCTGTGGCGCAATGGATAGCGCATTGGACTTCTAGGTGTATGAGGACATTCAAAGGTTGAGGGTTTGAATCCCACCAGAGTCGTACTTGTGCGACATCATTTGACTAATTTAAAGGATGAAATGAAAAGGAAACAAAGAATGGAAGGAATGCCTTTATCAGGTGCACTTGATGAAGCTGTTAGTCTTCAAAGATGGGGGTTTTGTCCCACTGGAGTAAATTTCCCTTCTATCTGTTGAGTTTCCACTTGATAGCTTCATCCCAATGTTCCCACACAATGACAGTCTCACGATGTGTGAACTTGAAACGAGATATTGTTTTTCCAGGACCATTCCATCATGCTCCAAACTGGTCAGTCCCAGTGATAATTGATCTAGTGGTACATAATTCAACAGGGAATTCTTTTTATTTTTGCTTTAGTTCCCAGTGGATTCATGACTTCTAAATTCTTGTGTATTGTTTGCCAGAGAAAGAAAGTTAAGCTAATTGACAAAAGTTGTTTCTATTTCTACGGAGAATGTTAAGAAATGTTTTTAAATGGATATTGTTATCAATCATATCAAATTAGGGGAAAAAAGAGGGCCCTAAAGAGCACCTGAGCACTGAGGTACACCTCAGTACAGAGGTTTTCCTGAGCATTGAGGTATACCTAGGCTCTGTGGCGCAATGGATAGCGCTTTGGACTTCTAGGTGTATGAGTACATTCAAAGGTTGTGGGTTCGAATCCCACCAGAGTCGTACTTATGTGACATCATTTGACTAATTTAAAGGATGAAAAGGAAACAAAGAATGGAAGGAATGCCTTTATCAGGTTCACTTGATGAAGCTGTTAGTCTTCAAAGATGGGGGTTTTGTCCCACTGGAGTAAAGTTCCCTTCTATCTGTGGAGTTTCCACTTGATAGCTTCATCCCAATGTTCCCACACAATGACAGTCTCATGATGTGAGAACTTAAAACGAGATATTGTTTTTCCAGGACCACTCCATCATGCCCCAAACTGGCCAGTCCCAGTGATAATGGAGCTAGTGGTACATAATTCAACAGGGAATTCTTTTTAGTTTTGCTTTAGTTCCTAGTGGATTCATGTATTCTAAATTCTTGTGTATTGTTTGCCAGAGAAAGAAACTTAAGCTAATTGACAAAAGTTTTTTCTATTTCTGCGGAGAATGTTAAGAAATGTTTTTAATGGATATGGTTATCAATCATGGCAAATTAGGAAAAAAAAGAGGGCCCGGAGGAGCACCTGAGCACTGAGGTACACCTGAGTACTGAGGTACTCCTGAGCATTGAGGCATACCTGGGCTCTGTGGCGCAATGGATAGCGCATTGGACTTCTAGGTGTATGAAGACATTCAAAGGTTGTGGGTTCGAATCCCTACAGAGTCGTACTTATGTGACATCATGTGACTAATTTAAAGGATGAAAAGGAAACAAAGAATAGAAGGAATGCCTTTATCAGGTGAACTTGAAGAAGCTGTTAGTCTTCAAAGAAGGGTGTTTTGTCCCACTGGAGTAAAGTTCCCTTCTATCTGTTGAGTTTCCACTTGATAGCTTCATCCCAATGTTCCCACACAATGACAGAATCACAATATGTGAACTTAAAATGAGATATTGTTTTTCCAAGACCACTCCATCATGCCCCAAACTGGCCAGTCCCAGTGATAATGGAGCTAGTTGTACATAATTCAACAGGGAATTCTTTTTAGTTTTGCGTTAGTTCCTAGTGGATTCATGTGTTCTAAATTCTTGTGTATTGTTTGCCAGAGAAAGAAACTTAAGCAAATTGACAAAAGTTTTTTCTATTTCTGCGGAGAATGTTAAGAAATGTTTTTAATGGATATGGTTATCAATCATGGCAAATTAGGAAAAAAAAGAGGGCCCGGAGGAGCACCTGAGCAATGAGGTATACCTGAGTACTGAGGTACTCCTGTGCATTGAGGTATACCTGGGCTCTGTGGCGCAATGGATAGCGCATTGGACTTCTAGGTGTATGAGGACATTCAGAGGTTGTGGGTTCGAATCCCACCAGAGTCGTCATTATGTGACATCATTTGACTAATTTAAAGGATGAAATGAAAAGGAAACAAAGAATGGAAGGAATGCCTTTTTCCTGTTCCTTCCACATGGCAGTGGGCACACTATGGGTTAATCCCCCCTGCCTCGTGATTGGACAGGTTTTCCTCAATAAAAACTTACTTCCGCCCCCTGGCCGCCATCTTTTTTCCTCCTGTCGCTCCCCCCTGATGTCCAGCAGACTGCCTCTCTCCTGCTGAAGCTCCTGAGCCGAGGTTTTTTATCCTTGTGTGAGCTCTTGGAGAAGCCGACGGGCTTATGGCCAAATTGTGCCCCCGGTGCGGTCAGACGCAATGCCGTGTAAATGGCGCATGCGCAATAAGACACCGTTGCTTCCACAGCCAACATGGCGACGGACGCCAGCGTTTTTTTTGCGGGAGCGCGACCGCATGGACGCTGACGCACGCTCGATATTGACGCCAAGGCGCGAAAACGAGCGGAAATGACGCACGGAAGCATTTCCCCCTCAAGCTGCCAGACTGGTAAGACAACTGTTTGCCTGAGTGCCTTTGTGCGGTTCAGAGGGTACAACTGTAAGTACACCTCTGTTTATTACGTTAAGCCCACATGAATGAGCAGGACACCCTGGATATATGTGTTCCTCTCCTTCCAGGGTCAGAATTAGGATTATTCTCATGAGTTCCAGACGCTCTCATTCGGGCTCAAGGGGGTGAGTTATTACGAGAGGCGAAGATTGGATGTCTTTTCACATGGGAATATACATTGCTTAACTTAAACAGGGCTAATTGTATTCTTCTCTTGACAGGAGCTCCCCTGGAAGTCAGAGAAGAAAATCCAATAGGAGACAATGCGCTTCCTGCAACAATCCAGCTTTGCCAGACAGCAATTCCTGTGCCAAATGCATACAGAATCTGGAAGGGAATCCGGCCCAATTCAATGAGTTCATGTCTTGGATGAAGGAGTCATTTAACAAATCCATGGCTGATATGGTTACACAAGTGACGGATAACGTGCTTAAAAATATCAGCCCCCATCTCAGCGGCTTAGACCAAACAACACCTAGTGCTATTGAAGCTCCAGAAGGTGTAGCATTCATCGGAGGCAGCAGTCTGGAAGGCCGAGGTATTGAACCAAGAAGGGATAGCCCAGAATCAGATGGAGAGCTATCAACCACCAGTTCCATTGAAGATTCAGCTTTCAATACAGATCTAGTAGAGCCCTTAATCAAAGCTTTAAGGAAAACCTTGGATTTGGAAGAAAAATCACAATCTCCAACCAAAAAAGACAAAATGTTCAAATCTATAGCAAAGAAAAATCATTTGTTTCCTATTCACTGTCCAAATTCTAGTAATACAACTAATGATGCATGGTTCATACATGAGGAAATTCAAAAGAGACTACAACATGTTAAGATAAAAAGTTCCAGGACCGCATGGTATTCATCCCAGGGTACTTAGTGAGCTTAGCTCTGTGATTGCTAAACCTCTTTACTTAATTTTTCAGGATTCATTGAGGTCTGGCACGGTGCAGAGAGCCTGGTGAAGTGCCCCTATTAAAAAAAGGGATCACATGTTCAGCCTCAAAACTAAAGGCTGGTTAGTCTGACATCAGTGGCAGGAAAGCTTTTCGAAGGGTTATTAAGGATGATACTTGACATTGCAAATCCTGATACGATGAGTTTGCGCCAGCATGGTTTTATGGCTAATAGATCTTAGACTCAGACTAATTTTATTTATTTTTATGAGAAGGTGAGCAGGGACCTCAATTCTGGGATGGCAGGGGATGTGATTTACTGCTAAAGCATTTGATACAGTACTACACAGAAGGTTATTAATTAAATTAAGGAATGTTGACCTGTAGTATAGTATTTGTATCTTAATAGAGAACTGGCTAAAAGATAGACTACAAAGAGTGGTGGGAAATGGAACATTTTCTAATAAGACCAGTGTTGTTAGTGGAGTACCGTAGGGCTCTGTACTTGGTCCTTTGCTTTTCAACGTTTTAATTAATGACCTGAGGTGGGCATTGAAAATACCTTTTCTATTTTTGCTGATGATACAAAATTGTGCAGAACTATAGGTTCCATGCAGGATTCTGCCACTTTGCATAGTGATTTGACCAAATTGTAAAACTGGGCAGCAAACTGGAAAATAAGGTTCAATGTTGATAAATGCAGGTTATGCACTCTGGCAAAAATAATATAAATGCAAGTTATACACTATATGGCAGTGTGTTGGGAGTTTCCTTAAATTAGAAGGATCTTGGGGTCTTTGTAGATAACAAGTTGTCTAATTCTGGGCAGTGTCATTCTGTGGCTACTAAAGCAAATAAAGTTCTGTCTTGCATAAAAAAGGTCATTAACTCAAGGGATAAAAACATAATTATGCCTCTTTATAGGTCCCTGGTGAGGCCTCATCTGGAGTATGGGGGCAGTTTTAGGCTCCAGTCCTTTAGAGGGATATAAATAAGCTGGAGAGAGCGCAGAGACTTGCAACCAACTGGCATCTCCTGCAACCTAATCCCCAGTGTTCCCTGTGGAACCTGATGTGTGGTGGGTCGGGCATCAGGACCCTCTGCCCTAGGGGTGGCCAAATTAGAAATCCGGACCTGACAATCAAATTGCTATCCATTACAAAACACAAACATATAAACTTATGGACAACATGAATCACAATTTATGGTTTTACATGCTTTTTTATTGCTAACTACAGCTGACAATAAATGATCTTTACTACATTTCCCAGCCATCCCCACTAAGGTTCCGATTCCCCCACCACTTCTCTGAAGGACTATAGCATGCTAGGCATTGGATTGTTGCTACTCAGAAAGGCAAGGATGAGGGAGGAATGAGGAATATATACATATAGCCAATTAATGAAATATTTGAGCTTCCTGACATCAACAATAGGACTGGTCAAATGGGCAAGATGGCAGATGCGCTCAGTCCAGTGTGTATTCTTGGACCAATGGAAGCATCAAGAGTTGAACTGGAATCAGACAATATGGTTGCTTGGAAGCTGAAGCATCATCTGCAGTGGTGGGCAACTCTGTTCAACCTAAGGAGAGGAATGCCTCTGCAGGAGCTGAAATATGTAGAGCTGTTCACCGATGCTTCAGGTCAAGGATGGGGAGCCCACATAGCAAATCTGTCAGTCCAAGGGACTTGGGCCAGGGAGCTGTCCTATCTTCCATCAAATATCCTCGAGCTGAGGGCAGTGGCATGTGCACTTCAGACTTTCAGGAAAGAGCTACAAGGTCACTCTGTCAGAATCCGTTTGGACAATGTGGCAGCAGTCACATATATAAAGAGACAGGGAGGCACAGGGAGTTTGCTCAAAATCATTTACTACACATCACTGCTCTTCATATACTGGGAGTAATAAATGTATAGGCAGATCTCCTCAGCAGGAGGATCATAACCAGGTGGGGATGCCCGAATGTAGACCTGATGGCTACGGCCTTGAACCAGAAGGTGAGGAACTTCTTCTCCAGGTTCCCTTGTCCCCAGGCAACAGCGGTGGATGCGCTAGTCCAGGATTGGACAGGTCTATGCGCATATGTCTTTCCCCCATTTCCATTGATATTCAGAGTTCTACAGAAGATCTTTTTCACCAGGATGGAAGCAGTGGTGGTACTTCCAGACTGGCCACGTTGCCCGTGGTATCCACTGTTGAGGAGGATGGCAGCAGACAATCCCTTTCGCCTACCAGACAGGGAGGATCTTCTGTCTCAGGGATCTCTGTGGTATCTGAACCCTGCCAGGTTGAACCTGATGGCTTGGAAGCTGAGAGGGGAAGGTTAAGACAGCAAGGCTGTTCTGAGGCTGTGATTAACAGCATTATTGAGGTCAAGGAAGGCGAATACATCTCACCGGTATTAGATCTGGGAAGTGTTTCAGGCATGGGCAAGTGAGAATTTTGTGGATTTGTGGAACCCATCATTGCCAAACATTCTTGAGTTTCTACAGTCAGGCCTAGAGAAGGAACTGAGCCAGAGTATACTGAGAGTACAATTGTCAGCATTATCTACTATTCTGGGAAGAAGATGGATAGTGGAACCCTTAGTTTCCAGATTCTTTCAAGCAGCAATCAGGATTGTTCCACCACTTAAGCCACTCACTCCAGTTTGGGACTTGCCTTTCATCCTGAATGCTCTTTTGGATAGCCTTTTTGAACCTCTTGAACAGGCCACATTATGGAATGCCACCCTGAAAACTGTCCTATTAGTTGCTCTGACATCAGCCAGAAGAGCATGTGAGCTGCAAGCTTTATCATTTAAGCCTCCTTATACTATCTTTAAAGCGGATTCAGTGGTCCTTAGACCAATATTACAATTCCTGCCTAAGGCAGTTTCTTCTCTGCACATGAATGAGCCGATTGTTTTACCAGCCTTCATTCCGGAGGTTGGGACACAAGAGGAATCGAGATGGAGATCTCTAGATGTGCATGCCTGGATGTACCTCCAAAGGACTGAGGGCATCAGGGAAACTGATAGGCTGTTTATAGTCCCAGCAGGCACTAGGAAGGGAGAGGCAGCCAAAACTGCAACATTGAGGAGATGGATAGTGACGACAATACAGAAAGCCTATAAAGAACAGGGTAAGCCAGTGCCTGACGGGATCAATGCACATTCCACAAGGGCCGTTGCATCGTCATGGGCAGCAGAAGCACAACCTGAGTCAATTTGCAGGGCTGCAACATGGGCTACTCCAAAAACATTTATTAAACATTATAAATTAGATATTAGATGTGCGTCTTTGGCACAGTTTGGGCATTCAGTACTGCAGGCTGCAGCTGTAACCTAATTAAATTTTGTTATCAAGCATCATTCAGTTGCCCTCCCATTTAATTGCTAGGGTACTAACCCAAATTGTTATGCTGCCAGGGGATGGCCAGGAAAAGAGAAAATTAATTAATACTTACCAAGATTTTCTTATCCTGGCCATACCCCCTGGCAGCATGCCCACCCTTTTCATTGTCCGTCCAAAACATCAGGTAAAGACTGGTGAGGGCGGTAAGGTGGTGGGTATTTGTAAGGTTGCTTGTTAACCCTTCTGTGTCTGACCAGTGCAGGGATAAAATATGAAATTCAGGGGTTGTAGAAGACAGGGGACCAGGGAAGTGCATTGTAAGTAGCACTTCCATTATACTTAAATATACTTTAATTTAGCCTTAAGAGTGCTTCCACAACCCCCGGATTTTGTATAGTGCAGGGATAAAACCCAAATTGTTATGCTGCCAGGGGGTATGGCCAGGAAAAGAAAATCTCGGTAAATATTAATTAATTTTCTCTTTTCTTAACATTCTCCATAGAAATAGCCAAAACTTTTGTCAATTAGCTTAAATTTCTCTCTCTCTGGCAAACATTACACAAGAATTTAGAAGACATGAATCCACTAGGAACTAAAGCAAAAATAAAAAGAATTCCCTGTTGAATTATGTACCACTAGCTCCATAATCACTGGGACTGGCCAGTCTGGGGCATGATGGAATGGTCCTAGAAAACCAATATCTCATTTCAAGTTCTCACATCGTGAGACTGTCATTGAGTGGCAACATTAGGATGAAGCTATCAAGTGGCAACACCACAGATAGAAGGGTACTTTACTCCAGTAGAAAACCAATATCTCATTTCAAGTTCTCACATCATGAGACTGTCATTGTGTGGGAACATTGGGATGAAGCTATCAAGTAGCAACACCACAGATAGAAGGGAACTTTACTCCAGTAGGACAAAACCCACATCTTTGAAGACTAACTTAATCAAGTTCACCGGATAGAGGAATTTCCTTTCCTTTTTTGTTTCATTTTCATTTCATCCTTTAAATTAGTCAAATGATGTCACATAAGTACAACTCTGGTGGGACTCGAACCCACAACCTTTGAATGTCTTCATACACCTAGAAATCCAATGCGCTATCCATTGCGCCACAGAGCCCAGGTATTACTCAATGCTCAGGTGTATCTCAGTACGCATGTGCTCCTCAGGGGCCTCTTTTTTTCCCTAATTTTCCATGATTGATAACCATATCCATTTAAAAACATTTTATAACATTCTCCATAGAATAAGCCAAAACTTTTGTCAATTAGCTTAAATTTCTTTCTCTGGCAAACATTACACAAGAATTTAGAAGACATGAATCCACTAGAAACTAAAGCAAAAATAAAAAGAATTCCCCATTGAATTATGTACCACTAGCTCCATTGAATTATGTACCACTAGCTCCATTATCACTGGGACTGGCCAATTTGGGGCATGATGAAACGGTCCTGGAAAACCAATATCTTGTTTCAAGTTCTCACATCATGAGACTGTCATTGTGTGGGAACATTGGGATGAAGCTATTAAGTAGCAACACCACAGATAGAAGGGAACTAAACTGCAGTAGGACAAAACCCACATCTTTGAAGAGTAACTTCATCAAGTTCACCGGATAGAGGAATTTCCTTTACTTTTTTGTTTCATTTTCATTTCATCCTTTAAATTAGTCAAATGATTTCACATAAGTACGACTCTGGTGGGACACGATCCCACAACCTTTGAATGTCTTCATACACCTAGAAGTCCAACGCGCTATCCATTGAGCCACAGAGCCCAGGTACTCCTCAATGCTCAGGTGTAGCTCAGTACTCAGGTGCTCCTTAGGGCCTCTTTTTTTTCCCTAATTTGCCATGATTTATAACCATATCCATTTAAAAACATTTCTTAACATTCTCCATAGAATTAGCCAAAACTTTTGTCAATTAGCTTAAATTTCTTTCTCTGGCAAACATTACACAAGAATTTAGAAGACATGAATCCACTAGAAACTGAAGCAAAAATAAAAAGAATTCCCCATTGAATTATGTACCACTAGCTCCATTATCACTGGGACTGGCCAATTTGGGGCATGATAGAACGGTCCTGGAAAAACAATATCTTGTTTCAAGTTCTCACATCATGAGACTGTCATTGTGTGGGAACATTGGGATGAAGCTATCAAGTAGCAACACCACAGATAGAAGGGAACTTTATTCCAGTAGGACAAAACCCCCATCTTTGAAGACTAACAGCTTCGTCAAGTTCACCTGATAGAGGAATTTCCTTTCCTTTTTTGTTTCATTTTCATTTCATCCTTTAAATTAGTCAAATGATGTCAGATAAGTACGACTCTGGTGGGATTCAACCCACAACCTTTGAATGTCTTCATACACCTAGAAGTCCAATGCGCTATCCATTGCGCCACAGAGCCCAGGTACCCCTCAATGCTCAGGTGTAGCTCAGTACTCAGGTGCTCCTCAGGGCCCTCTTTTTTTTCCCTAATTTGCCATGATTGATAACCATATCCATTTAAAAACATTTATTAACATTCTCCATAGAATTAGAAAAAACTTTTGTCAATTAGCTTAAATTTCTTTCTCTGGCAAACATTACACAAGAATTTAGAAGACATGAATCCACTAGAAACTAAAGCAAAAATAAAAAGAATTCCCCATTGAATTATGTACCACTAGCTCCATTATCACTTGGACTGACCAATTTGGGGCATGATGGAACGGTCCTGGAAAACCAATATCTTGTTTCAAGTTCTCACATCATGAGACTGTCATTGTGTGGGAACATTGGGATGAAGCTTTTAAGTAGCAACACCACAGATAGAAGGGAAATTAACTGCAGTAGGACAAAACCCACATCTTTGAAGACTAACTTCATCAAGTTCACCGGATATAGAGAATTTTACTTACCTACTTGACGTAAATTCCTTTTCTTCTAGTCCCGACATGTCAGTACACATGGGCATTGCCCCTCCCAGACCTGGAGGTAGGACCTATAACATAGCCAATCAAAATGAATCATGACCTATAAGACCACATGACCTCCTCCTCACCACAGTTATACTTTTGCCATAGCAGTACAGTAACCAAAAAAAAATAATTGGGATGGGAAACCCTGTACTGACATGTCGGGACTAGAAGAAAAGGAATTTACATCAAGTAGGTAAGTAAAATTCTCTATTTCTTCTACGTCCCTCCATGTCAGTACACATGGGATCTACCAAGCCATGCACCGAAAACAAGGGGTGGGAATAACCAACATAATGCAAAAACCAAACTGATGCTAAGGAGGCCCTGAGAAAAGGCCAGCATCACATCCATCCAACAGGGGAGCTGATAAATGTATATCTCCTGAAAAGGGTAGATAAAAGGCACAATAACAACATGTCCTAGGACATGGTAAACGATTAACAAGAGCTACAAAATCAACCACAAAATTACAGAGACCGGTACTTGAGGATCAAGCATTGCAGATTAAGAATAAACATATTCTGTTTAAAAATGTTCCCTCAGTGACTAGAGGGATACCTGCAATATGGTTATCTGACAAAACCCCACCTGGGGAAGAACAAAAATCCTGCAACTGTTAAAACAAAAAAGGTGCCTAGGACAAAACCAGAATGATGGCAATAGCCATCTCAGAACTAAAACACCCTAGAAACCACCAGGAAATCAGAAACTAAACACAACTTGAATGCATCTATCACCAGTGCTGGAGAAATACACGATCCTCAGCAATAGCAAGTGGCCCTAAAAAGACTTGGCCCATATTAGCCTGGTCCTGCATCTTAATGGAAGCAGCTCAAACCAGTGCTGACCGGAGTCACCTCTACACCAGAGATCAGTCCAAGATCCACTAACTCCATGCTAATAATACCTAATGAAGACTTAACTAAATGAACACCAACTCTGGTTTATCATAAATCAGCATATCATTGTAACCATTGTAGAGCCAAGCTGGTACAGCCCAATAGCTCTACCAACCACCAAATCTAAACTGGGTATACAACAGCACAAGGATAAGCTGCTGAACCAACCAATGTGACTTAAAGCCATCTACCAGTAAGCTATGCTGTTGCCCTAGCAAACTGCTACATAAGCAAGCAATGGGACCCAAGCCAATTACAGTTCTAGAAAACACCCACAAAAGCCGAGGCCACTACAGCTCAAGCTGCACAATGCTACAGTTTATGCAAAAACTGAACCAAACCTGTGACCATACATAGAAGCTACTGAACCAGCCAACAGCTGGCATCACAATCCAAAATCAGGCATGCCAGAAGCTTATAGCCTACAAAAAGTGGTACCAACCAGCAATGATGCACAATCCACTGGCAGAGAGCCAGCCACCATACATGCAACCAGTGGTGGACCAGCCAGCTATTATGCATTCCAACATAGATGTGCAAGGCCATTGTCACACTAGCAGGCCAAGATGCCCATCAGCTGAAGTGTTTGCAAAAAACCAGAGTGGAATTCGAATACACAAGCAATAGTAAATAAGCCAGCTATTGTGAATTCCACCCTTAGGGACAAGGTAACCAACTGCACTGGCACCTGACACAAAAGTCAATTTCCATACATGCAACAACGGAGCACGTCAGTTGTTGAACTTGCAAAACCCTGGTCCACAAGCCAGCCTTATTAATAATAAGCAGTGGCATACAAGACCAAAAACAATGCATGTAAGGCAGAAGAAAAGGTTAGCTGTAAGCCAACATATGACCAACATCAGCTGCTGAATACCAATCAGCAACAAAATTAGCTATGGGCTGTGAAACTCAGAGCAAACACCAGCTGATGGTACAACCCATGCTAGATCCAACCAAATAGTCAATCATGCCTACTGCTGGTGTACCAGAACCATACCTGCAAGGATTGCAGACAAGACAAAACCAATGGCTGTTGTCCTGCCAAGGATTGCCGCAAACTTGACAAAAGGCCACATAGGCCTGAAACGTTGTTCGTTTGAGATCTAAGCCAGAAAATCCAATAAAGGCTTTTTAAGATTATATACGATTTGGATGGTGCTGTGATTTCGTTTTGCATTTCTAATCCGGTTGGAGTGGACAACCTCGCACGTGCACCTGTTTGACTAATTTGTGGTTTGGGCGAGTGCTGACCAATTGTTCCAGTTAAGGATTGCCGCAAGGCAAACAGACATGCCCACCAAGGGCCACAGCAAGAATAGTAACCATGCCTATCAGCCGCCATAGCCTGGCTGGTGACCTATGCACCATAGGTCACAGCCAAGACTGGCAGCCACAAGCCCACAAGGACTATAATAAAAACTTGCGGCCACCTTAGCCAGGGGCCACAGAAAAGGCCAACAGCCCAAGAACCCTGGTAAAAGGCAAGCAAGCACCTAAGTTAAGGGCCATGAAAACAGGCCCGCAGCCATAATAACCCAGGTAAAAGGACAACCAAACAAATGTGCCAAGGGTAAAAGACCACATGAGCCAAAGGCTCATACAACAGGCCAGCAGAACAAGGGCCCTTGTAAAAGGCCAGCAGACCCAGGAGCCGAGGACCATGGTAAAAAGCCATGGACCAAAACAAGGGCTCTAACCCAAGCCAAGGACCATAACGAAAGCTAGAGGCCACACAAACCCAGCTCCCTGGCGAGATGCCCGAGGCCACACAAAGGGCCATAGACTACAAGCTGGCTTCAAGCATGTTAAGGTGCCAATAGACATAACAGTAAGTGCCCTTTAATCTACCAACAATTAAAGAAGGGAAACCTACAGTCACAAAAACTCAGTAGATGTAGTATAACTACAACTGAGCTCCCAACAAAAGCCACCAGATGGGAATAGAATATCTAAGAGAAGGCCTACATCACACAAAAAGACACCATATAACTCGGAACACTGCCTGTTAAGTGTGGAAACATCATAGGAAAAAATGGGGTACAATGCTGCTACAGCAGAACAAACCCCTAGCCGGTCCTGGAAATACCAGGTGTAATAAGAGCACACTTGCCTACTGTGTCTGCGAAGAGAACTCGGGCTCACAAACCTAAGACCTCAGATGACAACTATACAAGAAGTCAGAGGAAAACAGGCACCTAACCAGATAATATGCGCTAGACAGTAGGAATAATCCAGACAGATCCTTGGTGGCAGACTGCTTCTAAGGAGCAGACTCCGGGGCGTAACTAAAGAGGAAGCAGACCCTGCGGCTGCAGATGGGCCCAAAAGGTATAGGGACCCATGAGGCCCAAATAAAGAGCAATTTCAATACGTATTGGTAAAAAAGCACAACCTCTGGATATGTTAGGGGCCCTAAAATGAATTTGCTGTGGGGCCCAATGACATCAGGTTACAGCACTGAGCAGACTCAATGTAAGGAAGGGGCTACCATACTGCTTCAGCAGTGCAAGCCTCCAGCCAACCCTGCAAGCACCCAGTGTAATAAAAGGCAAATATAACCTCTGTGTCTGCACAGAGGACAATAGAAACAACAGAAGCAAACTGAGGAGTATCTGCACATTACCTGATAGCAATGAAAAGTCCGCAGGTAGGAAACTTCAGCTAGAACCTGGATAGGTTTCAGCGGAGGGACATTATTAGCTTATTAACATGCAGACTTAGTACCTTGTGTAACTGCATTTTGCACAGAGGACTCCAGCTCACAACATACAACTTCATATAATATAAGAAGGAACACAGGCAGCTTACCAGATAGCTCAGACTTGTCAGCAGGAATATCCAGTCCAGTGGAACACTGCTTGTTAAGAGCAGACTCATAAGAAAGGAAGGAGGTGCCATACTGCTTGAGCACATGAGCCAATATAACCACTGTGTCAGCCAAGAGGATGCAGGTTCACCCATACAAAACTTAAAATATTAAACAGCAATAGCAAATGGGCCAAAGGAACAACTGCACCTTACCAGATAGTGACTAGTTAGCTTGATGGAAACTCCAGCCAAAGCCCTGATAGCTTTCAGCTGAGGGACATATTAAGCATATTAACATGCAGACTTCCCAGTGAAATTAATGTTTCAAATACACAATGGATACTGAGAAATCAAAATCTCTGGATTCAGGTACCACACTGCTTAGGCAGAGGGATTCACCAGCCAGTACTTAAAGTGTAGCAAGAGCCAATACTGTATTTTGCACAGAGGACGCCAGCTCACAACATAAGACTTCAGATAATACAAGAAGTCAGGGGAAAACAGGCACCTTACCAGATAGCTCAGGCTTGTCAGCAGGAATATCCAGGTGGAACACTGCTTGTTAAGAGCAGACTCATAAGAAGGAAGGAGGTGCCATACTGCTTGAGCAGTGCAACCTCTAGCCCTTCCTGGAGGTGCCAATATAGCTTCTGTGTCTGCACAGAGGATGCAGGGTCACCCATACAAGGCTTAAAATGTTAAACAGTAATAGCAAAACGGGGCGAAGGCACACATGCACCTTATCAGAGTGGCTAATTAGCTGGATGGAAACTCCAGCCAAAGCCCCAATAGCTCTCAGCTGAGGGACATAATTAGCTAATTAGCATGCAGACTTCCCAGTGCACTACACATAGTAGATAATGAAGAATCATACTCACCAGCTTCAGGCTGTTATAACTAGCCCATATACATACCCACGGCCCTTTTGCAGAAGTTCTGTAGAGTTCTGTAAAGTCTCACATAACTCAAAAGAAAAGGGGAGTCCAAAAAAGCTCACAGGTAACAATGTGGGAAGCCCACACCTGTGTCTGTTCCCAAAAAAGCACTAGATTGAATCTTGTGCCTCACTGGGCATATAGCAGGGGGGCTGTTTTAGCACAGGGCTAGGACCATGGGTATGCCCACACCTGCACTTCTTCCCAATAAGCGATAATTTACAGATTATGCGTCTTGAGGCATCAGGTAAATTCTTCTCCATTACCTGGGAATCATCCCTCTGTGTCCACACAGAGGTAAAAAATAAGCAAAAATAAATAAATAAATAAATAAATAAATAAAAATACAGAAGAAAAAACAAAAGGCTCACAGGTAATAATGTGGGAAGCCCACAACTGTGTCTCTTCCCAAAAAGCACTAGATTTAATCTTGTGCCTCGCTGGGCATATAGCAGGGGGGCTATTTTAGCACAGGGCTAGGACCATGGATATGCCCACACCTGAATTTCTTCGCAATAAGAGATAATTTACAGATTATGCGTCTTGAGGCATCAGGTAAAATCTTCTCCATTACCTGGGAATCATCCCTCTGTGTCTAAACAGAGGTAAAAAATAAATAAATAAATAAACAAAAAGAAAATGCAAAAGAAAAACAAAAACTGTGTTTGATTTCTCTCAAAATTCAACAAAAAATTAAAAAGTGAGGAGGGAGATCCTACCTCCCTGTCCAGTAGGACAAAAAATAACTGTGGTGAGGAGGAGGTCATGTGGTCTTATAGGTCATGATTCATTTTGATTGGCTATGTTATAGGTCCTACCTCCAGGTCTGGGAGGGGCAATGCCCATGTGTACTGACATGGAGGGACGTAGAAGAAAGAGGAATTTCCTTTACTTTTTTGTTTCATTTTCATTTCATCCTTTAAATTAGTCAAATGATGTCACATAAGTGGGACTCGAACCCACAACCTTTAAATGTCTTCATACACCTAGAAGTCCAATGCGCTATCCATTGAGCCACAGAGCGCAGGTACTCCTCGATGCTCAGGTGTAGCTCAGTACTCAGGTGCTCCTCAGGGCCTCTTTATTTTTCCCTAATTTGCCATGATTGATAACCATATCCATTTAAAAACATTTATTAACATTCTCCATAGAATTAGCCAAAACTTTTGTCAATTAGCTTAAATTTCTTTCTCTGGCAAACATTACACAAGAATTTAGAAGACATGAATCCACTAGAAACTAAAGCAAAAATAAAAAGAATTCCCCATTGAATTATGTACCACTAACTCCATTATAACTTGGACTGGCCAATTTGGGGCATGATGAAACGGTCCTGGAAAACCAATATCTTGTTTCAAGTTCTCACATCATGAGACATTGTGTGAGAACATTGGGATGAAGCTATTAAGTAGCAACACCACAGATAGAAGGGAACTTTACTCCAGTAGGACAAAACCCCCATCTTTGAAGACTAACAGCTTCATCAAGTTCACCTGATAGAGGCATTTCCTTTCCTTTTTTGTTTCATTTCATCCTTTAAATTAGTCAAATGATGTCACATAAGTACGACTCTGGTGGGACTCGAACCCACAACCTTTGAATGTCTTCATACACCTAGAAGTCCAATGCGCTATCCATTGCGCCACAGAGCCCAGATACACCTCAATACTCAGGTGTAGCTCAGTACTCAGGTGCTCAGGTGCTCCTCAGGGCCCTCTTTTTTTTCTCTAATTTGCCATGATTGATAACCATATCCATTTAAAAACATTTCTTAACATTCTCCATAGAATTAGCCAAAACTTTTGTCAATTAGCTTAAATTTCTTTCTCTGGCAAACATTACACAAGAATTTAGAAGACATGAATCCACTAGAAACTAAAGCAAAAATAAAAAGAATTCCCCATTGAATTATGTACCACTAGCTCCATTATCACTGGGACTGGCCAATTTGGGGCATGATAGAACGGTCCTGGAAAACCAATATCTTGTTTCAGGTGTAGCTCAGTACGAAGGTGCTCCTCAGGGCCCTCTTTTTTTCCCTAATTTGCCATGATTGATAACATTCTCCATAGAATTAGCCAAAACTTTTGTCAATTAGCTTAAATTTCTTTCTCTGGCAAACATTATACAAGAATTTAGAAGACATGAATCCACTAGAAACTAAAGCAAAAATAAAAATAATTCCCAATTGAATTATGTACCACTAGCTCCATTATCACTTGGACTGGCCAATTTGGGGTGAGATGGAACAGTCTTGGAAAAATAATATCTTGTTTCAAGTTCTCACATCATGAGACTGTCATTGTGTGGAAACATTGGGATGAAGCTTTTAAGTAGCAACACCACAGATAGAAGGGAACTTAACTGCAGTAGGATAAAACCCACATTTTTGAAGACTAACTTCATCAAGTTCACCGGATAGAGGAATTTCCTTTACTTTTTTGTTTCATTTTCATTTCATCCTTTAAATTAGTCAAATGATGTCACATAAGTATGACTCTGGTGGGATTCGAACCCACAACCTTTGAATGTCTTCATACACCTAGAAGTCCAACGCGCTATCCATTGCGCCACAGAGCCCAGATACTCCTCAATACTCAGGAGGAGCTGGCCAATTTGGGGCATGATGAAACGGTCCTGGAAAACCAATATCTTGTTTCAAGTTCTTACATCATGAGACTGTCATTGTGTGGGAACATTGGGATGAAGCTATTAAGTAGCAACACCACAGATAGAAGGGAACTTAACTCCAGTAGGACAAAACCCCCATATTTGAAGACTAACAGCTTCATCAAGTTCACCTGATAGAGGAATTTCCTTTCCTTTTTTGTTTCATTTCATCCTTTAAATTAGTCAAATGATGTAATATAAGTACGACTCTGGTGGGACTCGAACCCACAACCTTTGAATGTCTTCATACACCTAGAAGTCCAATGCGCTATCCATTGCGCCACAGAGAACAGATACTCCTCAATACTCAGGTGTAGCTCAGTACTCAGGTGCTCAGGTGCTCCTCAGGGCCCTCTTTTTTTCCCTAATTTGCCATGATTGATAACCATATCCATTTAAAAACATTTCTTAACATTCTCCATAGAATTAGCCAAAACTTTTGTCAATTAGCTTAAATTTCTTTCTCTGGCAAACATTACACAAGAAATTAGAAGACATGAATCCACTAGGATCTGAAGCAAAAATAAAAAGAATTCCCCATTGAATTATGTACCACTAACTCCATTATAACTTGGACTGGCCAATTTGGGGCATGATGAAACGGTCCTGGAAAACCAATATCTTGTTTCAAGTTCTCACATCATGAGACTGTCATTGTGTGGAAACATTGGGATGAAGCTTTTAAGTAGCAACACCACAGATAGAAGGGAACTTAACTGCAGTAGGACAAAACCCACATTTTTGAAGACTAACTTCATCAAGTTCACCGGATAGAGGAATTTCCTTTACTTTTTTGTTTCATTTTCATTTCATCCTTTAAATTAGTCAAATGATGTCACATAAGTATGACTCTGGTGGGATTCGAACCCAAAACCTTTCAATGTCTTCATACACCTAGAAGTCCAAAGCGCTATCCATTGCGCCACAGAGCCCAGATACTCCTCAATACTCAGGTGTAGCTCAGTACTCAGGTGCTCAGGTGCTCCTCAGGGAACTCTTTTTTTTTTTCCCTAATTTGCCATGATTGATAACCATATCCATTTAAAAACATTTCTTAACATTCTCCATAGAATTAGCCAAAACTTTTGTCAATTAGCTTAAATTTCTTTCTCTGGCAAACATTACACAAGAAATTAGAAGACATGAATCCACTAGGATCTGAAGCAAAAATAAAAAGAATTCCCCATTGAATTATGTACCACTAACTCCATTATCACTTGGACTGGCCAATTTGGGGCATGATGAAACGGTCCTGGAAAACCAATATCTTGTTTCAAGTTCTCACATCATGAGACTGTCATTGTGTGGGAAAATTGGGATGAAGCTATTAAGTAGCAACACCACAGATAGAAGGGAACTTAACTCCAGTAGGACAAAACCCCCATCTTTGAAGACTAACAGCTTCATCAAGTTCACCTGATAGAGGAATTTCCTTTCCTTTTTTGTTTCCTTTTCATTTCATCCTTTAAATTAGTCAAATGTCACATAAGTACGACTCTGGTGGGACTCGAACCCACAACCTTTGAATGTCTTCATACACCTAGAAGTCCAATGCGCTATCCATTGCGCCACACAGCCCTGATATTCCTCAATGCTCAGGAGTACCTCAGTACTCAGGTGCTCCTCAGGGTCCTCTTTTTTTCCCCAATTTGCCATGATTGATAACCATATCCATTTAAAAACATTTCTTAACATTCTCCATAGAATTAGCCAAAACTTTTGTCAATTAACTTAAATTTCTTTCTCTGGCAAACATTACACAAGAAATTAGAAGACATGAATCCACTAGGATCTGAAGCAAAAATAAAAAGAATTCCCCATTGAATTATGTACCACTAACTCCATTATAACTTGGACTGGCCAATTTGGGGCATGATGAAACGGTCCTGGAAAACCAATATCTTGTTTCAAGTTCTCACATCATGAGACTGTCATTGTGTGAGAACATTGGGATGAAGCTATTAAGTAGCAACACCACAGATAGAAGGGAACTTTACTCCAGTAGGACAAAACCCCCATCTTTGAAGACTAACAGCTTCATCAAGTTCACCTGATAGAGGCATTTCCTTTCCTTTTTTGTTTCATTTCATCCTTTAAATTAGTCAAATGATGTCACATAAGTATGACTCTGGTGGGACTCGAACCCACAACCTTTGAATGTCTTCATACACCTAGAAGTCCAATGCGCTATCCATTGCGCCACAGAGCCCAGATACACCTCAATACTCAGGTGTAGCTCAGTACTCAGGTGCTCAGGTGCTCCTCAGGGCCCTCTTTTTTTTCCCTAATTTGCCATGATTGATAACCATATCCATTTAAAAACATTTCTTAACATTCTCCATAGAATTAGCCAAAACTTTTGTCAATTAGCTTAAATTTCTTTCTCTGGCAAACATTACACAAGAATTTAGAAGACATGAATCCACTAGAAACTAAAGCAAAAATAAAAAGAATTCCCCATTGAATTATGTACCACTAGCTCCATTATCACTGGGACTGGCCAATTTGGGGCATGATAGAACGGTCCTGGAAAACCAATATCTTGTTTCAGGTGTAGCTCAGTACGAAGGTGCTCCTCAGGGCCCTCTTTTTTTCCCTAATTTGCCATGATTGATAACATTCTCCATAGAATTAGCCAAAACTTTTGTCAATTAGCTTAAATTTCTTTCTCTGGCAAACATTATACAAGAATTTAGAAGACATGAATCCACTAGAAACTAAAGCAAAAATAAAAATAATTCCCAATTGAATTATGTACCACTAGCTCCATTATCACTTGGACTGGCCAATTTGGGGTGAGATGGAACAGTCTTGGAAAAATAATATCTTGTTTCAAGTTCTCACATCATGAGACTGTCATTGTGTGGAAACATTGGGATGAAGCTTTTAAGTAGCAACACCACAGATAGAAGGGAACTTAACTGCAGTAGGACAAAACCCACATTTTTGAAGACTAACTTCATCAAGTTCACCGGATAGAGGAATTTCCTTTACTTTTTTGTTTCATTTTCATTTCATCCTTTAAATTAGTCAAATGATGTCACATAAGTATGACTCTGGTGGGATTCGAACCCACAACCTTTGAATGTCTTCATACACCTAGAAGTCCAATGCGCTATCCATTGCGCCACAGAGCCCAGACACTCCTCAATACTCAGGTGTAGCTCAGTACTCAGGTGCTCCTCAGGGTCCTCTTTTTTTCCCTAATTTGCCATGATTGATAACCATATCCATTTAAAAACATTTCTTAACATTCTCCATAGAATTAGCCAAAACTTTTGTCAATTAGCTTAAATTTCTTTCTCTGGCAAACATTACACAAGAAATTAGAAGACATGAATCCACTAGGATCTGAAGCAAAAATAAAAAGAATTCCCCATTGAATTATGTACCACTAACTCCATTATAACTTGGACTGGCCAATTTGGGGCATGATGAAACGGTCCTGGAAAACCAATATCTTGTTTCAAGTTCTCACATCATGAGACTGTCATTGTGTGAGAACATTGGGATGAAGCTATTAAGAAGCAACACCACAGATAGAAGGGAACTTAACTCCAGTAGGACAAAACCCCCATCTTTGAAGACTAACAGCTTCATCAAGTTCACCTGATAGAGGCATTTCCTTTCCTTTTTTGTTTCATTTCATCCTTTAAATTAGTCAAAGGATGTCACATAAGTATGACTCTGGTGGGACTCGAACCCACAACCTTTGAATGTCTTCATACACCAAGAAGTCCAATGCGCTATCCATTGCGCCACAGAGCCCTGATATTCCTCAATGCTCAGGAGTACCTCAGTACTCAGGTGCTCCTCAGGGTCCTCTTTTTTTCCCTAATTTGCCATGATTGATAACCATATCCATTTAAAAACATTTCTTAACATTCTCCATAGAATTAGCCAAAACTTTTGTCAATTAGCTTAAATTTCTTTCTCTGGCAAACATTACACAAGAAATTAGAAGACATGAATCCACTAGGATCTGAAGCAAAAATAAAAAGAATTCCCCATTGAATTATGTACCACTAACTCCATTATAACTTGGACTGGCCAATTTGGGGCATGATGAAACGGTCCTGGAAAACCAATATCTTGTTTCAAGTTCTCACATCATGAGACTGTCATTGTGTGGGAACATTGGGATGAAGCTACAGATAGAAGGGAACTTAACTCCAGTAGGACAAAACCCCCATCTTTGAAGACTAACAGCTTCATCAAGTTCACCTGATAGAGGCATTTCCTTTCCTTTTTTGTTTCATTTCATCCTTTAAATTAGTCAAATGATGTCACATAAGTACGACTCTGATGGGACTCGAACCCACAAAATTTGAATGTCTTCATACACCTAGAAGTCCAATGCACTATCCATTGCGCCACAGAGAACAGATACTCCTCAATACTCAGGTGTAGCTCAGTACTCAGGTGCTCAGGTGCTCCTCAGGGCCCTCTTTTTTTTCCCTAATTTGCCATGATTGATAACCATATCCATTTAAAAACATTTCTTAACATTCTCCATAGAATTAGCCAAAACTTTTGTCAATTAGCTTAAATTTCTTTCTCTGGCAAACATTACACAAGAATTTAGAAGACATGAATCCACTAGAAACTAAAGCAAAAATAAAAAGAATTCCCCATTGTATTATGTACCACTAGCTCCATTATCACTGGGACTGGCCAATTTGGGGCATGATAGAACGGTCCTGGAAAACCAATATCTTGTTTCAGGTGTAGCTCAGTACGAAGGTGCTCCTCAGGGCCCTCTTTTTTTCCCTAATTTGCCATGATTGATAACATTCTCCATAGAATTAGCCAAAACTTTTGTCAATTAGCTTAAATTTCTTTCTCTGGCAAACATTATACAAGAATTTAGAAGACATGAATCCACTAGAAACTAAAGCAAAAATAAAAATAATTCCCAATTGAATTATGTACCACTAGCTCCATTATCACTTGGACTGGCCAATTTGGGGTGAGATGGAACGGTCTTGGAAAAACAATATCTTGTTTCAAGTTCTCACATCATGAGACTGTCATTGTGTGGAAACATTGGGATGAAGCTTTTAAGTAGCAACACCACAGATAGAAGGGAACTTAACTGCAGTAGGACAAAACCCACATTTTTGAAGACTAACTTCATCAAGTTCACCGGATAGAGGAATTTCCTTTACTTTTTTGTTTCATTTTCATTTCATCCTTTAAATTAGTCAAATGATGTCACATAAGTATGACTCTGGTGGGATTCGAACCCACAACCTTTGAATGTCTTCATACACCTAGAAGTCCAATGCGCTATCCATTGCGCCACAGAGCCCAGATACTCCTCGTTACTCAGGTGTAGCTCAGTACTCAGGTGCTCCTCAGGGTCCTCTTTTTTTCCCTAATTTGCCATGATTGATAACCATATCCATTTAAAAACATTTCTTAACATTCTCCATAGAATTAGCCAAAACTTTTGTCAATTAGCTTAAATTTCTTTCTCTGGCAAACATTACACAAGAAATTAGAAGACATGAATCCACTAGGATCTGAAGCAAAAATAAAAAGAATTCCCCATTGAATTATGTACCACTAACTCCATTATAACTTGGACTGGCCAATTTGGGGCATGATGAAACGGTCCTTGAAAACCAATATCTTGTTTCAAGTTCTCACATCATGAGACTGTCATTGTGTGAGAACATTGGGATGAAGCTATTAAGAAGCAACACCACAGATAGAAGGGAACTTAACTCCAGTAGGACAAAACCCCCATCTCTGACGACTAACAGCTTCATCAAGTTCACCTGATAGAGGCATTTCCTTTCCTTTTTTGTTTCATTTCATCCTTTAAATTAGTCAAATGATGTCACACAAGTACGACTCTGGTGGGACTCGAACCCACAACCTTTGAATGTCTTCATACACCTAGAAGACCAATGCGCTATCCATTGCGCCACAGAGCCCAGAGACACCTCAATGCTCAGGTGTAGCTCAGTACTCAGGTGCTCAGGTGCTCCTCAGGGCCCTCTTTTTTTTCCCTAATTTGCCATGATTGATAACCATATCCATTTAAAAACATTTCTTAACATTCTCCATAGAATTAGCCAAAACTTTTGTCAATTAGCTTAAATTTCTTTCTCTGGCAAACATTACACAAGAATTTAGAAGACATGAATCCACTAGAAACTAAAGCAAAAATAAAAAGAATTCCCCATTGAATTATGTACCACTAGCTCCATTATCACTGGGACTGGCCAATTTGGGGCATGATGGAACGGTCCTGGAAAACCAATATCTTGTTTCAGGTGTAGCTCAGTACGAAGGTGCTCCTCAGGGCCCTCTTTTTTTCCCTAATTTGCCATGATTGATAACATTCTCCATAGAATTAGCCAAAACTTTTGTCAATTAGCTTAAATTTCTTTCTCTGGCAAACATTATACAAGAATTTAGAAGACATGAATCCACTAGAAACTAAAGCAAAAACAAAAATAATTCCCAATTGAATTATGTACCACTAGCTCCATTATCACTTGGACTGGCCAATTTGGGGTGAGATGGAACGGTCTTGGAAAAACAATATCTTGTTTCAAGTTCTCACATCATGAGACTGTCATTGTGTGGAAACATTGGGATGAAGCTTTTAAGTAGCAACACCACAGATAGAAGGGAACTTAACTGCAGTAGGACAAAACCCACATTTTTGAAGACTAACTTCATCAAGTTCACCGGATAGAGGAATTTCCTTTACTTTTTTGTTTCATTTTCATTTCATCCTTTAAATTAGTCAAATGATGTCACATAAGTATGACTCTGGTGGGATTCGAACCCACAACCTTTGAATGTCTTCATACACCTAGAAGTCCAATGCGCTATCCATTGCGCCACAGAGCCCAGATACTCCTCAATACTCAGGTGTAGCTCAGTACTCAGGTGCTCAGGTGCTCCTCAGGGAACTCTTTTTTTTCCCTAATTTGCCATGATTGATAACCATATCCATTTAAAAACATTTCTTAACATTCTCCATAGAATTAGCCAAAACTTTTGTCAATTAGCTTAAATTTCTTTCTCTGGCAAACATTACACAAGAAATTAGAAGACATGAATCCACTAGGATCTGAAGCAAAAATAAAAAGAATTCCCCATTGAATTATGTACCACTAACTCCATTATCACTTGGACTGGCCAATTTGGGGCATGATGAAACGGTCCTGGAAAACCAATATCTTGTTTCAAGTTCTCACATCATGAGACTGTCATTGTGTGGGAACATTGGGATGAAGCTATTAAGTAGCAACACCACAGTTAGAAGGGAACTTAACTCCAGTAGGACAAAACCCCCATCTTTGAAGACTAACAGCTTCATCAAGTTCACCTGATAGAGGAATTTCCTTTCCTTTTTTGTTTCATTTTCATTTCATCCTTTAAATTAGTCAAATGATGTCACATAAGTACGACTCTGGTGGGACTCGAACACACAACCTTTGAATGTCTTCATACACCTAGAAGTCCAATGCGCTATCCATTGCGCCACAGAGCCCTGATATTCCTCAATGCTCAGGAGTACCTCAGTACTCAGGTGCTCCTCAGGGTCCTCTTTTTTTCCCTAATTTGCCATGATTGATAACCATATCCATTTAAAAACATTTCTTAACATTCTCCATAGAATTAGCCAAAACTTTTGTCAATTAGCTTAAATTTCTTTCTCTGACAAACATTACACAAGAAATTAGAAGACATGAATCCACTAGGATCTGAAGCAAAAATAAAAAGAATTCCCCATTGAATTATGTACCACTAACTCCATTATAACTTGGACTGGCCAATTTGGGGCATGATGAAACGGTCCTGGAAAACCAATATCTTGTTTCAAGTTCTCACATCATGAGACTGTCATTGTGTGAGAACATTGGGATGAAGCTATTAAGTAGCAACACCACAGATAGAAGGGAACTTAACTCCAGTAGGACAAAACCCCCATCTTTGAAGACTAACAGCTTCATCAAGTTCACCTGATAGAGGCATTTCCTTTCCTTTTTTGTTTCATTTCATCCTTTAAATTAGTCAAATGATGTCACTTAAGTACGACTCTGGTGGGACTCGAACCCACAACCTTTGAATGTCTTCATACACCTAGAAGTCCAATGCGCTATCCATTGCACCACAGAGCCCAGATACTCCTCAATACTCAGGTGTAGCTCAGTACTCAGGTGCTCAGGTGCTCCTCGGGGCCCTCTTTTTTTCCCCTAATTTGCCATGATTGATAACCATATCCATTTAAAAACATTTCTTAACATTCTCCATAGAATTAGCCAAAACTTTTGTCAATTAGCTTAAATTTCTTTCTCTGGCAAACATTACACAAGAATTTAGAAGACATGAATCCACTAGAAACTAAAGCAAAAATAAAAAGAATTCCCCATTGAATTATGTACCACTAGCTCCATTATCACTGGGACTGGCCAATTTGGGGCATGATGGAACGGTCCTGGAAAACCAATATCTTGTTTTAGGTGTAGCTCAGTACGAAGTTGCTCCTCAGGGCCCTCTTTTTTTCCCTAATTTGCCATGATTGATAACATTCTCCATAGAATTAGCCAAAACTTTTGTCAATTAAATTAAATTTCTTTCTCTGGCAAACATTATACAAGAATTTAGAAGACATGAATCCACTAGAAACTAAAGCAAAAACAACAATAATTCCCAATTGAATTATGTACCACTAGCTCCATTATCACTTGGACTGGCCAATTTGGGGTGAGATGGAACGGTCTTGGAAAAACAATATCTTGTTTCAAGTTCTCACATCATGAGACTGTCATTGTGTGGAAACATTGGGATGAAGCTTTTAAGTAGCAACACCACAGATAGAAGGGAACTTAACTGCAGTAGGACAAAACCCACATTTTTGAAGACTAACTTCATCAAGTTCACCGGATAGAGGAATTTCCTTTACTTTTTTGTTTCATTTTCATTTCATCCTTTAAATTAGTCAAATGATGTCACATAAGTATGACTCTGGTGGGATTCGAACCCACAACCTTTGAATGTCTTCATACACCTAGAAGTCCAATGCGCTATCCATTGCGCCACAGAGCCCAGATACTCCTCAATACTCAGGTGTAGCTCAGTACTCAGGTGCTCAGGTGCTCCTCAGGGAACTCTTTTTTTTCCCTAATTTGCCATGATTGATAACCATATCCATTTAAAAACATTTCTTAACACTCTCCATAGAATTAGCCAAAACTTTTGTCAATTAGCTTAAATTTCTTTCTCTGGCAAACATTACACAAAAAATTAGAAGACATGAATCCACTAGGATCTGAAGCAAAAATAAAAAGAATTCCCCATTGAATTATGTACCACTAACTCCATTATCACTTGGACTGGCCAATTTGGGGCATGATGAAACGGTCCTGGAAAACCAATATCTTGTTTCAAGTTCTCACATCATGAGACTGTCATTGTGTGGGAACATTGGGATAAAGCTACAGATAGAAGGGAACTTAACTCCAGTAGGACAAAACCCCCATCTTTGAAGACTAACAGCTTCATCAAGTTCACCTGATAGAGGAATTTCCTTTCCTTTTTTGTTTCATTTTCATTTCATCCTTTAAATTAGTCAAATGATGTCACATAAGTACAACTCTGGTGGGACTCGAACCCACAACCTTTGAATGTCTTCATACACTTAGAAGTCCAATGCGCTATCCATTGCGCCACAGAGCCCTGATATTCCTCAATGCTCAGGAGTACTTCAGTACTCAGGTGCTCCTCAGGGTCCTCTTTTTTTCCCTAATTTGCCATGATTGATAACCATATCCATTTAAAAACATTTCTTAACACTCTCCATAGAATTAGCCAAAACTTTTGTCAATTAGCTTAAATTTCTTTCTCTGGCAAACATTACACAAAAAATTAGAAGACATGAATCCACTAGGATCTGAAGCAAAAATAAAAAGAATTCCCCATTGAATTATGTACCACTAACTCCATTATCACTTGGACTGGCCAATTTGGGGCATGATGAAACGGTCCTGGAAAACCAATATCTTGTTTCAAGTTCTCACATCATGAGACTGTCATTGTGTGGGAACATTGGGATAAAGCTACAGATAGAAGGGAACTTAACTCCAGTAGGACAAAACCCCCATCTTTGAAGACTAACAGCTTCATCAAGTTCACCTGATAGAGGAATTTCCTTTCCTTTTTTGTTTCATTTTCATTTCATCCTTTAAATTAGTCAAATGATGTCACATAAGTACAACTCTGGTGGGACTCGAACCCACAACCTTTGAATGTCTTCATACACTTAGAAGTCCAATGCGCTATCCATTGCGCCACAGAGCCCTGATATTCCTCAATGCTCAGGAGTACTTCAGTACTCAGGTGCTCCTCAGGGTCCTCTTTTTTTCCCTAATTTGCCATGATTGATAACCATATCCATTTAAAAACATTTCTTAACATTCTCCATAGAATTAGCCAAAACTTTTGTCAATTAGCTTAAATTTCTTTCTCTGGCAAACATTACACAAGAAATTAGAAGACATGAATCCACTAGGATCTGAAGCAAAAATAAAAAGAATTCCCCATTGAATTATGTACCACTAACTCCATTATAACTTGGACTGGCCAATTTGGGGCATGATGAAACGGTCCTGGAAAACCAATATCTTGTTTCAAGTTCTCACATCATGAGACTGTCATTGTGTGAGAACATTGGGATGAAGCTATTAAGTAGCAACACCACAGATAGAAGGGAACTTAACTCCAGTAGGACAAAACCCCCATCTTTGAAGACTAACAGCTTCATCAAGTTCACCTGATAGAGGAATTTCCTTTCCTTTTTTGTTTCATTTTCATTTCATCCTTTAAATTAGTCAAATGATGTCACATAAGTACGACTCTGGTGGGACTCGAACCCACAACCTTTGAATGTCTTCATACACCTAGAAGTCCAATGCGCTATACATTGCGCCACAGAGCCCTGATATTCCTCAATGCTCAGGAGTAGCTCAGTACTCAGGTGCTCCTCAGGGTCCTCTTTTTTTTCCCTAATTTGCCATGATTGATAACCATATCCATTTAAAAACATTTCTTAACATTCTCCATAGAATTAGCCAAAACTTTTGTCAATTAGCTTAAATTTCTTTCTCTGGCAAACATTACACAAGAAATTAGAAGACATGAATCCACTAGGATCTGAAGCAAAAATAAAAAGAATTCCCCATTGAATTATGTACCACTAACTCCATTATAACTTGGACTGGCCAATTTGGGGCATGATGAAACGGTCCTGGAAAACCAATATCTTGTTTCAAGTTCTCACATCATGAGACTGTCATTGTGTGGAAACATTGGGATGAAGCTTTTAAGTAGCAACACCACAGATAGAAGGGAACTTAACTGCAGTAGGACAAAACCCACATTTTTGAAGACTAACTTCATCAAGTTCACCGGATAGAGGAATTTCCTTTACTTTTTTGTTTCATTTTCATTTCATCCTTTAAATTAGTCAAATGATGTCACATAAGTATGACTCTGGTGGGATTCGAACCCACAACCTTTGAATGTCTTCATACACCTAGAAGTCCAATGCGCTATCCATTGCGCCACAGAGCCCAGATACTCCTCAATACTCAGGTGTAGCTCAGTACTCAGGTGCTCAGGTGCTCCTCAGGGAACTCTTTTTTTTCCCTAATTTGCCATGATTGATAACCATATCCATTTAAAAACATTTCTTAACACTCTCCATAGAATTAGCCAAAACTTTTGTCAATTAGCTTAAATTTCTTTCTCTGGCAAACATTACACAAAAAATTAGAAGACATGAATCCACTAGGATCTGAAGCAAAAATAAAAAGAATTCCCCATTGAATTATGTACCACTAACTCCATTATCACTTGGACTGGCCAATTTGGGGCATGATGAAACGGTCCTGGAAAACCAATATCTTGTTTCAAGTTCTCACATCATGAGACTGTCATTGTGTGGGAACATTGGGATAAAGCTACAGATAGAAGGGAACTTAACTCCAGTAGGACAAAACCCCCATCTTTGAAGACTAACAGCTTCATCAAGTTCACCTGATAGAGGAATTTCCTTTCCTTTTTTGTTTCATTTTCATTTCATCCTTTAAATTAGTCAAATGATGTCACATAAGTACAACTCTGGTGGGACTCGAACCCACAACCTTTGAATGTCTTCATACACTTAGAAGTCCAATGCGCTATCCATTGCGCCACAGAGCCCTGATATTCCTCAATGCTCAGGAGTACTTCAGTACTCAGGTGCTCCTCAGGGTCCTCTTTTTTTCCCTAATTTGCCATGATTGATAACCATATCCATTTAAAAACATTTCTTAACATTCTCCATAGAATTAGCCAAAACTTTTGTCAATTAGCTTAAATTTCTTTATCTGGCAAACATTACACAAGAAATTAGAAGACATGAATCCACTAGGATCTGAAGCAAAAATAAAAAGAATTCCCCATTGAATTATGTACCACTAACTCCATTATAACTTGGACTGGCCAATTTGGGGCATGATGAAACGGTCCTGGAAAACCAATATCTTGTTTCAAGTTCTCACATCATGAGACTGTCATTGTGTGAGAACATTGGGATGAAGCTATTAAGTAGCAACACCACAGATAGAAGGGAACTTAACTCCAGTAGGACAAAACCCCCATCTTTGAAGACTAACAGCTTCATCAAGTTCACCTGATAGAGGAATTTCCTTTCCTTTTTTGTTTCATTTTCATTTCATCCTTTAAATTAGTCAAATGATGTCACATAAGTACGACTCTGGTGGGACTCGAACCCACAACCTTTGAATGTCTTCATACACCTAGAAGTCCAATGCGCTATACATTGCGCCACAGAGCCCTGATATTCCTCAATGCTCAGGAGTAGCTCAGTACTCAGGTGCTCCTCAGGGTCCTCTTTTTTTTCCCTAATTTGCCATGATTGATAACCATATCCATTTAAAAACATTTCTTAACATTCTCCATAGAATTAGCCAAAACTTTTGTCAATTAGCTTAAATTTCTTTCTCTGGCAAACATTACACAAGAAATTAGAAGACATGAATCCACTAGGATCTGAAGCAAAAATAAAAAGAATTCCCCATTGAATTATGTACCACTAACTCCATTATAACTTGGACTGGCCAATTTGGGGCATGATGAAACGGTCCTGGAAAACCAATATCTTGTTTCAAGTTCTCACATCATGAGACTGTCATTGTGTGGGAACATTGGGATGAAGCTATTAAGTAGCAACACCACAGATAGAAGGGAACTTAACTCCAGTAGGACAAAACCCCCATCTTTGAAGACTAACAGCTTCATCAAGTTCACCTGATAGAGGAATTTCCTTTCCTTTTTTGTTTCATTTTCATTTCATCCTTTAAATTAGTCAAATGATGTCACATAAGTACAACTCTGGTGGGACTCGAACCCACAACCTTTGAATGTCTTCATACACTTAGAAGTCCAATGCGCTATCCATTGCGCCACAGAGCCCTGATATTCCTCAATGCTCAGGAGTACTTCAGTACTCAGGTGCTCCTCAGGGTCCTCTTTTTTTCCCTAATTTGCCATGATTGATAACCATATCCATTTAAAAACATTTCTTAACATTCTCCATAGAATTAGCCAAAACTTTTGTCAATTAGCTTAAATTTCTTTCTCTGGCAAACATTACACAAGAAATTAGAAGACATGAATCCACTAGGATCTGAAGCAAAAATAAAAAGAATTCCCCATTGAATTATGTACCACTAACTCCATTATAACTTGGACTGGCCAATTTGGGGCATGATGAAACGGTCCTGGAAAACCAATATCTTGTTTCAAGTTCTCACATCATGAGACTGTCATTGTGTGAGAACATTGGGATGAAGCTATTAAGTAGCAACACCACAGATAGAAGGGAACTTAACTCCAGTAGGACAAAACCCCCATCTTTGAAGACTAACAGCTTCATCAAGTTCACCTGATAGAGGAATTTCCTTTCCTTTTTTGTTTCATTTTCATTTCATCCTTTAAATTAGTCAAATGATGTCACATAAGTACGACTCTGGTGGGACTCGAACCCACAACCTTTGAATGTCTTCATACACCTAGAAGTCCAATGCGCTATCCATTGCGCCACAGAGCCCTGATATTGCTCAATACTCAGGTGTAGCTCAGTACTCAGGTGCTCAGGTGCTCCTCAGGGCCCTCTTTTTTTCCCCTAATTTGCCATGATTGATAACCATATCCATTTAAAAACATTTCTTAACATTCTCCATAGAATTAGCCAAAACTTTTGTCAATTAGCTTAAATTTCTTTCTCTGGCAAACATTACACAAGAATTTAGAAGACATGAATCCACTAGAAACTAAAGCAAAAATAAAAAGAATTCCCCATTGAATTATGTACCACTAGCTCCATTATCACTGGGACTGGCCAATTTGGGGCATGATGGAATGGTCCTGGAAAACCAATATCTTGTTTCAGGTGTAGCTCAGTACGAAGTTGCTCCTCAGGGCCCTCTTTTTTTCCCTAATTTGCCATGATTGATAACATTCTCCATAGAATTAGCCAAAACTTTTGTCAATTAGCTTAAATTTCTTTCTCTGGCAAACATTATACAAGAATTTAGAAGACATGAATCCACTAGAAACTAAAGCAAAAATAAAAATAATTCCCAATTGAATTATGTACCACTAGCTCCATTATCACTTGGACTGGCCAATTTGGGGTGAGATGGAACGGTCTTGGAAAAACAATATCTTGTTTCAAGTTCTCACATCATGAGACTGTCATTGTGTGGAAACATTGGGATGAAGCTTTTAAGTAGCAACACCACAGATAGAAGGGAACTTAACTGCAGTAGGACAAAACACACATTTTTGAAGACTAACTTCATCAAGTTCACCGGATAGAGGAATTTCCTTTACTTTTTTGTTTCATTTTCATTTCATCCTTTAAATTAGTCAAATGATGTCACATAAGTACGACTCTGGTGGGACTCGAACCCACAACCTTTGAATGTCTTCATAGACCTAGAAGTCCAATGCGCTATCCATTGCGCCACAGAGAACAGATACTCCTTAATACTCAGGTGTAGCTCAGTACTCAGGTGCTCAGGTGCTCCTCAGGGCCCTCTTTTTTTTCCCTAATTTGCCATGATTGATAACCATATCCATTTAAAAACATTTATTAACATTCTCCATAGAATTAGCCAAAACTTTTGTCAATTAGCTTAAATTTCTTTCTCTGGCAAACATTACACAAGAAATTAGAAGACATGAATCCACTAGGATCTGAAGCAAAAATAAAAAGAATTCCCCATTGAATTATGTACCACTAACTCCATTATCACTTGGACTGGCCAATTTGGGGCATGATGAAACGGTCCTGGAAAACCAATATCTTGTTTCAAGTTCTCACATCATGAGACTGTCATTGTGTGGGAACATTGGGATGAAGCTATTAAGTAGCAACACCACAGATAGAAGGGAACTTAACTCCAGTAGGACAAAACCCCCATCTTTGAAGACTAACAGCTTCATCAAGTTCACCTGATAGAGGAATTTCCTTTCCTTTTTTGTTTCATTTTCATTTCATCCTTTAAATTAGTCAAATGATGTCACATAAGTACGACTCTGGTGGGACTCGAACCCACAACCTTTGAATGTCTTCATACACCTAGAAGTCCAATGCGCTATCCATTGCGCCACAGAGCCCAGATACTCCTCAATACTCAGGTGTAGCTCAGTACTCAGGTGCTCAGGTGCTCCTCAGGGAACTCTTTTTTTTCCCTAATTTGCCATGATTGATAACCATATCCATTTAAAAACATTTCTTAACACTCTCCATAGAATTAGCCAAAACTTTTGTCAATTAGCTTAAATTTCTTTCTCTGGCAAACATTACACAAAAAATTAGAAGACATGAATCCACTAGGATCTGAAGCAAAAATAAAAAGAATTCCCCATTGAATTATGTACCACTAACTCCATTATCACTTGGACTGGCCAATTTGGGGCATGATGAAACGGTCCTGGAAAACCAATATCTTGTTTCAAGTTCTCACATCATGAGACTGTCATTGTGTGGGAACATTGGGATAAAGCTACAGATAGAAGGGAACTTAACTCCAGTAGGACAAAACCCCCATCTTTGAAGACTAACAGCTTCATCAAGTTCACCTGATAGAGGAATTTCCTTTCCTTTTTTGTTTCATTTTCATTTCATCCTTTAAATTAGTCAAATGATGTCACATAAGTACAACTCTGGTGGGACTCGAACCCACAACCTTTGAATGTCTTCATACACTTAGAAGTCCAATGCGCTATCCATTGCGCCACAGAGCCCTGATATTCCTCAATGCTCAGGAGTACTTCAGTACTCAGGTGCTCCTCAGGGTCCTCTTTTTTTCCCTAATTTGCCATGATTGATAACCATATCCATTTAAAAACATTTCTTAACATTCTTCATAGAATTAGCCAAAACTTTTGTCAATTAGCTTAAATTTCTTTCTCTGGCAAACATTACACAAGAAATTAGAAGACATGAATCCACTAGGATCTGAAGCAAAAATAAAAAGAATTCCCCATTGAATTATGTACCACTAACTCCATTATAACTTGGACTGGCCAATTTGGGGCATGATGAAACGGTCCTGGAAAACCAATATCTTGTTTCAAGTTCTCACATCATGAGACTGTCATTGTGTGAGAACATTGGGATGAAGCTATTAAGTAGCAACACCACAGATAGAAGGGAACTTAACTCCAGTAGGACAAAACCCCCATCTTTGAAGACTAACAGCTTCATCAAGTTCACCTGATAGAGGAATTTCCTTTCCTTTTTTGTTTCATTTTCATTTCATCCTTTAAATTAGTCAAATGATGTCACATAAGTACGACTCTGGTGGGACTCGAACCCACAACCTTTGAATGTCTTCATACACCTAGAAGTCCAATGCGCTATCCATTGCGCCACAGAGCCCTGATATTGCTCAATACTCAGGTGTAGCTCAGTACTCAGGTGCTCAGGTGCTCCTCAGGGCCCTCTTTTTTTCCCCTAATTTGCCATGATTGATAACCATATCCATTTAAAAACATTTCTTAACATTCTCCATAGAATTAGCCAAAACTTTTGTCAATTAGCTTAAATTTCTTTCTCTGGCAAACATTACACAAGAATTTAGAAGACATGAATCCACTAGAAACTAAAGCAAAAATAAAAAGAATTCCCCATTGAATTATGTACCACTAGCTCCATTATCACTGGGACTGGCCAATTTGGGGCATGATGGAATGGTCCTGGAAAACCAATATCTTGTTTCAGGTGTAGCTCAGTACGAAGTTGCTCCTCAGGGCCCTCTTTTTTTCCCTAATTTGCCATGATTGATAACATTCTCCATAGAATTAGCCAAAACTTTTGTCAATTAGCTTAAATTTCTTTCTCTGGCAAACATTATACAAGAATTTAGAAGACATGAATCCACTAGAAACTAAAGCAAAAATAAAAATAATTCCCAATTGAATTATGTACCACTAGCTCCATTATCACTTGGACTGGCCAATTTGGGGTGAGATGGAACGGTCTTGGAAAAACAATATCTTGTTTCAAGTTCTCACATCATGAGACTGTCATTGTGTGGAAACATTGGGATGAAGCTTTTAAGTAGCAACACCACAGATAGAAGGGAACTTAACTGCAGTAGGACAAAACACACATTTTTGAAGACTAACTTCATCAAGTTCACCGGATAGAGGAATTTCCTTTACTTTTTTGTTTCATTTTCATTTCATCCTTTAAATTAGTCAAATGATGTCACATAAGTACGACTCTGGTGGGACTCGAACCCACAACCTTTGAATGTCTTCATAGACCTAGAAGTCCAATGCGCTATCCATTGCGCCACAGAGAACAGATACTCCTTAATACTCAGGTGTAGCTCAGTACTCAGGTGCTCAGGTGCTCCTCAGGGCCCTCTTTTTTTCCCTAATTTGCCATGATTGATAACCATATCCATTTAAAAACATTTATTAACATTCTCCATAGAATTAGCCAAAACTTTTGTCAATTAGCTTAAATTTCTTTCTCTGGCAAACATTACACAAGAAATTAGAAGACATGAATCCACTAGGATCTGAAGCAAAAATAAAAAGAATTCCCCATTGAATTATGTACCACTAACTCCATTATCACTTGGACTGGCCAATTTGGGGCATGATGAAACGGTCCTGGAAAACCAATATCTTGTTTCAAGTTCTCACATCATGAGACTGTCATTGTGTGGGAACATTGGGATGAAGCTATTAAGTAGCAACACCACAGATAGAAGGGAACTTAACTCCAGTAGGACAAAACCCCCATCTTTGAAGACTAACAGCTTCATCAAGTTCACCTGATAGAGGAATTTCCTTTCCTTTTTTGTTTCATTTTCATTTCATCCTTTAAATTAGTCAAATGATGTCACATAAGTACGACTCTGGTGGGACTCGAATCCACAACCTTTGAATGTCTTCATACACCTAGAAGTCCAATGCGCTATCCATTGCGCCACAGAGCCCTGATATTCCTCAATGCTCAGGAGTACCTCAGTACTCAGGTGCTCCTCAGGGTCCTCTTTTTTTTCCCTAATTTGCCATGATTGATAACCATATCCATTTAAAAACATTTCTTAACATTCTCCATAGAATTAGCCAAAACTTTTGTCAATTAGCTTAAATTTCTTTCTCTGGCAAACATTACACAAGAAATCACTCCTATGCCCCCCTCCACCTCCTCCACCTATTAATGTTACTGCCCAAGACCTTGCTCATTTCTTTAATGAAAAAATCGATCTCATTAGGCTGAGCATACCGTCCGACAACAATCTCAGACCAACGTGCAGTCCACTCACATCTACTTTGCACTCCTTCACCCCTGCAACTCTAGATGAAGTCAGCAAACTTCTAGCCAGCTCAAAACCCACCACCTGCTCCCTTGACCCCATACCCTCTCGCCTTCTCCACCCAATCTCTGATACACTCTCTCCTGCACTTACCCACCTATTCAATCTTTCACTCTCTACTGGTACCTTTCCATCATTATACAAACAAGCACTAATCACTCCTATCCTCAAAAAACCTTCCCTTGATCCCAGCTCTCCCACTAACTATCGACCGGTCTCCCTTCTTCCATTCGCCTCCAAATTACTAGAAAGGCTTGTTTATAAACGCCTGATCCAGCATCTCACTCACAACTCCCTCCTCGACCCCTTGCAATCTGGCTTCCGCCCATCACACTCGACTGAAACTGCCCTCACCAAAGTAACCAATGATCTTCTATTGGCAAAGTCTAAAGGTCATTATTCCATTCTAATCCTTCTAGATCTCTCTGCAGCCTTTGACACAGTTGACCACACACTCCTCCTTGACATTCTACACTCATCTGGCATTCGGGACACTGCTCTTTCATGGTTTACATCTTATCTGTCTGACCGTTCCTTTAAAGTTTCCTTCTCTGACTCTACTTCTACTACTTTCCCACTCTCTGTTGGAGTTCCTCAAGGCTCTGTTCTTGGCCCCCTGCTGTTCTCGCTCTATACAACTTCACTAGGAAAACTCATTCAGTCATTTGGACTTCAGTATCACCTTTATGCTGATGACACCCAACTCTACTTGTCTACTCCTGATCTTTCTAATTCTGTCCTTTCCCAAGTCACAGACTGTCTCTCTGCTGTCTCCTCCTGGATGTCACAGCGCCACCTGAAACTGAACCTTTCTAAACAGAACTCATCATATTTCCTCCAAGATCTTCCCCTGTCCCTCAGATATCACTCACCGTAAACAACACCACCTTTCATTCCACCACACAGGCACGCTGCCTAGCGAGTCATCTTAGACTCTCATTTCTTTCTCTGGCAAACATTATACAAGAATTTAGAAGACATGAATCCACTAGAAACTAAAGCAAAAACAAAAATAATTCCCCAATCTGAATTATGTACCACTAGCTCCATTATCACTTGGACTGGCCAATTTGGGGTGAGATGGAACGGTCTTGGAAAAACAATATCTTTTTCAAGTTCTCACATCATGAGACTGTCATTGTGTGGAAACATTGGGATGAAGCTTTTAAGTAGCAACACCACAGATAGAAGGGAACTTAACTGCAGTAGGACAAAACCCACATTTTTGAAGACTAACTTCATCAAGTTCACCGGATAGAGGAATTTCCTTTACTTTTTTGTTTCATTTCATTTCATCCTTTAAATTAGTCAAATGATGTCACATAAGTATGACTCTGGTGGATTCGAACCCACAACCTTTGAATGTCTTCATACACCTAGAAGTCCAATGCGCTATCCATTGCGCCACAGAGCCCAGATACTCCTCAATACTCAGGTGTACCTTAATTAATCATTGCTGTATCAAAAATGACAAGTGTTTATATAATCCTAATGTCTCAATTGTACCCTAACCTTTTAGTTTGTAAACCTATTGTACTCTGTAATCCTTGTCTGTTAGCCACCATTTATTCCCTGTTTGCTATAACTGCAGTAAAGCACTGCGTATCTTGACAGCGCTATATAAATAAATGATGATGATGATGATGATGAAATTAGAAGACATGAATCCACTAGGATCTGAAGCAAAAATAAAAAGAATTCCCCATTGAATTATGTACCACTAAATCCATTATAACTTGGACTGGCCAATTTGGGGCATGATGAAACGGTCCTGGAAAACCAATATCTTGTTTCAAGTTCTCACATAATGAGACTGTCATTGTGTGAGAACATTGGGATGAAGCTATTAAGAAGCATCACCACAGATAGAAGGGAACTTTACTCCAGTAGGACAAAACCCCCATCTTTGAAGACTAACAGCTTCATTAAGTTCACCTGATAGAGGCATTTCCTTTCCTTTTTTGTTTCATTTCATCCTTTAAATTAGTCAAATGATGTCACATAAGTACGACTCTGGTGGGACTCGAACCCACCACCTTTGAATGTCTTCATACACCTAGAAGTCCGATGCGCTATACATTGCGCCCAAAGAGCCCAGATATTCCTCAATACTCAGGAGTAGCTCAGTACTCAGGTGCTCAGGTGCTCCTCAGGGCCCTCTTTTTTTCCCTAATTTGCCATGATTGATAACCATATCCATTTAAAAACATTTCTTAACATTCTCCATAGAATTAGCCAAAACTTTTGTCAATTAGCTTAAATTTCTTTCTCTGGCAAACATTACACAAGAATTTAGAAGACATGAATCCACTAGAAACTAAAGCAAAAATAAAAAGAATTCCCCATTGAATTATGTACCACTAGCTCCATTATCACTGGGACTGGCCAATTTGGGGCATGATGGAACGGTCCTGGAAAACCAATATCTTGTTTTCAGGTGTAGCTCAGTACGAAGGTGCTCCTCAGGGCCCTCTTTTTTTCCCTAATTTGCCATGATTGATAACATTCTCCATAGAATTAGCCAAAACTTTTGTCAATTAACTTAAATTTCTTTCTCTGGCAAACATTATACAAGAATTTAGAAGACATGAATCCACTAGAAACTAAAGCAAAAACAACAATAATTCCCAATTGAATTATGTACCACTAGCTCCATTATCACTTGGACTGGCCAATTTGGGGTGAGATGGAACGGTCTTGGAAAAACAATATCTTGTTTCAAGTTCTCACATCATGAGACTGTCATTGTGTGGAAACATTGGGATGAAGCTTTTAAGTAGCAACACCACAGATAGAAGGGAACTTAACTGCAGTAGGACAAAACCCACATTTTTGAAGACTAACTTCATCAAGTTCACCGGATAGAGGAATTTCCTTTACTTTTTTGTTTCATTTTCATTCTTTAAATTAGTCAAATGATGTCACATAAGTATGACTCTGGTGGGATTCGAACCCACAACCTTTGAATGTCTTCATACACCTAGAAGTCCAATGCGCTATCCATTGCGCCACAGAGCCCAGATACTCCTCAATACTCAGGTGTAGCTCAGTACTCAGGTGCTCCTCAGGGTCCTCTTTTTTTCCCTAATTTGCCATGATTGATAACCATATCCATTTAAAAACATTTCTTAACATTCTCCATAGAATTAGCCAAAACTTTTGTCATTAGCTTAAATTTCTTTCTCTGGCAAACATTACACAAGAAATTAGAAGACATGAATCCACTAGGATCTGAAGCAAAAATAAAAAGAATTCCCCATTGAATTATGTACCACTAACTCCATTATAACTTGGACTGGCCAATTTGGGGCATGATGAAACGGTCCTGGAAAACCAATATCTTGTTTCAAGTTCTCACATCATGAGACTGTCATTGTGTGAGAACATTGGGATGAAGCTATTAAGAAGCAACACCACAGATAGAAGGGAACTTAACTCCAGTAGGACAAAAACCCCCATCTTTGAAGACTAACAGCTTCATCAAGTTCACCTGATAGAGGCATTTCCTTTCCTTTTTTGTTTCATTTCATCCTTTAAATTAGTCAAATGATGTCACATAAGTACGACTCTGGTGGGACTCGAACCCACAACCTTTGAATGTCTTCATACACCTAAAAGACCAATGCGCTATCCATTGTGCCACAGAGCCCAGAGACACCTCAATACTCAGGTGTAGCTCAGTACTCAGGTGCTCAGGTGCTCCTCAGGGCCCTCTTTTTTTTCCCTAATTTGCCATGATTGATAACCATATCCATTTAAAAACATTTCTTAACATTCTCCATAGAATTAGCCAAAACTTTTGTCAATTAGCTTAAATTTCTTTCTCTGGCAAACATTATACAAGAATTTAGAAGACATGAATCCACTAGAAACTAAAGCAAAAACAAAAATAATTCCCAATTGAATTATGTACCACTAGCTCCATTATCACTTGGACTGGCCAATTTGGGGTGAGATGGAACGGTCTTGGAAAAACAATATCTTGTTTCAAGTTCTCACATCATGAGACTGTCATTGTGTGGAAACATTGGGATGAAGCTTTTAAGTTGCAACACCACAGATAGAAGGGAACTTAACTCCAGTAGGACAAAACCCCCATCTTTGAAGACTAACAGCTTCATCAAGTTCACCTGATAGAGGAATTTCCTTTCCTTTTTTGTTTCATTTTCATTTCATCCTTTAAATTAGTCAAATGATGTCACATAAGTACGACTCTGGTGGGACTCGAACACACAACCTTTGAATGTCTTCATACACCTAGAAGTCCAATGCGCTATCCATTGCGCCACAGAGCCCTGATATTCCTCAATGCTCAGGAGTACCTCAGTACTCAGGTGCTCCTCAGGGTCCTCTTTTTTTCCCTAATTTGCCATGATTGATAACCATATCCATTTAAAAACATTTCTTAACATTCTCCATAGAATTAGCCAAAACTTTTGTCAATTAGCTTAAATTTCTTTCTCTGGCAAACATTACACAAGAATTTAGAAGACATGAATCCACTAGAAACTAAAGCAAAAATAAAAAGAATTCCCCATTGAATTATGTACCACTAGCTCCATTATCACTGGGACTGGCCAATTTGGGGCATGATGGAACGGTCCTGGAAAACCAATATCTTGTTTCAGGTGTAGCTCAGTACGAAGGTGCTCCTCAGGGCCCTCTTTTTTTCCCTAATTTGCCATGATTGATAACATTCTCCATAGAATTAGCCAAAACTTTTGTCAATTAGCTTAAATTTCTTTCTCTGGCAAACATTATACAAGAATTTAGAAGACATGAATCCACTAGAAACTAAAGCAAAAATAAAAATAATTCCCCATTGAATTATGTACCACTAACTCCATTATAACTTGGACTGGCCAATTTGGGGCATGATGAAACGGTCCTGGAAAACCAATATCTTGTTTCAAGTTCTCACATCATGAGACTGTCATTGTGTGAGAACATTGGGATGAAGCTATTAAGTAGCAACACCACAGATAGAAGGGAACTTAACTCCAGTAGGACAAAACCCCCATCTTTGAAGACTAACAGCTTCATCAAGTTCACCTGATAGAGGCATTTCCTTTCCTTTTTTGTTTCATTTCATCCTTTAAATTAGTCAAATGATGTCACATAAGTACGACTCTGGTGGGACTCGAACCCACAACCTTTGAATGTCTTCATACACCTAGAAGTCCAATGCGCTATCCATTGCGCCACAGAGCCCTGATATTGCTCAATACTCAGGTGTAGCTCAGTACTCAGGTGCTCAGGTGCTCCTCAGGGCCCTCTTTTTTTCCCCTAATTTGCCATGATTGATAACCATATCCATTTAAAAACATTTCTTAACATTCTCCATAGAATTAGCCAAAACTTTTGTCAATTAGCTTAAATTTCTTTCTCTGGCAAACATTACACAAGAATTTAGAAGACATGAATCCACTAGAAACTAAAGCAAAAATAAAAAGAATTCCCCATTGAATTATGTACCACTAGCTCCATTATCACTGGGACTGGCCAATTTGGGGCATGATGGAACGGTCCTGGAAAACCAATATCTTGTTTCAGGTGTAGCTCAGTACGAAGGTGCTCCTCAGGGCCCTCTTTTTTTCCCTAATTTGCCATGATTGATAACATTCTCCATAGAATTAGCCAAAACTTTTGTCAATTAGCTTAAATTTCTTTCTCTGGCAAACATTATACAAGAATTTAGAAGACATGAATCCACTAGAAACTAAAGCAAAAATAAAAATAATTCCCAATTGAATTATGTACCACTAGCTCCATTATCACTTGGACTGGCCAATTTGGGGTGAGATGGAACGGTCTTGGAAAAACAATATCTTGTTTCAAGTTCTCACATCATGAGACTGTCATTGTGTGGAAACATTGGGATGAAGCTTTTAAGTAGCAACACCACAGATAGAAGGGAACTTAACTGCAGTAGGACAAAACCCACATTTTTGAAGACTAACTTCATCAAGTTCACCGGATAGAGGAATTTCCTTTACTTTTTTGTTTCATTTTCATTTCATCCTTTAAATTAGTCAAATGATGTCACATAAGTATGACTCTGGTGGGATTCGAACCCACAACCTTTGAAAGTCTTCATACACCTAGAAGTCCAACGCGCTATCCATTGCGCCACAGAGCCCAGATACTACTCAACACTCAGGTGTAGCTGGCCAATTTGGGGCATGATGAAACGGTCCTGGAAAACCAATATCTTGTTTCAAGTTCTCACATCATGAGACTGTCATTGTGTGGGAACATTGGGATGAAGCTATTAAGTAGCAACATAACAGATAGAAGGGAACTTAACTCCAGTAGGACAAAACCCCCATCTTTGAAGACTAACAGCTTCATCAAGTTCACCTGATAGAGGCATTTCCTTTCCTTTTTTGTTTCATTTCATCCTTTAAATTAGTCAAATGATGTCACATAAGTACGACTCTGGTGGGACTCGAACCCACAACCTTTGAATGTCTTCATACACCTAGAAGTCCAATGCGCTATCCATTGCGCCACAGAGAACAGATACTCCTCAAAACTCAGGTGTAGCTCAGTACTCAGGTGCTCAGGTGCTCCTCAGGGCCCTCTTTTTTTCCCTAATTTGCCATGATTGATAACCATATCCATTTAAAAACATTTCTTAACATTCTCCATAGAATTAGCCAAAACTTTTGTCAATTAGCTTAAATTTCTTTCTCTGGCAAACATTACACAAGAATTTAGAAGACATGAATCCACTAGAAACTAAAGCAAAAATAAAAAGAATTCCCCATTGAATTATGTACCACTAGCTCCATTATCACTGGGACTGGCCAATTTGGGGCATGATGGAACGGTCCTGGAAAACCAATATCTTGTTTCAGGTGTAGCTCAGTACGAAGGTGCTCCTCAGGGCCCTCTTTTTTTCCCTAATTTGCCATGATTGATAACATTCTCCATAGAATTAGCCAAAACTTTTGTCAATTAGCTTAAATTTCTTTCTCTGGCAAACATTATACAAGAATTTAGAAGACATGAATCCACTAGAAACTAAAGCAAAAATAAAAATAATTCCCAATTGAATTATGTACCACTAGCTCCATTATCACTTGGACTGGCCAATTTGGGGTGAGATGGAACGGTCTTGGAAAACAATATCTTGTTTCAAGTTCTCACATCATGAGACTGTCATTGTGTGGAAACATTGGGATGAAGCTTTTAAGTAGCAACACCACAGATAGAAGGGAACTTAACTGCAGTAGGACAAAACCCACATTTTTGAAGACTAACTTCATCAAGTTCACCGGATAGAGGAATTTCCTTTACTTTTTTGTTTCATTTTCATTTCATCCTTTAAATTAGTCAAATGATGTCACATAAGTATAACTCTGGTGGGATTTGAACCCAAAACCATTGAATGTCTTCATACACCTAGAAGTCCAATGCGCTATCCATTGCGCCACTGAGCCCAGATACTCCTCAATACTCAGGTGTAGCTCAGTACTCAGGTGCTCCTCAGGGAACTCTTTTTTTTCCCTAATTTGCCATGATTGATAACCATATCCATTTAAAAACATTTCTTAACATTCTCCATAGAATTAGCCAAAACTTTTGTCAATTAGCTTAAATTTCTTTCTCTGGCAAACATTACACAAGAAATTAGAAGACATGAATCCACCAGGATCTGAAGCAAAAATAAAAAGAATTCCCCATATAATTATGTACCACTAACTCCATTATCACTTGGACTGGCCAATTTGGGGCATGATGAAACGGTCCTGGAAAACCAATATCTTGTTTCAAGTTCTCACATCATGAGACTGTCATTGTGTGGGAACATTGGGATGAAGCTATTAAGTAGCAACACCACAGATAAAAGGGAACTTAACTCCAGTAGGACAAAACCCCCATCTTTGAAGACTAACAGCTTCATCAAGTACACCTGATAGAGGAATTTCCTTTCCTTTTTTGTTTCATTTTCATTTCATCCTTTAAATTAGTCAAATGATGTCACATAAGTACGACTCTGGTGGGACTCGAACCCACAACCTTTGAATGTCTTCATACACCTAGAAGTCCAATGCGCTATCCATTGCGCCACAGAGAACAGATACTCCTCAAAACTCAGGTGTAGCTCAGTACTCAGGTGCTCAGGTGCTCCTCAGGGCCCTCTTTTTTTCCCTAATTTGCCATGATTGATAACCATATCCATTTAAAAACATTTCTTAACATTCTCCATAGAATTAGCCAAAACTTTTGTCAATTAGCTTAAATTTCTTTCTCTGGCAAACATTACACAAGAATTTAGAAGACATGAATCCACTAGAAACTAAAGCAAAAATAAAAAGAATTCCCCATTGAATTATGTACCACTAGCTCCATTATCACTGGGACTGGCCAATTTGGGGCATGATGGAACGGTCCTGGAAAACCAATATCTTGTTTCAGGTGTAGCTCAGTACGAAGGTGCTCCTCAGGGCCCTCTTTTTTTCCCTAATTTGCCATGATTGATAACATTCTCCATAGAATTAGCCAAAACTTTTGTCAATTAGCTTAAATTTCTTTCTCTGGCAAACATTATACAAGAATTTAGAAGACATGAATCCACTAGAAACGAAAGCAAAAATAAAAATAATTCCCAATTGAATTATGTACCACTAGCTCCATTATCACTTGGACTGGCCAATTTGGGGTGAGATGGAACGGTCTTGGAAAAACAATATCTTGTTTCAAGTTCTCACATCATGAGACTGTCATTGTGTGGAAACATTGGGATGAAGCTTTTAAGTAGCAACACCACAGATAGAAGGGAACTTAACTGCAGTAGGACAAAACCCACATTTTTGAAGACTAACTTCATCAAGTTCACCGGATAGAGGAATTTCCTTTACTTTTTTGTTTCATTTTCATTTCATCCTTTAAATTAGTCAAATGATGTCACATAAGTATAACTCTGGTGGGATTTGAACCCAAAACCATTGAATGTCTTCATACACCTAGAAGTCCAATGCGCTATCCATTGCGCCACTGAGCCCAGATACTCCTCAATACTCAGGTGTAGCTCAGTACTCAGGTGCTCCTCAGGGAACTCTTTTTTTTCCCTAATTTGCCATGATTGATAACCATATCCATTTAAAAACATTTCTTAACATTCTCCATAGAATTAGCCAAAACTTTTGTCAATTAGCTTAAATTTCTTTCTCTGGCAAACATTACACAAGAAATTAGAAGACATGAATCCACCAGGATCTGAAGCAAAAATAAAAAGAATTCCCCATATAATTATGTACCACTAACTCCATTATCACTTGGACTGGCCAATTTGGGGCATGATGAAACGGTCCTGGAAAACCAATATCTTGTTTCAAGTTCTCACATCATGAGACTGTCATTGTGTGGGAACATTGGGATGAAGCTATTAAGTAGCAACACCACAGATAAAAGGGAACTTAACTCCAGTAGGACAAAACCCCCATCTTTGAAGACTAACAGCTTCATCAAGTACACCTGATAGAGGAATTTCCTTTCCTTTTTTGTTTCATTTTCATTTCATCCTTTAAATTAGTCAAATGATGTCACATAAGTACGACTCTGGTGGGACTCGAACCCACAACCTTTGAATGTCTTCATACACCTAGAAGTCCAATGCGCTATCCATTGCGCCACAGAGCCCTGATATTCCTCAATGCTCAGGAGTACCTCTGTACTCAGGTGCTCCTCAGGGTCCTCTTTTTTTCCCTAATTTGCCATGATTGATAACCATATCCATTTAAAAACATTTCTTAACATTCTCCATAGAATTAGCCAAAACTTTTGTCAATTAGCTTAAATTTCTTTCTCTGGCAAACATTACACAAGAAATTAGAAGACATGAATCCACTAGGATCTGAAGCAAAAATAAAAAGAATTCCCCATTGAATTATGTACCACTAACTCCATTATAACTTGGACTGGCCAATTTGGGGCATGATGAAACGGTCCTGGAAAACCAATATCTTGTTTCAAGTTCTCACATCATGAGACTGTCATTGTGTGAGAACATTGGGATGAAGCTATTAAGTAGCAACACCACAGATAGAAGGGAACTTAACTCCAGTAGGACAAAACCCCCATCTTTGAAGACTAACAGCTTCATCAAGTTCACCTGATAGAGGCATTTCCTTTCCTTTTTTGTTTCATTTCATCCTTTAAATTAGTCAAATGATGTCATATAAGTACGACTCTGGTGGGACTCGAACCCACAACCTTTGAATGTCTTCATATACCGAGAAGTCCAATGCGCTATCCATTGCGCCACAGAGCCCTGATATTCCTCAATGCTCAGGAGTACCTCAGTACTCAGGTGCTCCTCAGGGTCCTCTTTTTTCCCTAATTTGCCATGATTGATAACCATATCCATTTAAAAACATTTCTTAACATTCTCCATAGAATTAGCCAAAACTTTTGTCAATTAGCTTAAATTTCTTTCTCTGGCAAACATTACACAAGAAATTAGAAGACATGAATCCACTAGGATCTGAAGCAAAAATAAAAAGAATTCCCCATTGAATTATGTACCACTAACTCCATTATAACTTGGACTGGCCAATTTGGGGCATGATGAAACGGTCCTGGAAAACCAATATCTTGTTTCAAGTTCTCACATCATGAGACTGTCATTGTGTGAGAACATTGGGATGAAGCTATTAAGTAGCAACACCACAGATAGAAGGGAACTTAACTCCAGTAGGACAAAACCCCCATCTTTGAAGACTAACAGCTTCATCAAGTTCACCTGATAGAGGCATTTCCTTTCCTTTTTTGTTTCATTTCATCCTTTAAATTAGTCAAATGATGTCACATAAGTACGACTCTGGTGGGACTCGAACCCACAACCTTTGAATGTCTTCATACACCTAGAAGTCCAATGCGCTATCCATTGCGCCACAGAGCCCTGATATTGCTCAATACTCAGGTGTAGCTCAGTACTCAGGTGCTCAGGTGCTCCTCAGGGCCCTCTTTTTTTCCCCTAATTTGCCATGATTGATAACCATATCCATTTAAAAACATTTCTTAACATTCTCCATAGAATTAGCCAAAACTTTTGTCAATTAGCTTAAATTTCTTTCTCTGGCAAACATTACACAAGAATTTAGAAGACATGAATCCACTAGAAACTAAAGCAAAAATAAAAAGAATTCCCCATTGAATTATGTACCACTAGCTCCATTATCACTGGGACTGGCCAATTTGGGGCATGATGGAACGGTCCTGGAAAACCAATATCTTGTTTCAGGTGTAGCTCAGTACGAAGGTGCTCCTCAGGGCCCTCTTTTTTTCCCTAATTTGCCATGATTGATAACATTCTCCATAGAATTAGCCAAAACTTTTGTCAATTAGCTTAAATTTCTTTCTCTGGCAAACATTATACAAGAATTTAGAAGACATGAATCCACTAGAAACTAAAGCAAAAATAAAAATAATTCCCAATTGAATTATGTACCACTAGCTCCATTATCACTTGGACTGGCCAATTTGGGGTGAGATGGAACGGTCTTGGAAAAACAATATCTTGTTTCAAGTTCTCACATCATGAGACTGTCATTGTGTGGAAACATTGGGATGAAGCTTTTAAGTAGCAACACCACAGATAGAAGGGAACTTAACTGCAGTAGGACAAAACCCACATTTTTGAAGACTAACTTCATCAAGTTCACCGGATAGAGGAATTTCCTTTACTTTTTTGTTTCATTTTCATTTCATCCTTTAAATTAGTCAAATGATGTCACATAAGTATGACTCTGGTGGGATTCGAACCCACAACCTTTGAAAGTCTTCATACACCTAGAAGTCCAACACGCTATCCATTGCGCCACAGAGCCCAGATACTACTCCATACTCAGGTGTAGCTGGCCAATTTGGGGCATGATGAAACGGTCCTGGAAAACCAATATCTTGTTTCAAGTTCTCACATCATGAGACTGTCATTGTGTGGGAACATTGGGATGAAGCTATTAAGTAGCAACACCACAGATAGAAGGGAACTTTACTCCAGTAGGACAAAACCCCCATCTTTGAAGACTAACAGCTTCATCAAGTTCACCTGATAGAGGAATTTCCTTTCCTTTTTTGTTTCATTTTCATTTCATCCTTTAAATTAGTCAAATGATGTCACATAAGTACGACTCTGGTGGGACTCGAACCCACAACCTTTGAATGTCTTCATACACCTAGAAGTCCAATGCGCTATCCATTGCGCCACAGAGCCCTGATATTCCTCAATGCTCAGGAGTACCTCAGTACTCAGGTGCTCCTCAGGGTCCTCTTTTTTTCCCTAATTTGCCATGATTGATAACCATATCCATTTAAAAACATTTCTTAACATTCTCCATAGAATTAGCCAAAACTTTTGTCAATTAGCTTAAATTTCTTTCTCTGGCAAACATTACACAAGAATTTAGAAGACATGAATCCACTAGAAACTAAAGCAAAAATAAAAAGAATTCCCCATTGAATTATGTACCACTAGCTCCATTATCACTGGGACTGGCCAATTTGGGGCATGATGGAACGGTCCTGGAAAACCAATATCTTGTTTCAGGTGTAGCTCAGTACGAAGGTGCTCCTCAGGGCCCTCTTTTTTTCCCTAATTTGCCATGATTGATAACATTCTCCATAGAATTAGCCAAAACTTTTGTCAATTAGCTTAAATTTCTTTCTCTGGCAAACATTATACAAGAATTTAGAAGACATGAATCCACTAGAAACTAAAGCAAAAATAAAAATAATTCCCCATTGAATTATGTACCACTAACTCCATTATAACTTGGACTGGCCAATTTGGGGCATGATGAAACGGTCCTGGAAAACCAATATCTTGTTTCAAGTTCTCACATCATGAGACTGTCATTGTGTGAGAACATTGGGATGAAGCTATTAAGTAGCAACACCACAGATAGAAGGGAACTTAACTCCAGTAGGACAAAACCCCCATCTTTGAAGACTAACAGCTTCATCAAGTTCACCTGATAGAGGCATTTCCTTTCCTTTTTTGTTTCATTTCATCCTTTAAATTAGTCAAATGATGTCACATAAGTACGACTCTGGTGGGACTCGAACCCACAACCTTTGAATGTCTTCATACACCTAGAAGTCCAATGCGCTATCCATTGCGCCACAGAGCCCTGATATTGCTCAATACTCAGGTGTAGCTCAGTACTCAGGTGCTCAGGTGCTCCTCAGGGCCCTCTTTTTTTCCCCTAATTTGCCATGATTGATAACCATATCCATTTAAAAACATTTCTTAACATTCTCCATAGAATTAGCCAAAACTTTTGTCAATTAGCTTAAATTTCTTTCTCTGGCAAACATTACACAAGAATTTAGAAGACATGAATCCACTAGAAACTAAAGCAAAAATAAAAAGAATTCCCCATTGAATTATGTACCACTAGCTCCATTATCACTGGGACTGGCCAATTTGGGGCATGATGGAACGGTCCTGGAAAACCAATATCTTGTTTCAGGTGTAGCTCAGTACGAAGGTGCTCCTCAGGGCCCTCTTTTTTTCCCTAATTTGCCATGATTGATAACATTCTCCATAGAATTAGCCAAAACTTTTGTCAATTAGCTTAAATTTCTTTCTCTGGCAAACATTATACAAGAATTTAGAAGACATGAATCCACTAGAAACTAAAGCAAAAATAAAAATAATTCCCAATTGAATTATGTACCACTAGCTCCATTATCACTTGGACTGGCCAATTTGGGGTGAGATGGAACGGTCTTGGAAAAACAATATCTTGTTTCAAGTTCTCACATCATGAGACTGTCATTGTGTGGAAACATTGGGATGAAGCTTTTAAGTAGCAACACCACAGATAGAAGGGAACTTAACTGCAGTAGGACAAAACCCACATTTTTGAAGACTAACTTCATCAAGTTCACCGGATAGAGGAATTTCCTTTACTTTTTTGTTTCATTTTCATTTCATCCTTTAAATTAGTCAAATGATGTCACATAAGTATGACTCTGGTGGGATTCGAACCCACAACCTTTGAAAGTCTTCATACACCTAGAAGTCCAACGCGCTATCCATTGCGCCACAGAGCCCAGATACTACTCAACACTCAGGTGTAGCTGGCCAATTTGGGGCATGATGAAACGGTCCTGGAAAACCAATATCTTGTTTCAAGTTCTCACATCATGAGACTGTCATTGTGTGGGAACATTGGGATGAAGCTATTAAGTAGCAACATAACAGATAGAAGGGAACTTAACTCCAGTAGGACAAAACCCCCATCTTTGAAGACTAACAGCTTCATCAAGTTCACCTGATAGAGGCATTTCCTTTCCTTTTTTGTTTCATTTCATCCTTTAAATTAGTCAAATGATGTCACATAAGTACGACTCTGGTGGGACTCGAACCCACAACCTTTGAATGTCTTCATACACCTAGAAGTCCAATGCGCTATCCATTGCGCCACAGAGAACAGATACTCCTCAAAACTCAGGTGTAGCTCAGTACTCAGGTGCTCAGGTGCTCCTCAGGGCCCTCTTTTTTCCCTAATTTGCCATGATTGATAACCATATCCATTTAAAAACATTTCTTAACATTCTCCATAGAATTAGCCAAAACTTTTGTCAATTAGCTTAAATTTCTTTCTCTGGCAAACATTACACAAGAATTTAGAAGACATGAATCCACTAGAAACTAAAGCAAAAATAAAAAGAATTCCCCATTGAATTATGTACCACTAGCTCCATTATCACTGGGACTGGCCAATTTGGGGCATGATGGAACGGTCCTGGAAAACCAATATCTTGTTTCAGGTGTAGCTCAGTACGAAGGTGCTCCTCAGGGCCCTCTTTTTTTCCCTAATTTGCCATGATTGATAACATTCTCCATAGAATTAGCCAAAACTTTTGTCAATTAGCTTAAATTTCTTTCTCTGGCAAACATTATACAAGAATTTAGAAGACATGAATCCACTAGAAACTAAAGCAAAAATAAAAATAATTCCCAATTGAATTATGTACCACTAGCTCCATTATCACTTGGACTGGCCAATTTGGGGTGAGATGGAACGGTCTTGGAAAAACAATATCTTCTTTCAAGTTCTCACATCATGAGACTGTCATTGTGTGGAAACATTGGGATGAAGCTTTTAAGTAGCAACACCACAGATAGAAGGGAACTTAACTGCAGTAGGACAAAACCCACATTTTTGAAGACTAACTTCATCAAGTTCACCGGATAGAGGAATTTCCTTTACTTTTTTGTTTCATTTTCATTTCATCCTTTAAATTAGTCAAATGATGTCACATAAGTATAACTCTGGTGGGATTTGAACCCAAAACCATTGAATGTCTTCATACACCTAGAAGTCCAATGCGCTATCCATTGCGCCACTGAGCCCAGATACTCCTCATTACTCAGGTGTAGCTCAGTACTCAGGTGCTCCTCAGGGAACTCTTTTTTTTCCCTAATTTGCCATGATTGATAACCATATCCATTTAAAAACATTTCTTAACATTCTCCATAGAATTAGCCAAAACTTTTGTCAATTAGCTTAAATTTCTTTCTCTGGCAAACATTACACAAGAAATTAGAAGACATGAATCCACCAGGATCTGAAGCAAAAATAAAAAGAATTCCCCATATAATTATGTACCACTAACTCCATTATCACTTGGACTGGCCAATTTGGGGCATGATGAAACGGTCCTGGAAAACCAATATCTTGTTTCAAGTTCTCACATCATGAGACTGTCATTGTGTGGGAACATTGGGATGAAGCTATTAAGTAGCAACACCACAGATAAAAGGGAACTTAACTCCAGTAGGACAAAACCCCCATCTTTGAAGACTAACAGCTTCATCAAGTACACCTGATAGAGGAATTTCCTTTCCTTTTTTGTTTCATTTTCATTTCATCCTTTAAATTAGTCAAATGATGTCACATAAGTACGACTCTGGTGGGACTCGAACCCACAACCTTTGAATGTCTTCATACACCTAGAAGTCCAATGCGCTATCCATTGCGCCACAGAGAACAGATACTCCTCAAAACTCAGGTGTAGCTCAGTACTCAGGTGCTCAGGTGCTCCTCAGGGCCCTCTTTTTTTCCCTAATTTGCCATGATTGATAACCATATCCATTTAAAAACATTTCTTAACATTCTCCATAGAATTAGCCAAAACTTTTGTCAATTAGCTTAAATTTCTTTCTCTGGCAAACATTACACAAGAATTTAGAAGACATGAATCCACTAGAAACTAAAGCAAAAATAAAAAGAATTCCCCATTGAATTATGTACCACTAGCTCCATTATCACTGGGACTGGCCAATTTGGGGCATGATGGAACGGTCCTGGAAAACCAATATCTTGTTTCAGGTGTAGCTCAGTACGAAGGTGCTCCTCAGGGCCCTCTTTTTTTCCCTAATTTGCCATGATTGATAACATTCTCCATAGAATTAGCCAAAACTTTTGTCAATTAGCTTAAATTTCTTTCTCTGGCAAACATTATACAAGAATTTAGAAGACATGAATCCACTAGAAACGAAAGCAAAAATAAAAATAATTCCCAATTGAATTATGTACCACTAGCTCCATTATCACTTGGACTGGCCAATTTGGGGTGAGATGGAACGGTCTTGGAAAAACAATATCTTGTTTCAAGTTCTCACATCATGAGACTGTCATTGTGTGGAAACATTGGGATGAAGCTTTTAAGTAGCAACACCACAGATAGAAGGGAACTTAACTGCAGTAGGACAAAACCCACATTTTTGAAGACTAACTTCATCAAGTTCACCGGATAGAGGAATTTCCTTTACTTTTTTGTTTCATTTTCATTTCATCCTTTAAATTAGTCAAATGATGTCACATAAGTATAACTCTGGTGGGATTTGAACCCAAAACCATTGAATGTCTTCATACACCTAGAAGTCCAATGCGCTATCCATTGCGCCACTGAGCCCAGATACTCCTCAATACTCAGGTGTAGCTCAGTACTCAGGTGCTCCTCAGGGAACTCTTTTTTTTCCCTAATTTGCCATGATTGATAACCATATCCATTTAAAAACATTTCTTAACATTCTCCATAGAATTAGCCAAAACTTTTGTCAATTAGCTTAAATTTCTTTCTCTGGCAAACATTACACAAGAAATTAGAAGACATGAATCCACCAGGATCTGAAGCAAAAATAAAAAGAATTCCCCATATAATTATGTACCACTAACTCCATTATCACTTGGACTGGCCAATTTGGGGCATGATGAAACGGTCCTGGAAAACCAATATCTTGTTTCAAGTTCTCACATCATGAGACTGTCATTGTGTGGGAACATTGGGATGAAGCTATTAAGTAGCAACACCACAGATAAAAGGGAACTTAACTCCAGTAGGACAAAACCCCCATCTTTGAAGACTAACAGCTTCATCAAGTACACCTGATAGAGGAATTTCCTTTCCTTTTTTGTTTCATTTTCATTTCATCCTTTAAATTAGTCAAATGATGTCACATAAGTACGACTCTGGTGGGACTCGAACCCACAACCTTTGAATGTCTTCATACACCTAGAAGTCCAATGCGCTATCCATTGCGCCACAGAGCCCTGATATTCCTCAATGCTCAGGAGTACCTCTGTACTCAGGTGCTCCTCAGGGTCCTCTTTTTTTCCCTAATTTGCCATGATTGATAACCATATCCATTTAAAAACATTTCTTAACATTCTCCATAGAATTAGCCAAAACTTTTGTCAATTAGCTTAAATTTCTTTCTCTGGCAAACATTACACAAGAAATTAGAAGACATGAATCCACTAGGATCTGAAGCAAAAATAAAAAGAATTCCCCATTGAATTATGTACCACTAACTCCATTATAACTTGGACTGGCCAATTTGGGGCATGATGAAACGGTCCTGGAAAACCAATATCTTGTTTCAAGTTCTCACATCATGAGACTGTCATTGTGTGAGAACATTGGGATGAAGCTATTAAGTAGCAACACCACAGATAGAAGGGAACTTAACTCCAGTAGGACAAAACCCCCATCTTTGAAGACTAACAGCTTCATCAAGTTCACCTGATAGAGGCATTTCCTTTCCTTTTTTGTTTCATTTCATCCTTTAAATTAGTCAAATGATGTCATATAAGTACGACTCTGGTGGGACTCGAACCCACAACCTTTGAATGTCTTCATATACCGAGAAGTCCAATGCGCTATCCATTGCGCCACAGAGCCCTGATATTCCTCAATGCTCAGGAGTACCTCAGTACTCAGGTGCTCCTCAGGGTCCTCTTTTTTTCCCTAATTTGCCATGATTGATAACCATATCCATTTAAAAACATTTCTTAACATTCTCCATAGAATTAGCCAAAACTTTTGTCAATTAGCTTAAATTTCTTTCTCTGGCAAACATTACACAAGAAATTAGAAGACATGAATCCACTAGGATCTGAAGCAAAAATAAAAAGAATTCCCCATTGAATTATGTACCACTAACTCCATTATAACTTGGACTGGCCAATTTGGGGCATGATGAAACGGTCCTGGAAAACCAATATCTTGTTTCAAGTTCTCACATCATGAGACTGTCATTGTGTGAGAACATTGGGATGAAGCTATTAAGTAGCAACACCACAGATAGAAGGGAACTTAACTCCAGTAGGACAAAACCCCCATCTTTGAAGACTAACAGCTTCATCAAGTTCACCTGATAGAGGCATTTCCTTTCCTTTTTTGTTTCATTTCATCCTTTAAATTAGTCAAATGATGTCACATAAGTACGACTCTGGTGGGACTCGAACCCACAACCTTTGAATGTCTTCATACACCTAGAAGTCCAATGCGCTATCCATTGCGCCACAGAGCCCTGATATTGCTCAATACTCAGGTGTAGCTCAGTACTCAGGTGCTCAGGTGCTCCTCAGGGCCCTCTTTTTTTCCCCTAATTTGCCATGATTGATAACCATATCCATTTAAAAACATTTCTTAACATTCTCCATAGAATTAGCCAAAACTTTTGTCAATTAGCTTAAATTTCTTTCTCTGGCAAACATTACACAAGAATTTAGAAGACATGAATCCACTAGAAACTAAAGCAAAAATAAAAAGAATTCCCCATTGAATTATGTACCACTAGCTCCATTATCACTGGGACTGGCCAATTTGGGGCATGATGGAACGGTCCTGGAAAACCAATATCTTGTTTCAGGTGTAGCTCAGTACGAAGGTGCTCCTCAGGGCCCTCTTTTTTTCCCTAATTTGCCATGATTGATAACATTCTCCATAGAATTAGCCAAAACTTTTGTCAATTAGCTTAAATTTCTTTCTCTGGCAAACATTATACAAGAATTTAGAAGACATGAATCCACTAGAAACTAAAGCAAAAATAAAAATAATTCCCAATTGAATTATGTACCACTAGCTCCATTATCACTTGGACTGGCCAATTTGGGGTGAGATGGAACGGTCTTGGAAAAACAATATCTTGTTTCAAGTTCTCACATCATGAGACTGTCATTGTGTGGAAACATTGGGATGAAGCTTTTAAGTAGCAACACCACAGATAGAAGGGAACTTAACTGCAGTAGGACAAAACCCACATTTTTGAAGACTAACTTCATCAAGTTCACCGGATAGAGGAATTTCCTTTACTTTTTTGTTTCATTTTCATTTCATCCTTTAAATTAGTCAAATGATGTCACATAAGTATGACTCTGGTGGGATTCGAACCCACAACCTTTGAAAGTCTTCATACACCTAGAAGTCCAACACGCTATCCATTGCGCCACAGAGCCCAGATACTACTCCATACTCAGGTGTAGCTGGCCAATTTGGGGCATGATGAAACGGTCCTGGAAAACCAATATCTTGTTTCAAGTTCTCACATCATGAGACTGTCATTGTGTGGGAACATTGGGATGAAGCTATTAAGTAGCAACACCACAGATAGAAGGGAACTTTACTCCAGTAGGACAAAACCCCCATCTTTGAAGACTAACAGCTTCATCAAGTTCACCTGATAGAGGAATTTCCTTTCCTTTTTTGTTTCATTTTCATTTCATCCTTTAAATTAGTCAAATGATGTCACATAAGTACGACTCTGGTGGGACTCGAACCCACAACCTTTGAATGTCTTCATACACCTAGAAGTCCAATGCGCTATCCATTGCGCCACAGAGCCCTGATATTCCTCAAGGCTCAGGAGTAGCTCAGTACTCAGGTGCTCCTCAGGGTCCTCTTTTTTTCCCTAATTTGCCATGATTGATAACCATATCCATTTAAAAACATTTCTTAACATTCTCCATAGAATTAGCCAAAACTTTTGTCAATTAGCTTAAATTTCTTTCTCTGGCAAACATTACACAAGAAATTAGAAGACATGAATCCACTAGGATCTGAAGCAAAAATAAAAAGAATTCCCCATTGAATTATGTACCACTAACTCCATTATAACTTGGACTGGCCAATTTGGGGCATGATGAAACGGTCCTGGAAAACCAATATCTTGTTTCAAGTTCTCACATCATGAGACTGTCATTGTGTGAGAACATTGGGATGAAGCTATTAAGTAGCAACACCACAGATAGAAGGGAACTTTACTCCAGTAGGACAAAACCCCCATCTTTGAAGACTAACAGCTTCATCAAGTTCACTTGATAGAGGCATTTCCTTTCCTTTTTTGTTTCATTTCATCCTTTAAATTAGTCAAATGATGTCACATAAGTACGACTCTGGTCGGACTCGAACCCACAACCTTTGAATATCTTCATACACCTAGAAGTCCAATGCGCTATCCATTGCGCCACAGAGCCCAGATACTCCTCAATACTCAGGTGTAGCTCAGTAGTCAGGTGCTCAGGTGCTCCTCAGGGCCCTCTTTTTTTCCCCTAATTTGCCATGATTGATAACCATATCCATTTAAAAACATTTCTTAACATTCTCCATAGAATTAGCCAAAACTTTTGTCAATTAGCTTAAATTTCTTTCTCTGGCAAACATTACACAAGAATTTAGAAGGCATGAATCCACTAGAAACTAAAGCAAAAATAAAAAGATTTCCCCATTGAATTATGTACCACTAACTCCATTATCACTGGGACTGGCCAATTTGGGGCATGATGGAACGGTCCTGGAAAACCAATATCTTGTTTTAGGCGTAGCTCAGTACGAAGGTGCTCCTCAGGGCCCTCTTTTTTTCCCTAATTTGCCATGATTGATAACATTCTCCATAGAATTAGCCAAAACTTTTGTCAATTAGCTTAAATTTCTTTCTCTGGCAAACATTATACAAGAATTTAGAAGACATGAATCCACTAGAAACGAAAGCAAAAATAAAAATAATTCCCAATTGAATTATGTACCACTAGCTCCATTATCACTTGGACTGGCCAATTTGGGGTGAGATGGAACGGTCTTGGAAAAACAATATCTTGTTTCAAGTTCTCACATCATGAGACTGTCATTGTGTGGAAACATTGGGATGAAGCTTTTAAGTAGCAACACCACAGATAGAAGGGAACTTAACTGCAGTAGGACAAAACCCACATTTTTGAAGACTAACTTCATCAAGTTCACCGGATAGAGGAATTTCCTTTACTTTTTTGTTTCATTTTCATTTCATCCTTTAAATTAGTCAAATGATGTCACATAAGTATGACTCTGGTGGGATTCGAACCCACAACCTTTGAAAGTCTTCATACACCTAGAAGTCCAACGCGCTATCCATTGCGCCACAGAGCCCAGATACTACTCAACACTCAGGTGTAGCTGGCCAATTTGGGGCATGATGAAACGGTCCTGGAAAACCAATATCTTATTTCAAGTTCTCACATCATGAGACTGTCATTGTGTGGGAACATTGGGATGAAGCTATTAAGTAGCAACACCACAGATAGAAGGGAACTTAACTCCAGTAGGACAAAACCCCCATCTTTGAAGACTAACAGCTTCATCAAGTTCACCTGATAGAGGCATTTCCTTTCCTTTTTTGTTTCATTTCATCCTTTAAATTAGTCAAATGATGTCACATAAGTACGACTCTGGTGGGACTCGAACCCACAACCTTTGAATGTCTTCATACACCTAGAAGTCCAATGCGCTATCCATTGCGCCACAGAGAACAGATACTCCTCAAAACTCAGGTGTAGCTCAGTACTCAGGTGCTCAGGTGCTCCTCAGGGCCCTCTTTTTTTCCCTAATTTGCCATGATTGATAACCATATCCATTTAAAAACATTTCTTAACATTCTCCATAGAATTAGCCAAAACTTTTGTCAATTAGCTTAAATTTCTTTCTCTGGCAAACATTACACAAGAATTTAGAAGACATGAATCCACTAGAAACTAAAGCAAAAATAAAAAGAATTCCCCATTGAATTATGTACCACTAGCTCCATTATCACTGGGACTGGCCAATTTGGGGCATGATGGAACGGTCCTGGAAAACCAATATCTTGTTTCAGGTGTAGCTCAGTACGAAGGTGCTCCTCAGGGCCCTCTTTTTTTCCCTAATTTGCCATGATTGATAACATTCTCCATAGAATTAGCCAAAACTTTTGTCAATTAGCTTAAATTTCTTTCTCTGGCAAACATTATACAAGAATTTAGAAGACATGAATCCACTAGAAACTAAAGCAAAAATAAAAATAATTCCCAATTGAATTATGTACCACTAGCTCCATTATCACTTGGACTGGCCAATTTGGGGTGAGATGGAACGGTCTTGGAAAAACAATATCTTCTTTCAAGTTCTCACATCATGAGACTGTCATTGTGTGGAAACATTGGGATGAAGCTTTTAAGTAGCAACACCACAGATAGAAGGGAACTTAACTGCAGTAGGACAAAACCCACATTTTTGAAGACTAACATCATCAAGTTCACCGGATAGAGGAATTTCCTTTACTTTTTTGTTTCATTTTCATTTCATCCTTTAAATTAGTCAAATGATGTCACATAAGTATAACTCTGGTGGGATTTGAACCCAAAACCTTTGAATGTCTTCATACACCTAGAAGTCCAATGCGCTATCCATTGCGCCACTGAGCCCAGATACTCCTCAATACTCAGGTGTAGCTCAGTACTCAGGTGCTCCTCAGGGAACTCTGTTTTTTTCCCTAATTTGCCATGATTGATAACCATATCCATTTAAAAACATTTCTTAACATTCTCCATAGAATTAGCCAAAACTTTTGTCAATTAGCTTAAATTTCTTTCTCTGGCAAACATTACACAAGAAATTAGAAGACATGAATCCACTAGGATCTGAAGCAAAAATAAAAAGAATTCCCCATATAATTATGTACCACTAACTCCATTATCACTTGGACTGGCCAATTTGGGGCATGATGAAACGGTCCTGGAAAACCAATATCTTGTTTCAAGTTCTCACATCATGAGACTGTCATTGTGTGGGAACATTGGGATGAAGCTATTAAGTAGCAACACCACAGATAAAAGGGAACTTAACTCCAGTAGGACAAAACCCCCATCTTTGAAGACTAACAGCTTCATCAAGTACACCTGATAGAGGAATTTCCTTTCCTTTTTTGTTTCATTTTCATTTCATCCTTTAAATTAGTCAAATGATGTCACATAAGTACGACTCTGGTGGGACTCGAACCCACAACCTTTGAATGTCTTCATACACCTAGAAGTCCAATGCGCTATCCATTGCGCCACAGAGCCCTGATATACCTCAATGCTCAGGAGTACCTCTGTACTCAGGTGCTCCTCAGGGTCCTCTTTTTTTCCCTAATTTGCCATGATTGATAACCATATCCATTTAAAAACATTTCTTAACATTCTCCATAGAATTAGCCAAAACTTTTGTCAATTAGCTTAAATTTCTTTCTCTGGCAAACATTACACAAGAAATTAGAAGACATGAATCCACTAGGATCTGAAGCAAAAATAAAAAGAATTCCCCATTGAATTATGTACCACTAACTCCATTATAACTTGGACTGGCCAATTTGGGGCATGATGAAACGGTCCTGGAAAACCAATATCTTGTTTCAAGTTCTCACATCATGAGACTGTCATTGTGTGAGAACATTGGGATGAAGCTATTAAGTAGCAACACCACAGATAGAAGGGAACTTAACTCCAGTAGGACAAAACCCCCATCTTTGAAGACTAACAGCTTCATCAAGTTCACCTGATAGAGGCATTTCCTTTCATTTTTTGTTTCATTTCATCCTTTAAATTAGTCAAATGATGTCACATAAGTACGACTCTGGTGGGACTCGAACCCACAACCTTTGAATGTCTTCATACACCTAGAAGTCCAATGCGCTATCCATTGCGCCACAGAGCCCTGATATTGCTCAATACTCAGGTGTAGCTCAGTACTCAGGTGCTCAGGTGCTCCTCAGGGCCCTCTTTTTTTCCCCTAATTTGCCATGATTGATAACCATATCCATTTAAAAACATTTCTTAACATTCTCCATAGAATTAGCCAAAACTTTTGTCAATTAGCTTAAATTTCTTTCTCTGGCAAACATTACACAAGAATTTAGAAGACATGAATCCACTAGAAACTAAAGCAAAAATAAAAAGAATTCCCCATTGAATTATGTACCACTAGCTCCATTATCACTGGGACTGGCCAATTTGGGGCATGATGGAACGGTCCTGGAAAACCAATATCTTGTTTCAGGTGTAGCTCAGTACGAAGGTGCTCCTCAGGGCCCTCTTTTTTCCCTAATTTGCCATGATTGATAACATTCTCCATAGAATTAGCCAAAACTTTTGTCAATTAGCTTAAATTTCTTTCTCTGGCAAACATTATACAAGAATTTAGAAGACATGAATCCACTAGAAACTAAAGCAAAAATAAAAATAATTCCCAATTGAATTATGTACCACTAGCTCCATTATCACTTGGACTGGCCAATTTGGGGTGAGATGGAACGGTCTTGGAAAAACAATATCTTGTTTCAAGTTCTCACATCATGAGACTGTCATTGTGTGGAAACATTGGGATGAAGCTTTTAAGTAGCAACACCACAGATAGAAGGGAACTTAACTGCAGTAGGACAAAACCCACATTTTTGAAGACTAACTTCATCAAGTTCACCGGATAGAGGAATTTCCTTTACTTTTTTGTTTCATTTTCATTTCATCCTTTAAATTAGTCAAATGATGTCACATAAGTATGACTCTGGTGGGATTCGAACCCACAACCTTTGAAAGTCTTCATACACCTAGAAGTCCAACACGCTATCCATTGCGCCACAGAGCCCAGATACTACTCCATACTCAGGTGTAGCTGGCCAATTTGGGGCATGATGAAACGGTCCTGGAAAACCAATATCTTGTTTCAAGTTCTCACATCATGAGACTGTCATTGTGTGGGAACATTGGGATGAAGCTATTAAGTAGCAACACCACAGATAGAAGGGAACTTTACTCCAGTAGGACAAAACCCCCATCTTTGAAGACTAACAGCTTCATCAAGTTCACCTGATAGAGGAATTTCCTTTCCTTTTTGTTTCATTTTCATTTCATCCTTTAAATTAGTCAAATGATGTCACATAAGTACGACTCTGGTGGGACTCGAACCCACAACCTTTGAATGTCTTCATACACCTAGAAGTCCAATGCGCTATCCATTGCGCCACAGAGCCCTGATATTCCTCAAGGCTCAGGAGTAGCTCAGTACTCAGGTGCTCCTCAGGGTCCTCTTTTTTTTCCCTAATTTGCCATGATTGATAACCATATCCATTTAAAAACATTTCTTAACATTCTCCATAGAATTAGCCAAAACTTTTGTCAATTAGCTTAAATTTCTTTCTCTGGCAAACATTACACAAGAAATTAGAAGACATGAATCCACTAGGATCTGAAGCAAAAATAAAAAGAATTCCCCATTGAATTATGTACCACTAACTCCATTATAACTTGGACTGGCCAATTTGGGGCATGATGAAACGGTCCTGGAAAACCAATATCTTGTTTCAAGTTCTCACATCATGAGACTGTCATTGTGTGAGAACATTGGGATGAAGCTATTAAGTAGCAACACCACAGATAGAAGGGAACTTTACTCCAGTAGGACAAAACCCCCATCTTTGAAGAGTAACAGCTTCATCAAGTTCACTTGATAGAGGCATTTCCTTTCCTTTTTTGTTTCATTTCATCCTTTAAATTAGTCAAATGATGTCACATAAGTACGACTCTGGTCGGACTCGAACCCACAATCTTTGAATATCTTCATACACCTAGAAGTCCAATGCGCTATCCATTGCGCCACAGAGCCCAGATACTCCTCAATACTCAGGTGTAGCTCAGTACTCAGGTGCTCAGGTGCTCCTCAGGGCCCTCTTTTTTTCCCCTAATTTGCCATGATTGATAACCATATCCATTTAAAAACATTTCTTAACATTCTCCATAGAATTAGCCAAAACTTTTGTCAATTAGCTTAAATTTCTTTCTCTGGCAAACATTACACAAGAATTTAGAAGGCATGAATCCACTAGAAACTAAAGCAAAAATAAAAAGATTTCCCCATTGAATTATGTACCACTAACTCCATTATCACTGGGACTGGCCAATTTGGGGCATGATGGAACGGTCCTGGAAAACCAATATCTTGTTTTAGGCGTAGCTCAGTACGAAGGTGCTCCTCAGGGCCCTCTTTTTTTCCCTAATTTGCCATGATTGATAACATTCTCCATAGAATTAGCCAAAACTTTTGTCAATTAGCTTAAATTTCTTTCTCTGGCAAACATTATACAAGAATTTAGAAGACATGAATCCACTAGAAACGAAAGCAAAAATAAAAATAATTCCCAATTGAATTATGTACCACTAGCTCCATTATCACTTGGACTGGCCAATTTGGGGTGAGATGGAACGGTCTTGGAAAAACAATATCTTGTTTCAAGTTCTCACATCATGAGACTGTCATTGTGTGGAAACATTGGGATGAAGCTTTTAAGTAGCAACACCACAGATAGAAGGGAACTTAACTGCAGTAGGACAAAACCCACATTTTTGAAGACTAACTTCATCAAGTTCACCGGATAGAGGAATTTCCTTTACTTTTTTGTTTCATTTTCATTTCATCCTTTAAATTAGTCAAATGATGTCACATAAGTATGACTCTGGTGGGATTCGAACCCACAACCTTTGAAAGTCTTCATACACCTAGAAGTCCAACGCGCTATCCATTGCGCCACAGAGCCCAGATACTACTCAACACTCAGGTGTAGCTGGCCAATTTGGGGCATGATGAAACGGTCCTGGAAAACCAATATCTTATTTCAAGTTCTCACATCATGAGACTGTCATTGTGTGGGAACATTGGGATGAAGCTATTAAGTAGCAACACCACAGATAGAAGGGAACTTAACTCCAGTAGGACAAAACCCCCATCTTTGAAGACTAACAGCTTCATCAAGTTCACCTGATAGAGGCATTTCCTTTCCTTTTTTGTTTCATTTCATCCTTTAAATTAGTCAAATGATGTCACATAAGTACGACTCTGGTGGGACTCGAACCCACAACCTTTGAATGTCTTCATACACCTAGAAGTCCAATGCGCTATCCATTGCGCCACAGAGAACAGATACTCCTCAAAACTCAGGTGTAGCTCAGTACTCAGGTGCTCAGGTGCTCCTCAGGGCCCTCTTTTTTTCCCTAATTTGCCATGATTGATAACCATATCCATTTAAAAACATTTCTTAACATTCTCCATAGAATTAGCCAAAACTTTTGTCAATTAGCTTAAATTTCTTTCTCTGGCAAACATTACACAAGAATTTAGAAGACATGAATCCACTAGAAACTAAAGCAAAAATAAAAAGAATTCCCCATTGAATTATGTACCACTAGCTCCATTATCACTGGGACTGGCCAATTTGGGGCATGATGGAACGGTCCTGGAAAACCAATATCTTGTTTCAGGTGTAGCTCAGTACGAAGGTGCTCCTCAGGGCCCTCTTTTTTTCCCTAATTTGCCATGATTGATAACATTCTCCATAGAATTAGCCAAAACTTTTGTCAATTAGCTTAAATTTCTTTCTCTGGCAAACATTATACAAGAATTTAGAAGACATGAATCCACTAGAAACGAAAGCAAAAATAAAAATAATTCCCAATTGAATTATGTACCACTAGCTCCATTATCACTTGGACTGGCCAATTTGGGGTGAGATGGAACGGTCTTGGAAAAACAATATCTTCTTTCAAGTTCTCACATCATGAGACTGTCATTGTGTGGAAACATTGGGATGAAGCTTTTAAGTAGCAACACCACAGATAGAAGGGAACTTAACTGCAGTAGGACAAAACCCACATTTTTGAAGACTAACTTCATCAAGTTCACCGGATAGAGGAATTTCCTTTACTTTTTTGTTTCATTTTCATTTCATCCTTTAAATTAGTCAAATGATGTCACATAAGTATAACTCTGGTGGGATTTGAACCCAAAACCTTTGAATGTCTTCATACACCTAGAAGTCCAATGCGCTATCCATTGCGCCACTGAGCCCAGATACTCCTCAATACTCAGGTGTAGCTCAGTACTCAGGTGCTCCTCAGGGAACTCTTTTTTTTCCCTAATTTGCCATGATTGATAACCATATCCATTTAAAAACATTTCTTAACATTCTCCATAGAATTAGCCAAAACTTTTGTCAATTAGCTTAAATTTCTTTCTCTGGCAAACATTACACAAGAAATTAGAAGACATGAATCCACTAGGATCTGAAGCAAAAATAAAAAGAATTCCCCATATAATTATGTACCACTAACTCCATTATCACTTGGACTGGCCAATTTGGGGCATGATGAAACGGTCCTGGAAAACCAATATCTTGTTTCAAGTTCTCACATCATGAGACTGTCATTGTGTGGGAACATTGGGATGAAGCTATTAAGTAGCAACACCACAGATAAAAGGGAACTTAACTCCAGTAGGACAAAACCCCCATCTTTGAAGACTAACAGCTTCATCAAGTACACCTGATAGAGGAATTTCCTTTCCTTTTTTGTTTCATTTTCATTTCATCCTTTAAATTAGTCAAATGATGTCACATAAGTACGACTCTGGTGGGACTCGAACCCACAACCTTTGAATGTCTTCATACACCTAGAAGTCCAATGCGCTATCCATTGCGCCACAGAGCCCTGATATTCCTCAATGCTCAGGAGTACCTCTGTACTCAGGTGCTCCTCAGGGTCCTCTTTTTTTCCCTAATTTGCCATGATTGATAATCATATCCATTTAAAAACATTTCTTAACATTCTCCATAGAATTAGCCAAAACTTTTGTCAATTAGCTTAAATTTCTTTCTCTGGCAAACATTACACAAGAAATTAGAAGACATGAATCCACTAGGATCTGAAGCAAAAATAAAAAGAATTCCCCATTGAATTATGTACCACTAACTCCATTATAACTTGGACTGGCCAATTTGGGGCATGATGAAACGGTCCTGGAAAACCAATATCTTGTTTCAAGTTCTCACATCATGAGACTGTCATTGTGTGAGAACATTGGGATGAAGCTATTAAGTAGCAACACCACAGATAGAAGGGAACTTAACTCCAGTAGGACAAAACCCCCATCTTTGAAGACTAACAGCTTCATCAAGTTCACCTGATAGAGGCATTTCCTTTCCTTTTTTGTTTCATTTCATCCTTTAAATTAGTCAAATGATGTCATATAAGTACGACTCTGGTGGGACTCGAACCCACAACCATTGAATGTCTTCATACACCGAGAAGTCCAATGCGCTATCCATTGCGCCACAGAGCCCTGATATTCCTCAATGCTCAGGAGTACCTCAGTACTCAGGTGCTCCTCAGGGTCCTCTTTTTTTCCCTAATTTGCCATGATTGATAACCATATCCATTTAAAAACATTTCTTAACATTCTCCATAGAATTAGCCAAAACTTTTGTCAATTAGCTTAAATTTCTTTCTCTGGCAAACATTACACAAGAAATTAGAAGACATGAATCCACTAGGATCTGAAGCAAAAATAAAAAGAATTCCCCATTGAATTATGTACCACTAACTCCATTATAACTTGGACTGGCCAATTTGGGGCATGATGAAACGGTCCTGGAAAACCAATATCTTGTTTCAAGTTCTCACATCATGAGACTGTCATTGTGTGAGAACATTGGGATGAAGCTATTAAGTAGCAACACCACAGATAGAAGGGAACTTAACTCCAGTAGGACAAAACCCCCATCTTTGAAGACTAACAGCTTCATCAAGTTCACCTGATAGAGGCATTTCCTTTCATTTTTTGTTTCATTTCATCCTTTAAATTAGTCAAATGATGTCACATAAGTACGACTCTGGTGGGACTCGAACCCACAACCTTTGAATGTCTTCATACACCTAGAAGTCCAATGCGCTATCCATTGCGCCACAGAGCCCTGATATTGCTCAATACTCAGGTGTAGCTCAGTACTCAGGTGCTCAGGTGCTCCTCAGGGCCCTCTTTTTTTCCCCTAATTTGCCATGATTGATAACCATATCCATTTAAAAACATTTCTTAACATTCTCCATAGAATTAGCCAAAACTTTTGTCAATTAGCTTAAATTTCTTTCTCTGGCAAACATTACACAAGAATTTAGAAGACATGAATCCACTAGAAACTAAAGCAAAAATAAAAAGAATTCCCCATTGAATTATGTACCACTAGCTCCATTATCACTGGGACTGGCCAATTTGGGGCATGATGGAACGGTCCTGGAAAACCAATATCTTGTTTCAGGTGTAGCTCAGTACGAAGGTGCTCCTCAGGGCCCTCTTTTTTTCCCTAATTTGCCATGATTGATAACATTCTCCATAGAATTAGCCAAAACTTTTGTCAATTAGCTTAAATTTCTTTCTCTGGCAAACATTATACAAGAATTTAGAAGACATGAATCCACTAGAAACTAAAGCAAAAATAAAAATAATTCCCAATTGAATTATGTACCACTAGCTCCATTATCACTTGGACTGGCCAATTTGGGGTGAGATGGAACGGTCTTGGAAAAACAATATCTTGTTTCAAGTTCTCACATCATGAGACTGTCATTGTGTGGAAACATTGGGATGAAGCTTTTAAGTAGCAACACCACAGATAGAAGGGAACTTAACTGCAGTAGGACAAAACCCACATTTTTGAAGACTAACTTCATCAAGTTCACCGGATAGAGGAATTTCCTTTACTTTTTTGTTTCATTTTCATTTCATCCTTTAAATTAGTCAAATGATGTCACATAAGTATGACTCTGGTGGGATTCGAACCCACAACCTTTGAAAGTCTTCATACACCTAGAAGTCCAACACGCTATCCATTGCGCCACAGAGCCCAGATACTACTCCATACTCAGGTGTAGCTGGCCAATTTGGGGCATGATGAAACGGTCCTGGAAAACCAATATCTTGTTTCAAGTTCTCACATCATGAGACTGTCATTGTGTGGGAACATTGGGATGAAGCTATTAAGTAGCAACACCACAGATAGAAGGGAACTTTACTCCAGTAGGACAAAACCCCCATCTTTGAAGACTAACAGCTTCATCAAGTTCACCTGATAGAGGAATTTCCTTTCCTTTTTTGTTTCATTTTCATTTCATCCTTTAAATTAGTCAAATGATGTCACATAAGTACGACTCTGGTGGGACTCGAACCCACAACCTTTGAATGTCTTCATACACCTAGAAGTCCAATGCGCTATCCATTGCGCCACAGAGCCCTGATATTCCTCAAGGCTCAGGAGTAGCTCAGTACTCAGGTGCTCCTCAGGGTCCTCTTTTTTTCCCTAATTTGCCATGATTGATAACCATATCCATTTAAAAACATTTCTTAACATTCTCCATAGAATTAGCCAAAACTTTTGTCAATTAGCTTAAATTTCTTTCTCTGGCAAACATTACACAAGAAATTAGAAGACATGAATCCACTAGGATCTGAAGCAAAAATAAAAAGAATTCCCCATTGAATTATGTACCACTAACTCCATTATAACTTGGACTGGCCAATTTGGGGCATGATGAAACGGTCCTGGAAAACCAATATCTTGTTTCAAGTTCTCACATCATGAGACTGTCATTGTGTGAGAACATTGGGATGAAGCTATTAAGTAGCAACACCACAGATAGAAGGGAACTTTACTCCAGTAGGACAAAACCCCCATCTTTGAAGACTAACAGCTTCATCAAGTTCACTTGATAGAGGCATTTCCTTTCCTTTTTTGTTTCATTTCATCCTTTAAATTAGTCAAATGATGTCACATAAGTACGACTCTGGTGGGACTCGAACCCACAACCTTTGAATGTCTTCATACACCTAGAAGTCCAATGCGCTATCCATTGCGCCACAGAGCCCAGATACTCCTCAATACTCAGGTGTAGCTCAGTACTCAGGTGCTCAGGTGCTCCTCAGGGCCCTCTTTTTTTCCCCTAATTTGCCATGATTGATAACCATATCCATTTAAAAACATTTCTTAACATTCTCCATAGAATTAGCCAAAACTTTTGTCAATTAGCTTAAATTTCTTTCTCTGGCAAACATTACACAAGAATTTAGAAGGCATGAATCCACTAGAAACTAAAGCAAAAATAAAAAGATTTCCCCATTGAATTATGTACCACTAACTCCATTATCACTGGGACTGGCCAATTTGGGGCATGATGGAACGGTCCTGGAAAACCAATATCTTGTTTTAGGCGTAGCTCAGTACGAAGGTGCTCCTCAGGGCCCTCTTTTTTTCCCTAATTTGCCATGATTGATAACATTCTCCATAGAATTAGCCAAAACTTTTGTCAATTAAATTAAATTTCTTTCTCTGGCAAACATTATACAAGAATTTAGAAGACATGAATCCACTAGAAACTAAAGCAAAAACAACAATAATTCCCAATTGAATTATGTACTAATAGCTCCATTATCACTTGGACTGGCCAATTTGGGGTGAGATGGAACGGTCTTGGAAAAACAATATCTTGTTTCAAGTTCTCACATCATGAGACTGTCATTGTGTGGAAACATTGGGATGAAGCTTTTAAGTAGCAACACCACAGATAGAAGGGAACTTAACTGCAGTAGGACAAAACCCACATTTTTGAAGACTAACTTCATCAAGTTCACCGGATAGAGGAATTTCCTTTACTTTTTTGTTTCATTTTCATTTCATCCTTTAAATTAGTCAAATGATGTCACATAAGTATGACTCTGGTGGGATTCGAACCCACAACCTTTGAATGTCTTCATACACCTAGAAGTCCAATGCGCTATCCATTGCGCCACAGAGCCCAGATACTCCTCAATACTCAGGTGTAGCTCAGTACTCAGGTGCTCCTCAGGGAACTCTTTTTTTTCCCTAATTTGCCATGATTGATAACCATATCCATTTAAAAACATTTCTTAACATTCTCCATAGAATTAGCCAAAACTTTTGTCAATTAGCTTAAATTTCTTTCTCTGGCAAACATTACACAAGAAATTAGAAGACATGAATCCACTAGGATCTGAAGCAAAAATAAAAAGAATTCCCCATTGAATTATGTACCACTAACTCCATTATCACTTGGACTGGCCAATTTGGGGCATGATGAAACGGTCCTGGAAAACCAATATCTTGTTTCAAGTTCTCACATCATGAGACTGTCATTGTGTGGGAACATTGGGATGAAGCTATTAAGTAGCAACACCACAGATAGAAGGGAACTTAACTCCAGTAGGACAAAACCCCCATCTTTGAAGACTAACAGCTTCATCAAGTTCACCTGATAGAGGAATTTCCTTTCCTTTTTTGTTTCATTTTCATTTCATCCTTTAAATTAGTCAAATGATGTCACATAAGTACGACTCTGGTGGGACTCGAACCCACAACCTTTGAATGTCTTCATACACCTAGAAGCCAATGCGCTATCCATTGCGCCACAGAGCCCTGATATTCCTCAATGCTCAGGAGTACCTCAGTACTCAGGTGCTCCTCAGGGTCCTCTTTTTTTCCCTAATTTGCCATGATTGATAACCATATCCATTTAAAAACATTTCTTAACATTCTCCATATAATTAGCCAAAACTTTTGTCAATTAGCTTAAATTTCTTTCTCTGGCAAACATTACACAAGAAATTAGAAGACATGAATCCACTAGGATCTGAAGCAAAAATAAAAAGAATTCCCCATTGAATTATGTACCACTAACTCCATTATAACTTGGACTGGCCAATTTGGGGCATGATGTAATGGTCCTGGAAAACCAATATCTTGTTTCAAGTTCTCACATCATGAGACTGTCATTGTGTGAGAACATTGGGATGAAGCTATTAAGTAGCAACACCACAGATAGAAGGGAACTTAACTCCAGTAGGACAAAACCCCCATCTTTGAAGACTAACAGCTAAATCAAGTTCACCTGATAGAGGCATTTCCTTTCCTTTTTTGTTTCATTTCATCCTTTAAATTAGTCAAAGATGTCACATAAGTACGACTCTGGTGGGACTCGAACCCACAACCTTTGAATGTCTTCATACACTTAGAAATCCAATGCGCTATGCATTGCGCCACAGAGCCCAGATACTACGCAATACTCAGGTGTAGCTCAGTACTCAGGTGCTCAGGTGCTCCTCAGGGCCCTCTTTTTTTCCCCTAATTTGCCATGATTGATAACCATATCCATTTAAAAACATTTCTTAACATTCTCCATAGAATTAGCCAAAACTTTTGTCAATTAGCTTAAATTTCTTTCTCTGGCAAACATTACACAAGAATTTAGAAGACATGAATCCACTAGAAACTAAAGCAAAAATTAAAAGAATTCCCCATTGAATTATGTACCACTAGCTCCATTATCACTGGGACTGGCCAATTTGGGGCATGATGGAACGGTCCTGGAAAACCAATATCTTGTTTTAGGCGTAGCTCAGTACGAAGGTGCTCCTCAGGGCCCTCTTTTTTTCCCTAATTTGCCATGATTGATAACATTCTCCATAGAATTAGCCAAAACTTTTGTCAATTAGCTTAAATTTCTTTCTCTGGCAAACATTATACAAGAATTTAGAAGACATGAATCCACTAGAAACTAAAGCAAAAACAAAAATAATTCCCAATTGAATTATGTACCACTAGCTCCATTATCACTTGGACTGGCCAATTTGGGGTGAGATGGAACGGTCTTGGAAAAACAATATCTTGTTTCAAGTTCTCACATCATGAGACTGTCATTGTGTGGAAACATTGGGATGAAGCTTTTAAGTAGCAACACCACATATAGAAGGGAACTTAACTGCAGTAGGACAAAACCCACATTTTTGAAGACTAACTTCATCAAGTTCACCGGATAGAGGAATTTCCTTTACTTTTTTGTTTCATTTTCATTTCATCCTTTAAATTAGTCAAATGATGTCACATAAGTATGACTCTGGTGGGATTCGAACCCACAATCTTTGAATGTCTTCATACACCTAGAAGTCCAATGCGCTATCCATTGCGCCACAGAGCCCAGATCCTCCTCAATACTCAGGTGTAGCTCAGTACTCAGGTGCTCAGGTGCTCCTCAGGGAACTCTTTTTTTCCCTAATTTGCCATGATTGATAACCATATCCATTTAAAAACATTTCTTAACACTCTCCATAGAATTAGCCAAAACTTTTGTCAATTAGCTTAAATTTCTTTCTCTGGCAAACATTACACAAAAAATTAGAAGACATGAATCCACTAGGATCTGAAGCAAAAATAAAAAGAATTCCCCATTGAATTATGTACCACTAACTCCATTATCACTTGGACTGGCCAATTTGGGGCATGATGAAACGGTCCTGGAAAACCAATATCTTGTTTCAAGTTCTCACATCATGAGACTGTCATTGTGTGGGAACATTGGAATGAAGCTATTAAGTAGCAACACCACAGATAGAAGGGAACTTTACTCCAGTAGGACAAAACCCCCATCTTTGAAGACTAACAGCTTCATCAAGTTCACCTGATAGAGGCATTTCCTTTCCTTTTTTGTTTCATTTCATCCTTTAAATTAGTCAAATGATGTCACATAAGTACGACTCTGGTGGGACTCGAACCCACAACCTTTGAATGTCTTCATACACCTAGAAGTCCAATGCGCTATCCATTGCGCCACAGAGCCCTGATATTCCTCAATGCTCAGGAGTAGCTCAGTACTCAGGTGCTCCTCAGGGTCCTCTTTTTTTTCCCTAATTTGCCATGATTGATAACCATATCCATTTAAAAACATTTCTTAACATTCTCCATAGAATTAGCCAAAACTTTTGTCAATTAGCTTAAATTTCTTTCTCTGGCAAACATTACACAAGAATTTAGAAGACATGAATCCACTAGAAACTAAAGCAAAAATAAAAAGAATTCCCCATTGAATTATGTACCACTAGCTCCATTATCACTGGGACTGGCCAATTTGGGGCATGATGGAACGGTCCTGGAAAACCAATATCTTGTTTCAGGTGTAGCTCAGTACGAAGGTGCTCCTCAGGGCCCTCTTTTTTTCCCTAATTTGCCATGATTGATAATCATATCCATTTAAAAACATTTCTTAACATTCTCCATAGAATTAGCCAAAACTTTTGTCAATTAGCTTAAATTTCTTTCTCTGGCAAACATTACACAAGAAATTAGAAGACATGAATCCACTAGGATCTGAAGCAAAAATAAAAAGAATTCCCCATTGAATTATGTACCACTAACTCCATTATAACTTGGACTGGCCAATTTGGGGCATGATGAAACGGTCCTGGAAAACCAATATCTTGTTTCAAGTTCTCACATCATGAGACTGTCATTGTGTGAGAACATTGGGATGAAGCTATTAAGTAGCAACACCACAGATAGAAGGGAACTTAACTCCAGTAGGACAAAACCCCCATCTTTGAAGACTAACAGCTTCATCAAGTTCACCTGATAGAGGCATTTCCTTTCCTTTTTTGTTTCATTTCATCCTTTAAATTAGTCAAATGATGTCATATAAGTACGACTCTGGTGGGACTCGAACCCACAACCATTGAATGTCTTCATACACCGAGAAGTCCAATGCGCTATCCATTGCGCCACAGAGCCCTGATATTCCTCAATGCTCAGGAGTACCTCAGTACTCAGGTGCTCCTCAGGGTCCTCTTTTTTTCCCTAATTTGCCATGATTGATAACCATATCCATTTAAAAACATTTCTTAACATTCTCCATAGAATTAGCCAAAACTTTTGTCAATTAGCTTAAATTTCTTTCTCTGGCAAACATTACACAAGAAATTAGAAGACATGAATCCACTAGGATCTGAAGCAAAAATAAAAAGAATTCCCCATTGAATTATGTACCACTAACTCCATTATAACTTGGACTGGCCAATTTGGGGCATGATGAAACGGTCCTGGAAAACCAATATCTTGTTTCAAGTTCTCACATCATGAGACTGTCATTGTGTGAGAACATTGGGATGAAGCTATTAAGTAGCAACACCACAGATAGAAGGGAACTTAACTCCAGTAGGACAAAACCCCCATCTTTGAAGACTAACAGCTTCATCAAGTTCACCTGATAGAGGCATTTCCTTTCATTTTTTGTTTCATTTCATCCTTTAAATTAGTCAAATGATGTCACATAAGTACGACTCTGGTGGGACTCGAACCCACAACCTTTGAATGTCTTCATACACCTAGAAGTCCAATGCGCTATCCATTGCGCCACAGAGCCCTGATATTGCTCAATACTCAGGTGTAGCTCAGTACTCAGGTGCTCAGGTGCTCCTCAGGGCCCTCTTTTTTTCCCCTAATTTGCCATGATTGATAACCATATCCATTTAAAAACATTTCTTAACATTCTCCATAGAATTAGCCAAAACTTTTGTCAATTAGCTTAAATTTCTTTCTCTGGCAAACATTACACAAGAATTTAGAAGACATGAATCCACTAGAAACTAAAGCAAAAATAAAAAGAATTCCCCATTGAATTATGTACCACTAGCTCCATTATCACTGGGACTGGCCAATTTGGGGCATGATGGAACGGTCCTGGAAAACCAATATCTTGTTTCAGGTGTAGCTCAGTACGAAGGTGCTCCTCAGGGCCCTCTTTTTTTCCCTAATTTGCCATGATTGATAACATTCTCCATAGAATTAGCCAAAACTTTTGTCAATTAGCTTAAATTTCTTTCTCTGGCAAACATTACACAAGAAATTAGAAGACATGAATCCACTAGGATCTGAAGCAAAAATAAAAAGAATTCCCCATTGAATTATGTACCACTAACTCCATTATAACTTGGACTGGCCAATTTGGGGCATGATGAAACGGTCCTGGAAAACCAATATCTTGTTTCAAGTTCTCACATCATGAGACTGTCATTGTGTGAGAACATTGGGATGAAGCTATTAAGTAGCAACACCACAGATAGAAGGGAACTTTACTCCAGTAGGACAAAACCCCCATCTTTGAAGACTAACAGCTTCATCAAGTTCACTTGATAGAGGCATTTCCTTTCCTTTTTTGTTTCATTTCATCCTTTAAATTAGTCAAATGATGTCACATAAGTACGACTCTGGTGGGACTCGAACCCACAACCTTTGAATGTCTTCATACACCTAGAAGTCCAATGCGCTATCCATTGCGCCACAGAGCCCAGATACTCCTCAATACTCAGGTGTAGCTCAGTACTCAGGTGCTCAGGTGCTCCTCAGGGCCCTCTTTTTTTCCCCTAATTTGCCATGATTGATAACCATATCCATTTAAAAACATTTCTTAACATTCTCCATAGAATTAGCCAAAACTTTTGTCAATTAGCTTAAATTTCTTTCTCTGGCAAACATTACACAAGAATTTAGAAGGCATGAATCCACTAGAAACTAAAGCAAAAATAAAAAGATTTCCCCATTGAATTATGTACCACTAACTCCATTATCACTGGGACTGGCCAATTTGGGGCATGATGGAACGGTCCTGGAAAACCAATATCTTGTTTTAGGCGTAGCTCAGTACGAAGGTGCTCCTCAGGGCCCTCTTTTTTTCCCTAATTTGCCATGATTGATAACATTCTCCATAGAATTAGCCAAAACTTTTGTCAATTAAATTAAATTTCTTTCTCTGGCAAACATTATACAAGAATTTAGAAGACATGAATCCACTAGAAACTAAAGCAAAAACAACAATAATTCCCAATTGAATTATGTACTAATAGCTCCATTATCACTTGGACTGGCCAATTTGGGGTGAGATGGAACGGTCTTGGAAAAACAATATCTTGTTTCAAGTTCTCACATCATGAGACTGTCATTGTGTGGAAACATTGGGATGAAGCTTTTAAGTAGCAACACCACAGATAGAAGGGAACTTAACTGCAGTAGGACAAAACCCACATTTTTGAAGACTAACTTCATCAAGTTCACCGGATAGAGGAATTTCCTTTACTTTTTTGTTTCATTTTCATTTCATCCTTTAAATTAGTCAAATGATGTCACATAAGTATGACTCTGGTGGGATTCGAACCCACAACCTTTGAATGTCTTCATACACCTAGAAGTCCAATGCGCTATCCATTGCGCCACAGAGCCCAGATACTCCTCAATACTCAGGTGTAGCTCAGTACTCAGGTGCTCCTCAGGGAACTCTTTTTTTTCCCTAATTTGCCATGATTGATAACCATATCCATTTAAAAACATTTCTTAACATTCTCCATAGAATTAGCCAAAACTTTTGTCAATTAGCTTAAATTTCTTTCTCTGGCAAACATTACACAAGAAATTAGAAGACATGAATCCACTAGGATCTGAAGCAAAAATAAAAAGAATTCCCCATTGAATTATGTACCACTAACTCCATTATCACTTGGACTGGCCAATTTGGGGCATGATGAAACGGTCCTGGAAAACCAATATCTTGTTTCAAGTTCTCACATCATGAGACTGTCATTGTGTGGGAACATTGGGATGAAGCTATTAAGTAGCAACACCACAGATAGAAGGGAACTTAACTCCAGTAGGACAAAACCCCCATCTTTGAAGACTAACAGCTTCATCAAGTTCACCTGATAGAGGAATTTCCTTTCCTTTTTTGTTTCATTTTCATTTCATCCTTTAAATTAGTCAAATGATGTCACATAAGTACGACTCTGGTGGGACTCGAACCCACAACCTTTGAATGTCTTCATACACCTAGAAGCCAATGCGCTATCCATTGCGCCACAGAGCCCTGATATTCCTCAATGCTCAGGAGTACCTCAGTACTCAGGTGCTCCTCAGGGTCCTCTTTTTTTCCCTAATTTGCCATGATTGATAACCATATCCATTTAAAAACATTTCTTAACATTCTCCATATAATTAGCCAAAACTTTTGTCAATTAGCTTAAATTTCTTTCTCTGGCAAACATTACACAAGAAATTAGAAGACATGAATCCACTAGGATCTGAAGCAAAAATAAAAAGAATTCCCCATTGAATTATGTACCACTAACTCCATTATAACTTGGACTGGCCAATTTGGGGCATGATGTAATGGTCCTGGAAAACCAATATCTTGTTTCAAGTTCTCACATCATGAGACTGTCATTGTGTGAGAACATTGGGATGAAGCTATTAAGTAGCAACACCACAGATAGAAGGGAACTTAACTCCAGTAGGACAAAACCCCCATCTTTGAAGACTAACAGCTAAATCAAGTTCACCTGATAGAGGCATTTCCTTTCCTTTTTTGTTTCATTTCATCCTTTAAATTAGTCAAAGATGTCACATAAGTACGACTCTGGTGGGACTCGAACCCACAACCTTTGAATGTCTTCATACACTTAGAAATCCAATGCGCTATGCATTGCGCCACAGAGCCCAGATACTACGCAATACTCAGGTGTAGCTCAGTACTCAGGTGCTCAGGTGCTCCTCAGGGCCCTCTTTTTTTCCCCTAATTTGCCATGATTGATAACCATATCCATTTAAAAACATTTCTTAACATTCTCCATAGAATTAGCCAAAACTTTTGTCAATTAGCTTAAATTTCTTTCTCTGGCAAACATTACACAAGAATTTAGAAGACATGAATCCACTAGAAACTAAAGCAAAAATTAAAAGAATTCCCCATTGAATTATGTACCACTAGCTCCATTATCACTGGGACTGGCCAATTTGGGGCATGATGGAACGGTCCTGGAAAACCAATATCTTGTTTTAGGCGTAGCTCAGTACGAAGGTGCTCCTCAGGGCCCTCTTTTTTTCCCTAATTTGCCATGATTGATAACATTCTCCATAGAATTAGCCAAAACTTTTGTCAATTAGCTTAAATTTCTTTCTCTGGCAAACATTATACAAGAATTTAGAAGACATGAATCCACTAGAAACTAAAGCAAAAACAAAAATAATTCCCAATTGAATTATGTACCACTAGCTCCATTATCACTTGGACTGGCCAATTTGGGGTGAGATGGAACGGTCTTGGAAAAACAATATCTTGTTTCAAGTTCTCACATCATGAGACTGTCATTGTGTGGAAACATTGGGATGAAGCTTTTAAGTAGCAACACCACATATAGAAGGGAACTTAACTGCAGTAGGACAAAACCCACATTTTTGAAGACTAACTTCATCAAGTTCACCGGATAGAGGAATTTCCTTTACTTTTTTGTTTCATTTTCATTTCATCCTTTAAATTAGTCAAATGATGTCACATAAGTATGACTCTGGTGGGATTCGAACCCACAATCTTTGAATGTCTTCATACACCTAGAAGTCCAATGCGCTATCCATTGCGCCACAGAGCCCAGATCCTCCTCAATACTCAGGTGTAGCTCAGTACTCAGGTGCTCAGGTGCTCCTCAGGGAACTCTTTTTTTTCCCTAATTTGCCATGATTGATAACCATATCCATTTAAAAACATTTCTTAACACTCTCCATAGAATTAGCCAAAACTTTTGTCAATTAGCTTAAATTTCTTTCTCTGGCAAACATTACACAAAAAATTAGAAGACATGAATCCACTAGGATCTGAAGCAAAAATAAAAAGAATTCCCCATTGAATTATGTACCACTAACTCCATTATCACTTGGACTGGCCAATTTGGGGCATGATGAAACGGTCCTGGAAAACCAATATCTTGTTTCAAGTTCTCACATCATGAGACTGTCATTGTGTGGGAACATTGGAATGAAGCTATTAAGTAGCAACACCACAGATAGAAGGGAACTTTACTCCAGTAGGACAAAACCCCCATCTTTGAAGACTAACAGCTTCATCAAGTTCACCTGATAGAGGCATTTCCTTTCCTTTTTTGTTTCATTTCATCCTTTAAATTAGTCAAATGATGTCACATAAGTACGACTCTGGTGGGACTCGAACCCACAACCTTTGAATGTCTTCATACACCTAGAAGTCCAATGCGCTATCCATTGCGCCACAGAGCCCTGATATTCCTCAATGCTCAGGAGTAGCTCAGTACTCAGGTGCTCCTCAGGGTCCTCTTTTTTTTCCCTAATTTGCCATGATTGATAACCATATCCATTTAAAAACATTTCTTAACATTCTCCATAGAATTAGCCAAAACTTTTGTCAATTAGCTTAAATTTCTTTCTCTGGCAAACATTACACAAGAATTTAGAAGACATGAATCCACTAGAAACTAAAGCAAAAATAAAAAGAATTCCCCATTGAATTATGTACCACTAGCTCCATTATCACTGGGACTGGCCAATTTGGGGCATGATGGAACGGTCCTGGAAAACCAATATCTTGTTTCAGGTGTAGCTCAGTACGAAGGTGCTCCTCAGGGCCCTCTTTTTTTCCCTAATTTGCCATGATTGATAACATTCTCCATAGAATTAGCCAAAACTTTTGTCAATTAGCTTAAATTTCTTTCTCTGGCAAACATTATACAAGAATTTAGAAGACATGAATCCACTAGAAACTAAAGCAAAAATAAAAATAATTCCCCATTGAATTATGTACCACTAACTCCATTATAACTTGGACTGGCCAATTTGGGGCATGATGAAACGGTCCTGGAAAACCAATATCTTGTTTCAAGTTCTCACATCATGAGACTGTCATTGTGTGAGAACATTGGGATGAAGCTATTAAGTAGCAACACCACAGATAGAAGGGAACTTAACTCCAGTAGGACAAAACCCCCATCTTTGAAGACTAACAGCTTCATCAAGTTCACCTGATAGAGGCATTTCCTTTCCTTTTTTGTTTCATTTCATCCTTTAAATTAGTCAAATGATGTCACATAAGTACGACTCTGGTGGGACTCGAACCCACAACCTTTGAATGTCTTCATACTCCTAGAAGTCCAATGCGCTATCCATTGCGCCACAGAGCCCTGATATTGCTCAATACTCAGGTGTAGCTCAGTACTCAGGTGCTCAGGTGCTCCTCAGGGCCCTCTTTTTTTCCCCTAATTTGCCATGATTGATAACCATATCCATTTAAAAACATTTCTTAACATTCTCCATAGAATTAGCCAAAACTTTTGTCAATTAGCTTAAATTTCTTTCTCATTACACAAGAATTTAGAAGACATGAATCCACTAGAAACTAAAGCAAAAATAAAAAGAATTCCCCATTGAATTATGTACAGATGAAGCCACTTGGATTTGTGAGTTAAATGCGTCATGACTCAGAGTTAATTGAAGAAACTGTGTTATCTAAAGTTATCTTATCTCATTTAATGCATTTAACCTTTTCATTAGCATACCAAAGCACCATTGTTCACAATGGTGAATGCTTTAATTAGATGGGATGTTGTGACACAGTTTTCTGTGTTAAATGAGATAAATGGGATATCTGTGTTTAGTTATTCTGTGTCAAACAGACAAACCAAAGTGGCTGCATCTGTACCACTAGCTCCATTATCACTGGGACTGGCCAATTTGGGGCATGATGGAACGGTCCTGGAAAACCAATATCTTGTTTCAGGTGTAGCTCAGTACGAAGGTGCTCCTCAGGGCCCTCTTTTTTTCCCTAATTTGCCATGATTGATAACATTCTCCATAGAATTAGCCAAAACTTTTGTCAATTAGCTTAAATTTCTTTCTCTGGCAAACATTATACAAGAATTTAGAAGACATGAATCCACTAGAAACTAAAGCAAAAATAAAAATAATTCCCAATTGAATTATGTACCACTAGCTCCATTATCACTTGGACTGGCCAATTTGGGGTGAGATGGAACGGTCTTGGAAAAACAATATCTTGTTTCAAGTTCTCACATCATGAGACTGTCATTGTGTGGAAACATTGGGATGAAGCTTTTAAGTAGCAACACCACAGATAGAAGGGAACTTAACTGCAGTAGGACAAAACCCACATTTTTGAAGACTAACTTCATCAAGTTCACCGGATAGAGGAATTTCCTTTACTTTTTTGTTTCATTTTCATTTCATCCTTTAAATTAGTCAAATGATGTCACATAAGTATGACTCTGGTGGGATTCGAACCCACAACCTTTGAATGTCTTCATACACCTAGAAGTCCAATGCGCTATCCATTGCGCCACAGAGCCCAGATACTCCTCAATACTCAGGTGTAGCTCAGTACTCAGGTGCTCCTCAGGGTCCTCTTTTTTTCCCTAATTTGCCATGATTGATAACCATATCCATTTAAAAACATTTCTTAACATTCTCCATAGAATTAGCCAAAACTTTTGTCAATTAGCTTAAATTTCTTTCTCTGGCAAACATTACACAAGAAATTAGAAGACATGAATCCACTAGGATCTGAAGCAAAAATAAAAAGAATTCCCCATTGAATTATGTACCACTAACTCCATTATAACTTGGACTGGCCAATTTGGGGCATGATGAAACGGTCCTGGAAAACCAATATCTTGTTTCAAGTTCTCACATCATGAGACTGTCATTGTGTGAGAACATTGGGATGAAGCTATTAAGAAGCAACACCACAGATAGAAGGGAACTTAACTCCAGTAGGACAAAACCCCCATCTTTGAAGACTAACAGCTTCATCAAGTTCACCTGATAGAGGCATTTCCTTTCCTTTTTTGTTTCATTTCATCCTTTAAATTAGTCAAATGATGTCACATAAGTACGACTCTGGTGGGACTCGAACCCACAACCTTTGACTGTCTTCATACACCTAGAAGACCAATGCGCTATCCATTGCGCCACAGAGCCCAGAGACACCTCAATACTCAGGTGTAGCTCAGTACTCAGGTGCTCAGGTGCTCCGCAGGGCCCTCTTTTTTTCCCTAATTTGCCATGATTGATAACCATATCCATTTAAAAACATTTCTTAACATTCTCCATAGAATTAGCCAAAACTTTTGTCAATTAGCTTAAATTTCTTTCTCTGGCAAACATTACACAAGAATTTAGAAGACATGAATCCACTAGAAACTAAAGCAAAAATAAAAAGAATTCCCCATTGAATTATGTACCACTAGCTCCATTATCACTGGGACTGGCCAATTTGGGGCATGATGGAACGGTCCTGGAAAACCAATATCTTGTTTTAGGTGTAGCTCAGTACGAAGGTGCTCCTCAGGGCCCTCTTTTTTTCCCTAATTTGCCACGATTGATAACATTCTCCATAGAATTAGCCAAAACTTTTGTCAATTAGCTTAAATTTCTTTCTCTGGCAAACATTATACAAGAATTTAGAAGACATGAATCCACTAGAAACTAAAGCAAAAACAAAAATAATTCCCAATTGAATTATGTACCACTAGCTCCATTATCACTTGGACTGGCCAATTTGGGGTGAGATGGAACGGTCTTGGAAAAACAATATCTTGTTTCAAGTTCTCACATCATGAGACTGTCATTGTGTGGAAACATTGGGATGAAGCTTTTAAGTAGCAACACCACAGATAGAAGGGAACTTAACTGCAGTAGGACAAAACCCACATTTTGAAGACTAACTTCATCAAGTTCACCGGATAGAGGAATTTCCTTTACTTTTTTGTTTCATTTTCATTTCATCCTTTAAATTAGTCAAATGATGTCACATAAGTATGACTCTGGTGGGATTCGAACCCACAACCTTTGAATGTCTTCATACACTTAGAAGTCCAATGCGCTATCCATTGCGCCACAGAGCCCAGATACTCCTCAATACTCAGGTGTAGCTCAGTACTCAGGTGCTCCTCAGGGTCCTCTTTTTTTCCCTAATTTGCCATGATTGATAACCATATCCATTTAAAAACATTTCTTAACATTCTCCATAGAATTAGCCAAAACTTTTGTCAATTAGCTTAAATTTCTTTCTCTGGCAAACATTACACAAGAAATTAGAAGACATGAATCCACTAGGATCTGAAGCAAAAATAAAAGAATTCCCCATTGAATTATGTACCACTAACTCCATTATAACTTGGACTGGCCAATTTGGGGCATGATGAAACGGTCCTGGAAAACCAATATCTTGTTTCAAGTTCTCACATCATGAGACTGTCATTGTGTGAGAACATTGGGATGAAGCTATTAAGAAGCAACACCACAGATAGAAGGGAACTTAACTCCAGTAGGACAAAACCCCCATCTTTGAAGACTAACAGCTTCATCAAGTTCACCTGATAGAGGCATTTCCTTTCCTTTTTTGTTTCATTTCATCCTTTAAATTAGTCAAATGATGTCACATAAGTACGACTCTGGTGGGACTCGAACCCACAACCTTTGAATGTCTTCATACACCTAGAAGACCAATGCGCTATCCATTGCGCCACAGAGCCCAGAGACACCTCAATACTCAGGTGTAGCTCAGTACTCAGGTGCTCAGGTGCTCCTCAGGGCCCTCTTTTTTTTCCCTAATTTGCCATGATTGATAACCATATCCATTTAAAAACATTTCTTAACATTCTCCATAGAATTAGCCAAAACTTTTGTCAATTAGCTTAAATTTCTTTCTCTGGCAAACATTACACAAGAATTTAGAAGACATGAATCCACTAGAAACTAAAGCAAAAATAAAAAGAATTCCCCATTGAATTATGTACCACTAGCTCCATTATCACTGGGACTGGCCAATTTGGGGCATGATGGAACGGTCCTGGAAAACCAATATCTTGTTTTAGGTGTAGCTCAGTACGAAGGTGCTCCTCAGGGCCCTCTTTTTTTCCCTAATTTGCCATGATTGATAACATTCTCCATAGAATTAGCCAAAACTTTTGTCAATTAGCTTAAATTTCTTTCTCTGGCAAACATTATACAAGAATTTAGAAGACATGAATCCACTAGAAACTAAAGCAAAAACAAAAATAATTCCCAATTGAATTATGTACCACTAGCTCCATTATCACTTGGACTGGCCAATTTGGGGTGAGATGGAACGGTCTTGGAAAAACAATATCTTGTTTCAAGTTCTCACATCATGAGACTGTCATTGTGTGGAAACATTGGGATGAAGCTTTTAAGTAGCAACACCACAGATAGAAGGGAACTTAACTCCAGTAGGACAAAACCCCCATCTTTGAAGACTAACAGCTTCATCAAGTTCACCTGATAGAGGAATTTCCTTTCCTTTTTTGTTTCATTTTCATTTCATCCTTTAAATTAGTCAAATGATGTCACATAAGTACGACTCTGGTGGGACTCGAACCCACAACCTTTGAATGTCTTCATACACCTAGAAGTCCAATGCGCTATCCATTGCGCCACAGAGCCCTGATATTCCTCAATGCTCAGGAGTACCTCAGTACTCAGGTGCTCCTCAGGGTCCTCTTTTTTTCCCTAATTTGCCATGATTGATAACCATATCCATTTAAAAACATTTCTTAACATTCTCCATAGAATTAGCCAAAACTTTTGTCAATTAGCTTAAATTTCTTTCTCTGGCAAACATTACACAAGAAATTAGAAGACATGAATCCACTAGGATCTGAAGCAAAAATAAAAAGAATTCCCCATTGAATTATGTACCACTAACTCCATTATAACTTGGACTGGCCAATTTGGGGCATGATGAAACGGTCCTGGAAAACCAATATCTTGTTTCAAGTTCTCACATCATGAGACTGTCATTGTGTGAGAACATTGGGATGAAGCTATTAAGTAGCAACACCACAGATAGAAGGGAACTTAACTCCAGTAGGACAAAACCCCCATCTTTGAAGACTAACAGCTTCATCAAGTTCACCTGATAGAGGCATTTCCTTTCCTTTTTTGTTTCATTTCATCCTTTAAATTAGTCAAATGATGTCACATAAGTACGACTCTGGTGGGACTCGAACCCACAACCTTTGAATGTCTTCATACACCTAGAAGTCCAATGCGCTATCCATTGCGCCACAGAGCCCTGATATTGCTTAATACTCAGGTGTAGCTCAGTACTCAGGTGCTCAGGTGCTCCTCAGGGCCCTCTTTTTTTCCCCTAATTTGCCATGATTGATAACCATATCCATTTAAAAACATTTCTTAACATTCTCCATAGAATTAGCCAAAACTTTTGTCAATTAGCTTAAATTTCTTTCTCTGGCAAACATTACACAAGAATTTAGAAGACATGAATCCACTAGAAACTAAAGCAAAAATAAAAAGAATTCCCCATTGAATTATGTACCACTAGCTCCATTATCACTGGGACTGGCCAATTTGGGGCATGATGGAACGGTCCTGGAAAACCAATATCTTGTTTCAGGTGTAGCTCAGTACGAAGGTGCTCCTCAGGGCCCTCTTTTTTCCCTAATTTGCCATGATTGATAACATTCTCCATAGAATTAGCCAAAACTTTTGTCAATTAGCTTAAATTTCTTTCTCTGGCAAACATTATACAAGAATTTAGAAGACATGAATCCACTAGAAACTAAAGCAAAAATAAAAATAATTCCCCATTGAATTATGTACCACTAACTCCATTATAACTTGGACTGGCCAATTTGGGGCATGATGAAACGGTCCTGGAAAACCAATATCTTGTTTCAAGTTCTCACATCATGAGACTGTCATTGTGTGAGAACATTGGGATGAAGCTATTAAGTAGCAACACCACAGATAGAAGGGAACTTAACTCCAGTAGGACAAAACCCCCATCTTTGAAGACTAACAGCTTCATCAAGTTCACCTGATAGAGGCATTTCCTTTCCTTTTTTGTTTCATTTCATCCTTTAAATTAGTCAAATGATGTCACATAAGTACGACTCTGGTGGGACTCGAACCCACAACCTTTGAATGTCTTCATACACCTAGAAGTCCAATGCGCTATCCATTGCGCCACAGAGCCCTGATATTGCTCAATACTCAGGTGTAGCTCAGTACTCAGGTGCTCAGGTGCTCCTCAGGGCCCTCTTTTTTTCCCCTAATTTGCCATGATTGATAACCATATCCATTTAAAAACATTTCTTAACATTCTCCATAGAATTAGCCAAAACTTTTGTCAATTAGCTTAAATTTCTTTCTCTGGCAAACATTACACAAGAATTTAGAAGACATGAATCCACTAGAAACTAAAGCAAAAATTAAAAGAATTCCCCATTGAATTATGTACCACTAGCTCCATTATCACTGGGACTGGCCAATTTGGGGCATGATGGAACGGTCCTGGAAAACCAATATCTTGTTTTAGGCGTAGCTCAGTACGAAGGTGCTCCTCAGGGCCCTCTTTTTTTCCCTAATTTGCCATGATTGATAACATTCTCCATAGAATTAGCCAAAACTTTTGTCAATTAGCTTAAATTTCTTTCTCTGGCAAACATTATACAAGAATTTAGAAGACATGAATCCACTAGAAACTAAAGCAAAAACAAAAATAATTCCCAATTGAATTATGTACCACTAGCTCCATTATCACTTGGACTGGCCAATTTGGGGTGAGATGGAACGGTCTTGGAAAAACAATATCTTATTTCAAGTTCTCACATCATGAGACTGTCATTGTGTGGAAACATTGGGATGAAGCTTTTAAGTAGCAACACCACATATAGAAGGGAACTTAACTGCAGTAGGACAAAACCCACATTTTTGAAGACTAACTTCATCAAGTTCACCGGATAGAGGAATTTCCTTTACTTTTTTGTTTCATTTTCATTTCATCCTTTAAATTAGTCAAATGATGTCACATAAGTATGACTCTGGTGGGATTCGAACCCACAATCTTTGAATGTCTTCATACACCTAGAAGTCCAATGCGCTATCCATTGCGCCACAGAGCCCAGATCCTCCTCAATACTCAGGTGTAGCTCAGTACTCAGGTGCTCAGGTGCTCCTCAGGGAACTCTTTTTTTTCCCTAATTTGCCATGATTGATAACCATATCCATTTAAAAACATTTCTTAACACTCTCCATAGAATTAGCCAAAACTTTTGTCAATTAGCTTAAATTTCTTTCTCTGGCAAACATTACACAAAAAATTAGAAGACATGAATCCACTAGGATCTGAAGCAAAAATAAAAAGAATTCCCCATTGAATTATGTACCACTAACTCCATTATCACTTGGACTGGCCAATTTGGGGCATGATGAAACGGTCCTGGAAAACCAATATCTTGTTTCAAGTTCTCACATCATGAGACTGTCATTGTGTGGGAACATTGGAATGAAGCTATTAAGTAGCAACACCACAGATAGAAGGGAACTTTACTCCAGTAGGACAAAACCCCCATCTTTGAAGACTAACAGCTTCATCAAGTTCACCTGATAGAGGCATTTCCTTTCCTTTTTTGTTTCATTTCATCCTTTAAATTAGTCAAATGATGTCACATAAGTACGACTCTGGTGGGACTCGAACCCACAACCTTTGAATGTCTTCATACACCTAGAAGTCCAATGCGCTATCCATTGCGCCACAGAGCCCAGATATTCCTCAATGCTCAGGAGTAGCTCAGTACTCAGGTGCTCCTCAGGGTCCTCTTTTTTTTCCCTAATTTGCCATGATTGATAACCATATCCATTTAAAAACATTTCTTAACATTCTCCATAGAATTAGCCAAAACTTTTGTCAATTAGCTTAAATTTCTTTCTCTGGCAAACATTACACAAGAAATTAGAAGACATGAATCCACTAGGATCTGAAGCAAAAATAAAAAGAATTCCCCATTGAATTATGTACCACTAACTCCATTATAAATTGGACTGGCCAATTTGGGGCATGATGAAACGGTCCTGGAAAACCAATATCTTGTTTCAAGTTCTCACATCATGAGACTGTCATTGTGTGAGAACATTGGGATGAAGCTATTAAGTAGCAACACCACAGATAGAAGGGAACTTTACTCCAGTAGGACAAAACCCCCATCTTTGAAGACTAACAGCTTCATCAAGTTCACCTGATAGAGGCATTTCCTTTCCTTTTTTGTTTCATTTCATCCTTTAAATTAGTCAAATGATGTCACATAAGTACGACTCTGGTGGGACTCGAACCCACAACCTTTGAATGTCTTCATACACCTAGAAGTCCAATGCGCTATCCATTGCGCCACAGAGCCCAGATACTCCTCTATACTAAGGTGTAGCTCAGTACTCAGGTGCTCAGGTGCTCCTCAGGGCCCTCTTTTTTTCCCCTAATTTGCCATGATTGATAACCATATCCATTTAAAAACATTTCTTAACATTCTCCATAGAATTAGCCAAAACTTTTGTCAATTAGCTTAAATTTCTTTCTCTGGCAAACATTACACAAGAATTTAGAAGACATGAATCCACTAGAAACTAAAGCAAAAATAAAAAGAATTCCCCATTGAATTATGTACCACTAGCTCCATTATCACTGGGACTGGCCAATTTGGGGCCAGTCCCAGTGGAAAACCAATATCTTGTTTTAGGCGTAGCTCAGTACGAAGGTGCTCCTCAGGGCCCTCTTTTTTTCCCTAATTTGCCATGATTGATAACATTCTCCATAGAATTAGCCAAAACTTTTGTCAATTAGCTTAAATTTCTTTCTCTGGCAAACATTATACAAGAATTTAGAAGACATGAATCCACTAGAAACTAAAGCAAAAACAAAAATAATTCCAAATTGAATTATGTACCACTAGCTCCATTATCACTTGGACTGGCCAATTTGGGGTGAGATGGAACGGTCTTGGAAAAACAGATATCTTGTTTCAAGTTCTCACATCATGAGACTGTCATTGTGTGGAAGCATTGGGATGAAGCTTTTAAGTAGCAACACCACAGATAGAAGGGAACTTAACTGCAGTAGGACAAAACCCACATTTTTGAAGACTAACTTCATCAAGTTCACCGGATAGAGGAATTTCCTTTACTTTTTTGTTTCATTTTCATTTCATCCTTTAAATTAGTCAAATGATGTCACATAAGTATGACTCTGGTGGGATTCGAACCCACAACCTTTGAATGTCTTCATACACCTAGAAGTCCAATGCGCTATCCATTGCGCCACAGAGCCCAGATACTCCTCAATACTCAGGTGTAGCTCAGTACTCAGGTGCTCAGGTGCTCCTCAGGGAACTCTTTTTTTTCCCTAATTTGCCATGATTGATAACCATATCCATTTAAAAACATTTCTTAACATTCTCCATAGAATTAGCCAAAACTTTTGTCAATTAGCTTAAATTTCTTTCTCTGGCAAACATTACACAAGAAATTAGAAGACATGAATCCACTAGCAACTGAAGCAAAAATAAAAAGAATTCCCCGTTGAATTATGTACCACTAACTCCATTATCACTGGGACTGGCCAATTTGGGGCATGATGGAACGGTCCTGGAAAACCAATATCTTGTTTCAAGTTCTCACATCATGAGACTGCCATTGTGTGGGAACATTGGGATCAAGCTATCAAGTAGCAACACCACAGATAGAAGGGAACTTTACTCCAGTAGGACAAAACCCCCATCTTTGAAGACTAACAGCTTCATCAAGTTCACCTGATAGAGGCATTTCCTCTCCTTTTTTGTTTCATTTTCATTTCATCCTTTAAATTATTCAAATGATGTCACATAATTATGACTCTGGTGGGATTCGAACCCACAACCTTTGAATGTCTTCATACACCTAGAAGTCCAATGCGCTATCCATTGCGCCACAGAGGCCAGGTATTCCTCAATGTTTAGCTGTACCTCAGTACACAGGTGCTCCTCAGGGCCCTCTTTTTTCCCTAATTTGCCATGATTGATAACCATATCCATTTAAAAACTTTTTATAACATTCTCCATAGAATAAGACAAAACTTTTGTCAATTAGCTTAAATTTCTTTCTCTGGCAAACATTACACAAGAATTAGAAGACATGAATCCACTAGGAACTGAAGCAAAAATAAAAAGAATTCCCCGTTGAATTATGTACCACCAGCTCCATTATCACTGGGACTGGCCAATTTGGGGCATGATGGAACTGTCCTGGAAAACCAATATCTTGTTTCAAGTTCTCACATCATGAGACTGTCATTGTGTGGGAACATTGGGCTGAAGCTATCAAGTAGCAACACCACAGATAGAAGGGAACTTTACTCCATTGGGAGAAAAACCCCATCTTTGAATACTAACAGCTTCATTTGGTGCACCTGATAAAGTCATTTCATTGCCTTCTTTGTTTCTTTTTCATTTCATCCTTTAAATTAGTGAAATGATGTCACATAAGTACGACCCTGGTGGGATTCGAACCCACAACCTTTGAATATCTTCATACACCTAGACGTCCAATGTGCTATCCATTGCGCCACAGAGTCCAGGTATACCTCAATGCTCAGGAGTACCTCAGTACTCAGGTGTACCTCAGTGCTCAGGTGCTCCTCAGGTCCCTCCTTTTTCCCTAATTTGCCATGATTGATAACCATATCCATTTAAAAACATTTCTTAACATTCTCCGTAGAAATAGACAAAATTTATGTCAATTAGCTTAACTTTCTTTCTCTGGCAAACTTTACATAAGAATTTAGAAGACATGAATCCAGTAGGAACTAAAGCAAAAATAAAAAGAATTCCATATTGAATTATGTACCACTAGCTCCATTATCACTCGGACTGGCCAGTTTGGGGCATGATGGAACGGTCCTGGAAAACCAATATCTCAAAACCCCCATCTTTGAAGACTAACAGCTTCATTCAGTGCACCTGATAAAGGCATTTCATTGCCTTCTTTGTATCTGTTTTTATTTCGTCCTTTAAATTAGTGAAATGATGTCACATAAGCACTACTCTGTTGAGCTTGACTCTAGTCTGCAACTGTAAGTCTAGACTGTAAGCTCTATGGGACAGGGACCTCCTTCCTACTGTGGCTCTGTCTCCTTATGCTGTATGAGCTCTGTGTGCTGTGTATAGATATTGTATTTATTGTCAGGTGCTTATTTTGCTTAATTCCTGCTTAATTCCAGGTTTATAGGCATGTTTTGGTTGCATAAAAAAAACAGGTGTACTGCCAAACAGGGCCTCCCATAGGCTGCCAGTCCATATATGGGTAAAAAATGTTAGGGACTCCTGGTCTTTACCTTTCCTTTAATCAATTTGCTTCTTCTCACTGTTGGCTGTGAAAGGGCAGTGTCTTCTAATAGGAAACTCCACTCGAAAACTAATTTTCTGTTGGGACTTTAAATTTCTTTTTATTATTTTCCAGATACAAGTAAAGCTCTGGTGCAATCTTAAGGAAACTGGCAAGTCACTATCTCCAAACCTCACTAGAGTCTTCTAGAATCTGGGAGGAGTCAGTTGGATAAAATTAAATATATAGGGAAAAAAGCCCCTTAGTACCGGGCCAAAAAGGTTTTACACTGAGGTTTATTTGTTTGCTGAGACTGAAATGAAGTCCAGAGATAAATGAAACTCTGGCGCAGCCTGAGGAAACTGGACTCCTAACATCCTGCTCCACCGGTAATATTCTGATGAGTTTTTCCTCTTTCTTGGCCTACTCCACCCCACTGCTTTCACTCCTCCTCCAGCCATCCATGTCCTCCCATTTCATCCTATTATCTACTCTCATATGTTCACTCCTACCTAAAGCACCACCCCATCAGGGACAGAATAACCAATAGTAGTACCCTGTGCATTGCCCTGACCCTGCCTGGTTTCACCCCAAACCACCCTTTATTCAGCTAGCTTGCAACACTGTTTCAGGAGTCAGACCACGTAGTGGAAAAAAAATGTTTGCAAGACAGACAGACACTGCTTTCAATAGCAATTACATTTACAAAATGATCTAAAGCCAGACAATATTGGAAATTGATTTTAACCTAAATTTTCTTTCATTATGGAGATATTGTTTATTGGTGAAGAAGGAGTAAGCAAAGACAGAAGATACGGGTTGCAAGTATAAGGAATTCTATAAAGAATCTTCTAGATAACACAGACACACAGCACAATAGGAGAAGATAAATTTAGGAACCTTTAGAATGGGGAGATATTAGGTGTTACATACTAAACTCTATCATTCAACTTTTTTCGCAGGGGCGAGGTTTGTTTTCGCTGTCTCTTGCGACGGTAAGTTTTAATCAATATATTTAACTCCAAGACTCTCAGAGATAGAGAGAGAAAAGCAGGAAGAGAAAGAGAATGTTGAAAGCTCAATTAAGAGTGATCATATTCCAACCAATGTCTTTATTTTGTATCATGTGCTCATCCTAGGGTGCCCTTTAGACAAGGCTTTAAAGGAGAAGGGAAGGCTAAAACTAAGTAAGCTTTATCAGAAAGGTCTATATAAATACACCAGTAACCTCTCAAAGTAATTCTGCTCTGAGTCCTCTGTCAAATGAAAGACCACATTTCTTTCCTTCTATTGTGTACTCATGGGCTTCTGTATCAGACTTCCTGTTTTCATCTTATACCTCCAGGGCAGGGCTTGAACATGCTCAGTTTGCTCCTCTCCCCCTCCCTCCTCCCCTCCATGCTGGAATCTGAGCCCAGAGCTATGACTGAGCAGGGAAATGCAGGCAGGAAGTGATGTCACACCAAGTGAATATGGAAGTTTCTATCCTAAACAAACACAGAGAGTTTCTACAGCTGTAACTCAGGTATGGTAAAGCATTCTACTGAATAAATATAGTGTTATAGCTTGTACTATTGTGGCTAATCTATTGACCATAAACTTCTTCAGTACCTTTCCTTCTCCTTTAAATAGGATCTAAACCCAAAACTTTTAAAATCATACTTTCTCAGGTTTTTGGCTCAACAGCTCTCTCATAGAGTCAGCAAAGTAAGGGTTAACTGATTAAAAAGGAAGTGTATTGAAAGTGCATAGACAGTTAGGGTTGCGGATACTGTGACCATCAAAAGAGAGCTGATGAGATGAAAGTCTGGTACAAGCAGTCTAAAACTGATAATGTCATTACAACTGCTAATTGTAGCAATTGAGGACTAATGGTTTAAATCAAATGCACAGTGGCAAGGCTCCAGAACTGCTTTGAGGGGTTATAAGATGAGACCCTGCTTCAGTTTTCTCTCTCAATGTTTTCCTTGTAGGCAGGGGAGAGCCTTGAACACTGGAATATTTTGAGGTGATTTCTTGTGAGACACAGCAGTGAAGGTGAGGAAAAGTCTGATCCTTGGAATGATTTCCATTAAATTTCCTCAATTCTCCATTTCCTAAATTTATCTACCTTACTAATCTTAGTTGTGTCCCTATTCCCAGCATTTCACACCTTTTGCCTATAAATCTAGCTCCTGATCTGTATAATTTCTTTTTATCCACTTCGGGCTAATCTGATCCCCTTTCAAGTGAATAAATTTGGAGTTTTTTTTGATAAATAAATACAATTTGTGTATTATAAGCTCATGCTGTAAGTCCATTTGCCTTACCATGAGCCAAACACAAGCCAAAATGGAGGGAGAGACAGCAAGGTTTTGGTTTATTCATATTGTAATAGGCAGACAAATTAGGATCGTGCAAAGGTCACCTCCAGCCTGCAGGGGGCAGCATGACATCAGTGGAAGTGGCGTAACAATATACTGTGCATGCTTGTGACATCACTTTTGCCACAACCTAGACCTGATACTCCCTACCTCTCCACCTCTGGCGCTGGATGTCATGGGAATATATCCAGTGGCAGGGGAAAAGGTATTTTACAAAAAAGTAGTTTTCGACCAATACTTTTTTCACAACCTGTAGGTTCACTAAATGGTAGTTCAAAGAAAGGAAAGATCAGTTCCCACTCTGACACTTTGGGCAGGTTCTGGGAACATTCAATCACCAGGTCTTTGGCTCACCTTCATTTTGCAGTTGAACAGCTTCTACAAGCAATATCCATCCATTATTGGCACATAAAAAAATTGGAAAAAATATTGCATGGCATGTGTAAATATCTGCATGAATCATTATAAAAAATAAGGTGCTTCTTGTCCATAACAGAGTCTAATGGGCAGTAGATTCTTTCAGCAGACACAGGGGCAGCCAATGAGCTTAGAACAAAGGAGGTTCTTATTAAAAAGGGTTTTAGTGAGAACTGGGAAGTTGTGGAATTCTCTCCATAAAGTGGTTGTATTGGCAGATACATTAGATAGCTTCGAAAAGAGGTTTGGTGGCTTTTTAGCAAGTTGCAGAATACACCCTTCTTTACAATTATTTTTATTGCGTTACAAAGAAAAGAAAAAGCTTGTGGTGATATGGGAGAAAGATAGAATGCATCTGTAACTCTAAAGTCAAGGAGACTACCAGGGCTCCCAAATGACCAAGAACTTTACCAATATTTGCCCAGATGAAACTCTCTATTCCAGGTGTGAGTCCTTGTTACTTTAAACCTAATCAGGAATGTAAATTGTAATATACCATCTGTAGGACAAAAGAGGCAAAAGGGAAGATTTTAGAATATCTGTTACAGTTATTCTATAAAGAACTGCTGGATATCATGTGGCAGTTTATTTAATTGCAGAGAACAATAGATATAGGAACTTATAGAATGAGGAGACAATAGGTGCTTGAATCCTAAACTCTCACATTCAATATTTTGCTTTCAGAGCGTAAGATCTGTCATCGCCTACTTATTAAGACCCTATGGCAACTGAATATATTTAACTCCAGACCTTACAGAGAAAGAGAAAGGCAGATGCAAAAAGAGAATGGCAACAGCTTAATTCGGATTAATCATATTCCAAAACAGGGATTTTTATTGTCTTATGTGCTTTTTTGCCAATAATAAGGTGCCCTTTACACTAAGCCTTAAATGGCCAATAAAATAAATTCATGTTATAAAACTCTTTCTGAAATATTCTCTGTTTTAGACTACTAATACCAAGCTTTTGGCTGAACAACTGTCTCTAGAACCCAATGGTTAACTGAATGCGCAGGAAATCCATAGACTGCTGTTGAGCCTGGTCAGACACTGCCTATGATGCAAATGTTAAACTTTTAACTGATGTTTAAGATCAATTGCATAGCTGCACAGTTAGATGATATGAGGACTGTAAGAAGAGGAGCACCTGTCGACTAGGACCCATGGGTCTTTAGGTGCAGAGAACTATGAGATGAATTATCTCTCCAGATAACACATGGACACAAAATGTAGTTTATTTCATTGCAGGGAAAGATAAATATGGGAACCTACAGAATGAGAAAAGATGTTAAAGGGAGTCTGGCATATTTTTTTCAAAATGCATCTGTTAATAGTGCTGCTCTAGCAGAATCCTACACTGAAATCTGTTTTTCAAAAGAGAAAACAGATTTTTTTATATTTAATTTTGAAATCTGACATGTTCTTAGTTTTCCAGTTGCCCTCAGCCATGTGACTTGTGCTCTCATAAACTTCAGTCACTCTTTACTGCTGCATTGCAAGTTGAAATTATATCACCCCCTCCCTTTTCCCCAGCAGCCAATCAACAGTACAATGGGAAGGAAACAACAAAACAGTTTACTGACACCTGCATTGCTAAAATGCTGCCATGCCCGCCTAGTGGTAGATATGAGAACAGTGCTCAATAGTAAAAATCCAAGTTCCACTGTGACTCATCCAGTTATATTGAGTAGGACAAACAATAGCTTATCTGAAAGTAGTTCCATTGTGAATTCTGGCTCTTTCTGAAAGCACAGGGTCAGGCACAACGACCTGAGATGGCTGGCTATACTAATATTACAAGTAAAAAAAAGTTACATTTGTTGTTTCAGGAATAAAATTTTATTTAGAGTGAATTATTTGCAATGTAAACAGTGTAATTTAGAATTAAAAAGTATCAAAGTATCAGAATAAAAAACTATCAAAATTATGACAGAATCACTTTAAAACACTAAACTCTCAATGTTTTCTATGTAGGGGGTAAGAGCCTTGAGAGGTGGAATTGTTTGATGTTAGCCCTGGACACTCTCAAGACTACTGCTTGCCTCTGCTCTGACTTATCTCCCAACCTTCCCTGCTGAGTTCTCCTAATACCAGTGATGTCCTTCTCCTCAGCTTATATACCATATCTCCCCAGTGGAAACATAGGCGGATGGTGATTTTTTATGATTTGAGGATGCTAAAAGTAGCAATACCTGGCTGATGTTTCATTCATATTGCTTTACACTCAATGATATTTTCATTTTTTTATTGTGGATCTGAGCCTGATTGTAGTGACACTGCATGATGCTTTATCTTGATACCAAGAAAAAGATTTGCAGTCTCTTAAACATGTTTCCTTCTTTGTACTTCTACATTTAGCATTAATAATCAATTTTTTATTTTATTTTATACAGATCCCCTGTCCTCAGTGAGCATCAGTGGGTTCTCATACCCCACACCCACATGGAGCCTAGATGAAATAGGGGCATGGCTGGGGAATCAGTAGGCATGGTCAAGACACATCCACATCTGAAAAGATTTGGGTTGGTGTCTTTGTTTCTATGAGGTTGGCATCCTAAGGACCTTGGGATCATCAGGTATCCCCAATACAAAGAGCTGGGCCACCAATTCAATCCATTATATGGTCTTACAGTCCAATAAACATGATTAAATACATTGTTGACCTTTAAATTAACTTTTAGTATTATATAGAGAGTGACATTCTGAGACAATTTGAAATTGGTTTTCATTTTTAGTATTTGTGTTTTTTTTATGTTATTTTGCTTTTTATTCAGCAGCCCTCCAGTTTACGATTTCAGCAAACTGGTTGTTAGGGTCCAAATTACCCTAGAAACCTGAATAAAAAATTGGAATATAAACATGAGAGGCCTGAATAGAAAGATGAGTAATTCAAAGTAGCAAGGACAATACATTTGTAGCCTTACACATCATTTGTTTTAAGATGGGGTCAATGACTCCCATTTCAAAGCTGGAAAGGGTCAGAAGAAGAAGGCAGATAATTGAAAAACTATAAAAAAGAAAAAATCAAGGCCAATTGAAAGGTTGCATAGAATTAGCCACCCCTTTAACCCTGAAGGACCAACCCCAGCCAGAATCTTCCTCTATAATGGGATTTTTTGCCCCCATGCTGTGACCAAAACAGATAAGAACAATAAACCATCTTTATGCAGTGACGGCACCATAACATCTCATGGATCCCAGGGCCATTTATATTTGTAAATCCAAAGAGCCCCCTGTTTTCCCTATTGCACCAAGATTTATAAATATATCCATTTAACAACCTTTCTTAAGGTTCTCAGTTGAAATAGCCAAATCTTTTGTCGATTAGCTTTACTTTCTCTGGCAAACATTACACAAACATGGAGAAAACATGAATCCGCTCACAACTAAACAAAGAAACACAGAATTCCCTGTTGAATTATGCACCACAAATTCGTTTTTTAATTAGTTCTTCTTCAATGTGTTGCTTAAGACAAAGGGGAACTATATCCTGCTGGGATTAAGCGCTACATCTTTGAAGATGGGTCCATTTTACTGTCATATTTCCTAGTGATCTTGACTTATAATTGCACCACGGAGCCCACCTGCTGGCGACCTGTCATTGCCCTGGGAACAAATCTGTCAGGCTGAAATCCAACAGCTTTGAAGACTAGCAGCTTCATCAAATCCCCATTCGATAGAGACATTTCATTATGGCTGAACATTTTATTTAGTCGAATAACATATAAGAAAGAGTCAGGTGGGATTCAAACCCACAATCTTCAAGTACATTCATTTACCTAGAAGTCCATTATGCCACAGAGTCCAGGTGCGCTGCGGACCCTCTTTTTTCCCTTAATTCATCAAGATTTAAAACCATAGCCATTTAAACAACTTTCTTAAAATTCTCCGTTGAAATAGCTAAACCTGTAGTCAATAAGCTTAACTTTCTTTCTCTGGCAAACATTACACAAAAATTGAGAAAACATGAATCCGCTAGGAACTAAACCAAGAATTCCCTGTTGAATTTTGTAAAATGGGAAGTTTTAGAGGATTGTGAGGTATTCATATTTTTTAGCCCATTATTCAGAGTAATTGTCCATTCATACTTATTTATTTGGATTTTTCAATACATCTCATTAAATTCATAGTTTTAGGGGGTTATTTACTAAACTCTGAATGCAAAAATCACGAAAAATTCGTGATTTTGTTTTATAAAATCGGACTTTTAAAAAAAATTGCATACTTTTCAGAATTTAATAAACCCAGAAGATGGAAAAGTCTGAATCTGAACATCCGGCATCTCAGACCTGTCGAGGTTGCATATAAGTCAATGGGAGAAGTCCCAATTATTTTTTGATGTGCGCTGGGTTTTTGGTTTTCGGGTGAAAAATCTGAAAAAATCGTGAAAATCAGATGAAAGATGAAAATTGGATTTTTCACGATTTTTTCCCGCAAACAAAATTTTCGGGAAAGTGTAAGCCATACATTGTTGTGCTTCTTTCCATATTACCATTATGTTGTATGCAAGTGTAATGGCTACTTGCAACCCATCATAACACCTTCTTCTCCCCCAATTATTGCTTTACCATTTTTTTAGTTGCCATTATCTAACTAACATGACCCCTAATATCATACAAGTCCCCCACATTATGTCTCACTGCCCTTTTCCTTTTAGACTGTATATTATTTTGGGCAAGACCCTCCTCTACTATTTTTAACACTCTACAAACTCTATAATAGTAGGGTCAGTTGTAAGCAGGTGTAAGAGGCAGTATCCATGTTTATACAATAAAGCGCTGTTATTAGACTTAAGGTGTTAAAACATCCTGACTCTGGTAAAGTGACATATTTGTAAACTTTCATTTTTATTAAATATAACTCTTGGAAAATCACAACTTATATGTTTGTAGTGAAACATAAGAAAACACTACTTGTTAGGAAATAGTATTCCCACTGTAAAATAAACCCCGAATAATAACTCTTACATTTCAAATCTATTCATTGGTTTTGTCTTCACCCCTATTGTTCCCAACAGGCTAATCTTCATCATAACCCTCTTATTTGCACTATGATTCAAGGTTAAGTGTGGAGAGAAAAGCTCAAAGTGCAGAGCTTGAGGTCATTACAAAAGGGACATTGGTTTATGCTTCACCAGACTTTACCTTCCCCCTAACTTGTGTATTATTTATACTTATATGTTATAGGGGGGTGTGGGAGCAGTCTACAAAGGTGCCCTGTACTTTTTACCTGCCCTAATAACAGGGTTGCCCTGTACCCACAGGTGCACCATCCACCAGATTTCAAATCTGACATGGGATAAGTAGAGGTACAACATCCCTCACATGGCCCCTGCTGGAAATGAGAAATTAATGAGCAATAAGAGGTCTAGTTTTGTACCCCTTAGTGTTCCTGCACTTGTGGTAAGAGAAGTAATAAATCAGCTCCCCTATGTTTCTTGTATCTAGAAATATGTGGTGATGTGCTCATGCTGAGAATGTAAATTCCCCTTAAGAAACTATAAAAGGAGTAAAAAATAATTTAGATGTGTGTATGTGATCCCCTGGGAACTGTTAAAATGTAATTAGACTCTGGAGGTTTGTAACGCTTAGAAGGGATGGTATTTAAGTGTGAAGTTTCTTCATTGATCTCAGAAGCATTTTCCATTACGGGTAAGACTTGTTTGCTTGTATTTTTGAAAATTTTTATTTGATGTTAAGGAGATCAATGAATTCTTTCCATAAAGTGACCAACAAACAACATTGTTGCACAGTTTTATTAAATGATCAAGGGTGGTCACAATTCCACATATGGTCTCACATTCTCCACTTGTAGTTTACCGATGAAGATATTAATTTTCTCAATTTGTGAGCAAAGTCAGAACCTTTACAAGCTAATATCACTATTTTTGGACAAATAATAATAAAAAAAAACTACAGAATCACTTATTATCTGTGGGCTTTTTCTTTTAACCAAACCATTTATGTAGTATGTGGTCCTTAATATAACATACTAAATAAAGGAATTACTATTGCTTTCGTTTAGAAAAAAAATATTTTTGATGGAAAGGAACACAAAGTCATTTTATATTTTTATATACATTTAATCCAATTCATTTGGAATGATATGCCCTCATATCGTAAAGAAGAATTTAATGCATTGATGGCAAAAACCCCTTTGCTGCTGTCTAAAAAGATATCTTCTCCTTCCCTGCACATGAAGGTAAAAGGTTTGGGGGAAACATTATCATCTTTGTGGCAGAGTGATCGTGATTACAGGGGTGACAGGGGTTGCTGGTAGTCCACAAAGGACCCAGTTTAGTGAGGGAACTCACCAAATGTGTGAAGGTTGTGCCCAGTGGGCAGGATTTATATTTATGATTTGTGTTTTGTATCCTGAAATGGTCACCCCTGTGTGTAAATAAACTGCATTAAAGAAGAAAGTCATCGCTCAAGCTTACATCTTGTGAGGAAAATCTAAAGGTAGCTTTACGGCCAAAAACACAAGATTGGCAAGCTACAAAACTGTGCGTCATTAATTAATGGTACTTGCACCTATACATGCTCGTTGTACTTCTATGTACTCCTGGTGAGCACCAATGCCTTATTGATATCACACACATTGGTGGCCAAGTCATGGTCTCTACTTTGCTAGTTCCATTGTGTGGCTTTTGTTTCCCACTGTTCTATATGGATTTTGTAAAAGATATTCTCCACTTGCCTATAAACCATTAATCTGCAGGAAGAGCACTGGCAGTTGTTCTGAGCATGGTTTTCATTATTGACTAAGGTGTGTGAGCAGGGCAAGCACTGAATGCAAATACTGCATCTGTTTTACAGTTAAATGCAAATTTTTCACTACTAGTGTCCTAAATCTTGGTTTAGAGTCTATTATTATTAATGATATAATATAAGTGATGTCACAAATGATACTGCTACTACAAGAATGTAATCAAAAATTAATGAAAAATACAAACTGCATTCAGTGTTCACATACTGTTCATACACACATACACATCAATGACTTACCACAAAAAGCTCATCCACCAGGAACACAATTTCAGATACAGTAAATCCCTGCCAACACACCACATGGAAAAAGTCACACATTGAACACACATACTACATTTATTCTCCTAGACATCCCGGGAATTCTTCATTCAAACTCTGATTGTACCTTCATTTTGATATTTCCTGGCAGATAAGTCTCACTTAGTTTCTGTTCTAATGTATTACATTTTTATGGCATTGTCAATATTAACAGGTAATATCAAAGTGAGATGGAAAACCAAACAACAGTGTATAAATTGGTTCTCACTGGACTATTTGATCTTCCAATTCTTCAGCTTCCTCTGTTCCTGGTGTTTCTCCAGGTCTATCTCATAACTCTGACTGGGAACCTTCTCATCCTTCTCCTGATCTTCACTGATTCCCATCTCCACACCCCCATGTACTTCTTCCTTGGAACTCTGGCAGGTCTGGATATGAGTTACTCCTCAGTCACTGTTCCAAGAATGCTATTTGATTTACTCAGAGAAAGAAGAATCATTTCTGTAGCAGCTTGTATAACTCAGATCTACTTCTTCATATTTTTCATTGCATCAGAGATGTCTGTGCTGGCAGTGATGTCCTATGACAGATACATTGCCATTTGTTGGCCTCTTTACTACATGCAGATAATAAACCGGAATGTTTGTGTTCAGCTTGTATCAGGTGTGTTGCTTTTCAGTGCAATATATTCCTCGCTGCACACTCTTTTTCTAACTAAACTGACCTTTTGCCTCCCAAATGTTTTGCAAAGTTTCTTTTGTGATGTTCCCCAGTTGCTTGAGGTCTCCTGTAGTGACACATTCATCAATGTATTGCTTATATTTCTCCTTGGAACAGTGTTTGGAGTAGGAATTTTAGGAGTCACCTTTTACCCATATATCTCAATAATCAACACTATACTGAAAATTACTTCTAAACACACAAGATCCAAAACATTCTCCACCTGCTCCTCTCATCTAACTGTGGTCTTTATATTTTACACTACTATTTTCTTCAACTACTTTCGCCCAAATGCAAATGATCATTTAGTTGAGGCCAAATTGGCTTCTGTATTTTTTGCAATATTAACTCCCTGTCTCAATCCTGTGATCTACAGTCTGAGGAACCAGGAACTCAAATTATGCCTAAGAAGAGCTTTACATAGGCTACAATAGTTTCACAACAATAATAAAGAAAATGGGTTGTAAAATAGCTATTCTGGCATTAGAAAAAAGAAAATATTTGCTTTAACAGTACTTATGTTTTACTTAGGGATCTGATGTATTATCCCATTGTGATATAGTCTGCTCTCCAGAATAGATTCTGTGCCATAAAGCCAACCAAGGGAGAGACTTCTAAAAGCATTGGATGCGGGGGTTTAGTACCTTAGAGCCATTTTCATACCTTTCAATGCCATTGCTGTCTTCTACCTTAGGCTATATCTTCCCCTTTTATTCTATTGGTCATTGTGGTCAGAGATCCTGTGTAAAAACCCCACAACATCACTGCAGGATTTTTAGCTTTTACCATGATTAATAACCAGAGTAATTAAAGGAGAACTAAAACCTAACTAAAGAAGTAGCTAGAAATGTTGTACATTATGTTTTGTGCTTCTGTACCAGCCCAAGGCAACCGCAGCCCTTTAGCAGTAAAGATCTGTGTCTCCAAAGATGCCCCAGTAGCTCCCCATCTTCTTTTCTGCTGATTCACTGCACATGCTCTGTGCTGCTGTCACTTACTGAGCTTAGGGACCCACTCACAATATACAGTACACATAGAATAGAAATGTCACAATATAAGGCTGATTAGTAATTAATACAGATAATTACTACATGGCAGCACAGAAACCAGTGCAATTATCATCAGAATCTAATAATCAGCAAACCTGTAGCATCAGCTTATATTACAGGGGAAGCTCATTTTCTGCTGGATAATTAGTGACGAGCCCTAAGCTTAGCTTCTCAACAGCCAATCAGAGCCCACTGAGCATGTGAGTGTCACAGACACTTTCCAAGATGGTGACCCCCTGTGACAAGTTTGAAGTCCTGGATCATTGCTGCTATTGACAAGCTGAAACTTTAGCCTTGTGCAATAAGTTCACTATATAAAATATGCCATTTTTAATCATATTCATTTTTAGGGTTTAGTTCTTCTTTAAATATATTGATAATGGGTTGAGTGCAGAGTGATTGACTAAAGAAAGCTTTATAAAGGAAAGGACACAAATTAATCATATATATATACGTAGAGACAATCGGCACTCACCATTCACTTAGTCAGTTGCTGGGTGCTAACCAATCAATACTTGTTATTCACAGTCCATGAAAGCACTCACAGCGAACGCCATCCAGCGTGTATCAAAACATTATTTATTGGTGCATTGGTGTATCAACGCGTTGCGGCTCACCTGGAGCCGTCGTCAGGATAATGACAGGAAGTGTGGTACATCATTATATCATCCCCTCAACCAATCAAAATCAATCCCTCATTAAGAATTCACATATGTGTGAACCATTCATATACCCAAAAATGCATCTTAAAGTGACAGTGCTCATCTCAAATATATACTATGATAATAATTTCTAGGCCTCTATCCAAAATCTGTGTGTTCGGCCATCAAGTGGGAATCTATAAATACATATAATAATACATATATAAGATGTGTAAAAAAAATTTAAAAAAAGATTTTACCTAGTGAACTTTTCTTAAAAACACACACATTGACATCCACAATGTCTCATAGAAATGTATCAAAAACGTATCTATTAAGCAATCAACATTGCCAGCAAAATCTTAGAAAATGTAATGAAATACAACTCTTAATGTTACCATCTAAGTTAATATATCTAGACACATTGTAAAAAAAGAGGGGAAATAGGGGGAAAAAAGCCTCAAAGCTAAACACTGGCAGGATTAAGAAAATCTCCATATAAACTGTGGTAATCAATATATACCCATTAATAGCATTTACTACCACCCCATCAGAGGTATGCCAATCATACAGGGCTGAAAGGGCATTACAGTTTAACCATCCATTAGACCAATTATTTACTGTAAATTACCGATTAAATAAAGCTTGCCAGAGAGTACATTTCATTTAAACCTCTTGGGGCCACTGTGTCCAGAGTTCGCATCCACTTAGCTTCCTTTTGTAATAAAAGTTTGGACCTATCACCACCTCTCCGTAGTGGCGGAATATGGTCAATCAGTATCGCACGTAAGGAAGGCAGAGAGTGTTTGCATGTCATAATATGTCTAGCCAAGGGGGTATCAGCCTTCCCAGTGGCCAGGGCTGTGCGTATGACAGAGCGATGGTTATTCATGCGCATACGAAATGTGGTTATACATTTCCCTACATAATAGAGGCCACATGGGCATATTATACAATATATGACAAAGTCCGAAGTACAAGTCAACCTATGCAGAATTTTATAGCGTTTGCCGCTTTGTGGATGGGCAAAGCTTTCACCAGTTATTAGACAGCCACATGTCTTACAACCCACGCATCTATAACAACCAGTTCTATTTGATCTGAGCCATGTATCAGCCTTGTCAGTATATAAATCTGTCACCATTAGCAGATCTCTTAAGGACCTCCCTCTGCGATATGCACATATAGGTGCCGACATATTAGCAAAAGGCAAATTAGCATTTTTTGATACATTTCTATGAGATATTATGGATGTCAATGTGTGTGTTTTTAAAAAAAGTTCACTAGATAAAATCTTTTTTAAAAATTTTTTTACACATCTTTTATATGTATTATTATATGTATTTATAGATTCCCACTTGATGGCCGAACACACAGATTTTGGATAGAGGCCTAGAAATTATTATCATAGTATATATTTGAGATGAGCACTGTCACTTTAAGATGCATTTTTTGGTATATGAATGGTTCACACATATGTGAATTCTTAATGAGGGATTGATTTTGATTGGTTGAGGGGATGATATAATGATGTACCACACTTCCTGTCATTATCCTGACGACGGCTCCAGGTGAGCCGCAACGCGTTGATACACCAATGCACCAATAAATAATGTTTTGATACACGCTGGATGGCGTTCGCTGTGAATGCTTTCATGGACTGTGAATAATAAGTATTGATTGGTTAGCACCCAGCAACTGACTAAGTGAATGGTGAGTGCCGATTGTCTCTACGTATTGTGGGGGAATGGCTCTTTAGGTAGTAGCAGCAGCAACTCCTTTCACACAGACAGTAGACAGTACACAGGTTTCCAGCTGATCTCACGTGTGCATTTATTTAACACAGCAGCTTAAACACCAACATAACAGTTCATACCCTTTGGGAAGGCAGTAAACAAAAATAGTCCAGCTGTACTGATAAATGAAAATGTCCTTTTCCCAAAGGTCCCACAGTCTCCCACTGGGGCAATATAAGTCCAGCAAACAAAATTAACTGTTAACTCACAGTCCTTTGGAGATTCCTTGTGCTTTTCTCCTGGAAGCAGCCGCTCCCCAAACACTTAAGGCAGTAGCTGGTAGCCAGTCCTTGCTACCAGATAACTTGTCTCTTTCTGGAAACTTGTGCCCAGCAATAAAAGTCCTTATTATTTAAACACAGGTAACATGCAGTTACTAAGCAAACTTTTAACACAGCCCTCCAGTAGCTCTCCTTCTCTCTCTCTCCAGGGCAGAGAGCAGCCTTAATTGAGACCCCATATTTTTACTCCAGGTGAGGCTAATCACCTCCCTGCTACTCAGAGCCTCATTTTCACATCCCTCTGCACTGCTTCATAGAGAATTCTGGGAAGGATATACTTTCCATCTATGATTTTCTCAACCATGCTACATATCCTCCCCCTCTGCTCAAACTTGTTGGGTTGAGCACACTTGGCCACCAGACAGTGTACCCTAGAGAGAGCATCAGCATTTCCCTGTTGACTCCCTGGTCTGTGTTCTACTACAAACTTGAAATTTTGTAGTGCCAGAAATCATCTGGTGACCCTGGCATTTTTCTCTTTGTTTTGCGCCATCCACGTTAAAGGAGCGTGATCAGTCACTAACCTGAACTGGTGCCCTAAGAGATAGTACCTTAGGGCTTCTAGAGCCCACTTAATGGCCAGACACTCCTTTTCCACAATGGCATAATTTCTTTCCCCTGACGTTAGCTTCCTGCTAAGGTAGGCCACTGGGTGTTCTTCACCCCTGATCACCTGGGAAAAAACAGCGCCTAGTCCCACACCTGAGGCATCTGTTTAAACTATGAATTCACGGTTGAAATCAGGGGTAATCAAAACTGGGCACTTACAGAGAACAGTTTTTAGATTTTGGAATGCTGTCTCTGCTTCTGGGTTCCATGTAACCATGGCAGATTTTCTACCTCTAGTTAACTCTGTTAGTGGGGCTGCGATAGTGGCAAAATTGGGCACAAATCTCCTGTAGTAGCCCACCATTCCTAAAAAAGCTCTTACTTGTTTTTTTGACAGTGGCTGGGGCCAGTTTTGTATAGCCTCAATTTTGTGTATCTGGGGCTTAATTACCCCCCTTCCAATTACATATCCCAGGTAACGGGCCTCTTCTAACCCAAGGGCACATTTTTTTGGGTTGGCTGTTAAACCAGCCGCTCTGATTGAATCCAGAACAGCCTGGACTCTGGGTAAGTGACTTTGCCAATCTGTGCTGAAGATGACCACGTCATCAAGACAGGCTGAGGCATATTTCTGATGGGGCTTAAGAACACGGTCCATCAGCCTTTGAAAAGTAGCTGGGGCCCCATGTAAACCAAAAGGCAGTACTTTGTACTGGAATAACCCTTCAGGGGTAGAAAAAGCAGTTTTCTCTTTGGCCCTGTCAGTTAAGGGAACTTGCCAGTAACCCTTTGTAAGGTCAAGGGTGGTTATATACCTTGCTGGGCCAAACCTCTCAATCAGCTCATCTACTCTGGGCATGGGGTATGCGTCAAATTTAGAGACTTCATTTAATTTTCTGAAATCATTACAAAAACGGAGACTGCCATCTGGCTTAGGAATTAAGACAATGGGGTTAGACCACTCACTGCATGACTCTTCTATTACCCCAAGCTCTAACATCTTTTTAACTTCATCGCCTGCCTGTGAGCTTCAGGCACACTATAGGGTTTCAAGTTTACTTTTACCCCAGGTTCTGTCATAATGTCATGGTTAATCCCCTTGGTTCACCCTGGCAACTCTGAAAACACATCCTTATTTCTTTGTAAGAACTCTTTTACCTCTTGGGTTTGACTTGGCGACAGGGTCTCAGATATTTTTGCCTCTGGAACCGAACTACCTGCTGTTTCCCTAGGGAAGGTTACAGCCGCAAGGGTCTCGCGATCCTTCCAGGGCTTAATCAAATTTACATGATGCACTTGGTAGGGTTTCCTTTTCCCAGGTTGATGAACCTTGTAATTAACTTCTCCTACCTTTTCTACAATCTCATAAGGACCTTGCCATTTTGCTAAGAATTTACTTTCTACTGTGGGAACAAGAACCAGTACTGTATCCCCCGGATTAAAGGTTCTCACCCTAGCCAAGCGATTATACACCCTCGACTGGGCCTCCTGAGCCTATTGCAAATGCCGTACAATAGGCATAACCTTTTCGATTCTATCTTGCATTTGACTGATATGTTCGATTACACTCTTAAAGGGAGTGGCTTCCTGTTCCCAGGTCTCCATAGTAATATCCAGGAGACCCCTTGGGTGTCTACCATACACCAGTTCAAAAGGAGAGAACCCAGTGGAAGCTTGGGGCACCTCCCGTATGGCAAACATGAGGTAAGGTAAAAGGCCATCCCAGTCCTTACCATCCGAAGCTACCACCCTCTTTAACATGACTTTTAGCATTTTGTTAAACCTCTCTACCAACCCATCTGTTTGGGGGTGGTACACTGAGGTACGCAGTTGGGTGATTTTCAGTAACTTACACAATTCTTTTGTTAACTTTGACATAAAGGGTGTCCCCTGGTCAGTAAGGATCTCCTTTGGGATCCCTGTACGTGTAAACATCAGAACCAACTCTTTGGCAATGCTTTAGTGGAATTGCCTCGGGATACCGCGTGGCATAATCAAGTACAACAAGGATATATTGGTGTCCCCTAGCAGATCTGACTAGAGGGCCTACCAGATCCATGGCAATCCTGTCAAAAGGAACCTCAATTATAGGCAAGGGTACAAGGGGACTTTTGAAATGTGGCATTGGGGCCGTTAACTGACAAATGGGACAGGAATTACAATATTGTTTTACCTTTCGGTGTACCCCAATCCAGTAAAACCTTTGTAACACCCGGTCTTTTGTTTTCTCATAGCCCAAATGTCCCCTAACACCTGGGCGTGTGCCAGATCCAGCACTGTACGTCTATGGGCTTGGGGAACTATCAGTTGCTCTATCCTCTCACCCCGTACTTCATTTACTCTATACAGTAAATCATTTTCCATTGCAAAATAAGGAAATATTTTATCAGCACCTGGTTCCTGGGGCACCCCATTTACAAACTTTATTTGTTCCCGAGCTTTACTTAAGGTGGGGTCCCTTAGTTGGGCAGTGCCGAAATTATCCCGAGAAATGGGTAGATCAGGCAGATCAAGTTCAGGCTCCGCATCCTCTCCTACCAAGACCTCTAAAGGGAAATTGCAATTTTTATCTGGGGCCACTCCTACAGCCTCACCTGGGGAAAAACACTCTAAAGGCTCAGGACATATGGGAAGATTAGACTCTAAAGATTCAGGACATACTGGGGAAATAGACATTGGAGGCACACTTCCCTCCTCGCACCCTTTTACTTTACCCCATAAGTCCCAAAACACAGGAAAATCACGTCCCAAAATAACATCATGCATTAAATTTGTTACCACTCCCACTTCATGAATGCAAATTCCACCAGCCATTTCAAAAGAGAGGGAAGCTGTGGGATAGTTTTTAACATCCCCATGTATGCAAATAACTCCCATCTGGCATGACTGTAGCTTCTGCTTGTCTACCAGGCTGACATGAACCAAAGTTACCAGACTTCCAGAGTCTAGAAGGCCAGAAACTTCATGCCCGTCTACTTTGACGGTACACATTTGTGGCTCCACTTCTGCACCAGGTTGGGCAATACACACAGGCTTAGCAAATAAGGACAAATGTGTTTGTGCAGTGCTACAATCCATGGGTTCCAGGGTAAGTGGGCAACTGGCTGCCATATGCCCTGGCTCATGACAGCGCCAACAAATTACTTGTCCTCTATCCCTAACTTGCAGGTCTGGTTTAGGGCTTTGCCCTCTCAATGGCTTGGTCATGGAATCATTTCCACCTTTTGGGGCCTCTTTCCACCCTTTAGTGGTTGGTATGTCTTTACCTATACCCGGTGCCTTTTGACTCTTAGGACCAGCACTTTTAGCTGTTGAACTTTGAAGAAAATCCTCTGTGGTAAGAAACCGCTCCACCAGGGCCACCATCTGGTTAGCATCAGTTGCATCAGCTTGGCCTGCAAAACGTTGCAGCTGAATGGGTAAAGCATGGAGAAAACGATCCAGGACCACTCTTTCCACTATTAGTGCAGGAGTTAATTCCTTTGGTTGTAGCCACTTTTGGACAAGATGTATTAGATCATACATCTGAGACCTTACAGGTTTGACCACATCAAATGTCCAGGCATGTACCCGCTGGGCCCTCATAGCCAGGGTTACTCCCAACCGGGCCACTATTTCCGCTTTTAACTTTTGGTACTGATGGGCATCCTCAGGAATCAAATCAAAATAAGCCTTTTGCGACTCTCCGGACAAAAAGGGAGCAAGCACCCCTGCCCACTGGTCAGGTGAAAGTTTTTCCCGCTCTGCCACTCTTTCAAATATGGCGAGATAAGCCTCCACATCATCCTCTGATGTCATCTTTTGTAAAGAGGTTTGCACTCTTTTATACACAGAGACGGGCTCTCTTGATCCACTTTAGAACTTTTCCATAGTGTCGATCCGTTTTAGGAGCTGACTGTTGATAGCCTGCTGTTCCTTTAAAGCTGTTTGAGCAGACTCTGTGAGTATTTGATTAGTCCGCTGCTGATGAGCATTAGCTTGCAGCAGATGCTCATTGGTGTGCTGCTGCTGCTGAGCATTGGCTTGCTGCTGCTGAGCATAGGCTTGCTGCTGCTGAGCATTGGATTTTACAAGTTCTTTTAGAATCTCCTCCATATTGGCAATGTTCTGTGAAAGTCACCCTACTGTGCTTGATATAACAATCCTTTAATATGACTGTCTCTTTAAGGAGCTGCTCGCATCCAAGCACCAATTGTGGGGGAATGGCTCTTTAGGTAGTAGCAGCAGCAACTCCTTTCACACAGACAGTAGACAGTACACAGGTTTCCAGCTGATATCACGTGTGCATTTATTTAACACAGCAGCTTAAACACCAACATAACAGTTCATACCCTTTGGGAAGGCAGTAAACAAAAATAGTCCAGCTGTACTGATAAATAGGGATGTAGCGAACTGTTCGCCCGCGAACTAGTCCGCGCGAACTTCGACCGTTCGCGTCCGCCGAATGTTCGCGAACGTTTGGGAACGTTCGCAGTTTGAGTTCGCGCTCGATCGTTCGACCATTCGACCATTCGAATTCCTTCGACCGCAAAAAATCGAACGATTTCCATTCGTTCGAACGATTGTAAGCATTCGATCCAATGAAAAGCATTCGATCGAATGACTTCGATCGTTCGATTCGAATGAAAATCCTTCGATCGAACGATTAAAATCCTTCGATCGTTCGGTCGAATGATTTTAGCGGGTGTTCGAAGTTCGCGAACTGTTCACGAACGTTCGCATTTTTTGCCGGTGTTCGCGAACTGCGTTCGCGAACACCAAATCGGCAGTTCGCTACATCTCTACTGATAAATGAAAATATCCTTTTCCCAAAGGTCCCACAGTCTCCCACTGGGGCAATATAAGTCCAGCAAACAAAATTAACTGTTAACTCACAGTCCTTTGGAGATTCCTTGTGCTTTTCTCCAGGAAGCAGCCGCTCCCCAAACACTTAAGGCAGTAGCTGGTAGCCAGTCCTTGCTACCAGATAACTTGTCTCTTTCTGGTAACTTGTGTCCAGCAATAAAAGTCCTTATGCTTTGAACACAGGTAACATGCAGTTACTAAGCAAACTTTTAACACAGCCCTCCAGTAGCTCTCCTTTCTCTCTCTCTCCAGGGCAGAGAGCAGCCTTAATTGAGACCCCATCTTTTTACTCCAGGTGAGGCTAATCACCTCCCTGCTACTCAGAGCCTCATTTTCACATCCCTCTGCACTGCTTCATAGAGAATTCTGGGAGGGATATACTTCCATCTATGATTTTCCCAACCATGCTACAGTATATATATATATATATATATATATATATATATATATATATATATATATATATATATATATATATATATATATATATATATATATATATATATATATATATATATATATATATATGATTAATTTGTGTCCTTTCCTTTATAAAGCTTTCTTTAGTCAATCAGTCTGCACTCAACCCATTATCAATATATTTAAAGAAGAACTAAACCCTAAAAATGAATATGATTAAAAATGGCATATTTTATATAGTGAACTTATTGCACGAGGCTAAAGTTTCAGCTTGCCAATAGCAGCAATGATCCAGGATTTCAAACTTGCACCAATGCACCAATAAATAATGTTTTGATACACGCTGGATGGCGTTCGATGTGAGTGCTTTCATGGATTGTATATATATATATATATATATATATATATATATATATATATATATATATATATATATATATATATATATATATATATATATATATATATATATTATAATAAAAATATACAGGGCTAGAACCAGGGGTAGACAGAGTAGGCGACTGCCTAGGGCGCCACCATTGAGGGGCGCACTTTTTTGTATATTTAAGTGCTTATTTAATCTGCTTCAGTAGTTATGGTCACTCAGAGGAATCACCTCCCTCACCTTCCGGGCCCAACGTCCCTCACCTTCTCCCTCTTGCCGGCAACTAATAGACAGCTTAAGGGCTGCTTCTGTGCATTGTGGTGGTGTAGCGTACGCACATGACATCACAGACGCGGTTGGGCTCCAGAGAGAGGCAGAGAGCTGCCAGCCTGGCATGTTGGTGTGGCTCAACTAGAACAATTGGTCAGCACTCACCCAACCGTATTTAGATAAAGAGGTGCACGTGCAGAGTTGTCCACTCCAACTGGCTGAATATATTGATAATCCTTTATCCTTTATTGATAAAGCCTTTATTGGATTCCTGGCTCAAATCTCGGACAAAAATTTCAGGCCTGCACGGCCTTTTTTCAAGTTGGTGTGTCTCGCCCCGTGGTCACTGCTCTCAGACTTGCACTTGCACAGTTGCAGTGTCTGAACTTCTGAAGACATTCTTTTGTGAAGCTTCCTGCTGGCACAGCCAGGTACAGATTTGGGGGTCATATTTTTGCTACTGGGCTGGTACAGGTACATAAATACTTTGGGGTAATATGATTAAGAGCTGATTTATTTTTGGCTGCTGGTGCTTGCTGGCACAGGTACAGGGGGCAGTATTATGGATGGCTGGTGGCACAGGTACAGGGGGGGCAATATGATGATGGCTGCTGGTGCTTACTGGCACAGGTACCATACAAGGTGGCAGTATGATGGCTGCTGGCAGTAGTACATGGGAGCAATAGAATAGTTTCTGGCACTGGTATATGGGGCAATCAAGAAGGGGGAGCTAATTTTATGTGGCTGAATGATTGCAGCTGGCACATTTATTAATTCTATCTGAATATCTGGGCCGTGGGTGGGGTGACTGCTGTTTTATGTGTGATGTGATTATTTGGTTGTAAGTTTGGGCTGATGTGTTGCCTGGCACTGTTTTGTATAGGGATGCACCGAATCCACTATTTTGGATTCGGCCGAACCCCCGAATCCTTCTCGAAAGATTCGGCCGAACCGAATCCGAATCCTAATTTGCATATGCATATACAAATTAGGGGTGGGAAGGGGAACACATGTTTTACTTCCTTGTTTTATGACAAAAAGTCAAGTGATTTCCCTCCCTGCCTCTAATTTGCATATGCAAATTAGGATTAGGTTCGGCCAGGTAGAAGGATTCGGTCGAATCCGAATCCTGCTGAAAAAGGCTGAATCCGGGCCGAATCCTGAATAGAATCCTGGATTTGGTGCATCCCTAGTTTTGCATGATTTATTGTAAAAATACAATACTTTAAAATGCAAAATAAATGATAGATTCCTGACCCCAAAACACTTCAGTTTATATTATTTTCCCAATGTAAAATAAGCCCCAAATAATAATAACTCTTACATTTGAAAACTGTTCATATGTTTTGTCTTCACCCCTATTGCTCCCAACAGGCTAATCTTCACCATAACACCCCCTCTTTGTATTTGCACTATGATTCAAGGGATAGTGTGGAGAGAAAAGCTCAAAGTGCAGAGCTTGAGGTCATTAAATAAGGAACATTGGTTTATGCTTCCCCGGACTCTACCTGCCCCTTAACTTGTGTATTATTTATACTTATATCTTAGAGGGGGATGTGGGAGCAGTCTACAAGGTGCCCTGTACTCGTGACCTGCCTTAATAACAGAGTTGCCCTGTACCCACAGGTGCACCATCCACCAGATTTCAAATCTGACATGGGATAAGTAGAGGTACAATATTCCTCACATGGCCCCTGCTGGAAATGAGAAATTAATGAGCAATAAGAGGTCTAGTTTTGTACCCCTTAGTGTTCCTGCACTTGTGGTAAGAGAAGTAATAAATCAGCTCCCCTATGTTTGTCTTGTATCTAGAAATATGTGGTGCTGTGCTCATGTTGAGAATGTAAATTCTTCTTAAGAAAATATAGCAGAAATAGAAAACAATTTAGAAGTGTGTATGTGATCCCCCTGGGAACTGTTAACATGTAATTAAACTCTAGAGGTGTGGAAAGCTTAGAAGGAAAAGTATTTAAGTGTGAAGTTTCTTCACTGATCACAGAAGCATTTTCCATTATGGGTAAAACTTGTTTGATTGCATTTTTTTTAAATATTTATTTAACGTTAATGAGATCACTGAATTCTTACCAAAGTGACTGACAACAACATTTTTTGCACAGTTTTATTGATCAATGGTGTTCACAATTCTGCATATGGTTCCACATTCTCCACTTGTAGCTTATAGATGAAGATATTAATTTTCTCATTTGTGAGCAAGGTCAGGATCTTTACAAGCTAATCTTACTATTTTTGGTAAAATAAAAAAATAACTAGAGAATCACTGGTTAGCTGTTGACTTTTTCTTTTAACCAAAGCCTTTATGTAGTATGTGGTCCTTAGTATTACATACTAAATAAAGGGATTTCACTGTTTAAAGACTTTAGTAGCCAGATCTTGAAACTGGAGTTTTCTGGAAGGAACAGGCAAGTCAGGTACTCTGATCCAGTAATCCAGCTCATGTATTGGAGCTCACTTTCCACAGGAAGGCTGTCCTTTGAAAAAGTATTTAATTCTAGTGAGACTATAAGGAAGGTCCTGCCTGTGTGAGGAACTGGGGGTGCTGCTTGCCACTACAATGAGCAGAGGGAACCTGTGACCAAGAGATCGAGTATGTCTAAGTGAAACATAGAGGAAAGCCAGAGTCCCCAAAAGGAACTATGGTGAGTACAGGGGTGAACCCAACTTATGGTTTTGCTGGTAGTCCACAAGGGGCCCAGTTTAGTGAGGGAACTCAACAAATGTATGAAGTTTGCACACAGTGGGCAGGATTTATTTTTATGATTCGTGTTTTGTCTCCTGAAATGGTCACCCCTTAAAGAAGAAAGTGTCTGTTGTGGATCCCTCAAGCTTACATCTTGTAAAGAAAATCCAAAGGCAGCCTTACGGTCAAAAGCACAAGCTTGGCAAGCTACAAAACTGTGCATCACTAATTAATGGTACTTGCACCTATACATGTTCCTTGTACTTCTATGTACTCCTGGTGAGCACCAATGCCTTATTGAAATCACACACATTGGTGGCCAAGTCATGGTCTCTACTTTGCTAGTTCCAATAAGTGGCTTTTGTTTCCAAACTTTTTGTCAAAATTATTTGGACGCCCATTGACTTTAATGCATTTGGAAAAAATAGGCACGCATATTTGTCATGGGCGTCGAAATTGACGCGTGTCAAAATAATTTGACTTCAATGCGTTTCGCAAATTTTTCACCGAAGACAAATTCGCCCATCAATTCTTACAACAAAAAGCTCATACAACAGGAACACAATTTCAGACACAGTATATCTCTGCCCACAGACCTTCTCACTACATGGAATAAGTCACACATTGAACACACATACTACGTTTATTTTCCTAGACCTAACGGAAATTCTTCATTTAAACTTTGCTAGTACCTTTATTTTGATATTTTCTGGCAGATAAGTCTCACTTAGTTTCTGTTCTAATGTATTACATTTTTATGGCATTGTCAATATTAATAGGTAATATCAAAATGAGATGGAAAACCAAACAACAGTGTATAAATTGGTTCTCGCTGGTCTGTGTAATCTTCCAAGTCTTCAGCTTCCTCTGTTTCTGGTGTTTCTCCTGATCTACCTTATAACTCTGACTGGGAACCTTCTCATCCTTCTCCTGATCTTCAATGATTCACATCTTCACTCCCCCATGTACTTCTTCCTTGGAACCCTGGCATGTCTGGATATGAGTTACTCCTCAGTCACTGTCCCAAGAATGCTCTTTGATTTACTCAGAGAAAGAAGAATCATTTCCATGCCAGCTTGTATAACTCAGATCTACTTCTTCACATTTTTCATTGCATCTGATATGTCTGTGCTGGCAGTGATGTCCTATGACAGATACATTGCTATATGTCACCCTCTTCACTACATGCAAATAATAAACTGGAACATTTGTGTTCAGCTTGTATCGGGTGTGTTGCTTTGTAGTGCAATATATTCCTTAGTGCACACTCTTTTTTTAACTAAACTGAATTTTTGTCACTCAAATGTTTTGCAAAGTTTCTTTTGTGACCTGCCCCAGTTGCTTGAGGTCTCCTGTAGTGACACATTCATCAATGTATTGCTTATATTTCTCCTTGGAATTCTGATTGGAGTAGGAATTTTAGGAGTCACCTTTTACCCATACATCCCTATAATCTCCACTGTATTGAAAATGACTTCAAAACACACAAGATCCAAAACATTCCAAACCTGCTCCTCTCATCTAACTGTGGTCTTTATATTTTACACTACTAGTTTCTTCAACTACTTTCGCTCAAATGCAAATGATCATTTAGTCGAGGACAAAGTGGCTTCTGTATTTTTTGCAATATTAATTCCCTGTCTCAATCCTGTGATTTATAGTCTGAGGAACCAGGAACTCAAATTATCTCTGAGAAGAGCTTTACGAAGACTACAATAGCTTCAGAACAATCAGTCAGTTAATACTTTCTTCAAAGTGCTCTGTGACTGAACCGTCTGGGTCCTGATAATTAGTTATTGTGTATTATTAATTAAAAAGGATAAAACTAGGCTTAGAATTTAATTTTTGCATGTACAAAACAAGAGTTTTGGGCATCTTAGCATGTAACCTTCCATTACACTTTAAGATTGGCTGGAGGTATTACACAGGTTTGACAGCAACCCCTACATGGCAAATAATTCTTAGATATCAGTGGCCTGAAGCCTTCACTGGACCTATCACCAACCCATGGCATGATATCACTACTGACTAAAGAAGCACAAAAGGAGAATGGGCAGCAAAAGTCAGAATACATGAATTTAGAAAAAAAAAAGTTTATTAGGCTTCTACTAATATGCCTGTAAAATAAGCATGTATATTTGGGCATTAGAAATTTAATTTAAGACTAATGAATTGGCATTCTGCCTTAGAGTAATCAATGACTTTTGTTTTCTGTGTATTAAACTCACCTTTAATCATAATTTAACGTTTAAAGCCCTTCACTTCTCTTCATTTTTATTTATATATGTCCCTTTGCATAACTTTCTTTTCCTCTTAGCAACTCAATCTCCTGCCTTTTCCATTTTTATTCTTTTTGTCATTGTGGTCAGAGATCCTGTGAAAAAACCCACAGCATCACTGCAGGATTTTTAGCTCTTACACATGATTAATAAGCAGAGTGATTAAGTGATTGACTAAAGAATTATATATATTTTTATAGATATATTATAATATTTAATATAGATATAAAGCAAAGGACACAAATTAATATCTCTCTCTCTCTTTCTCTTTCTCTCTCTCTCTGTCTCTTTAAAAAAAACTTCGACTTCAATAGTTCCCCAAATTAAACCTGCCGAAGTGCTATGTTAGCCTATGGGGACCTTCTAATGCATTTTTCTACGTTTTTTGTAGTCGAAGTAAAATCGGTCGATCGATCGCTGAAATCGTTTGAAATTTACTTCTTTATTAGGATTATGGTATAATAATAAAGAAGTAAATTATTTATACATGGGTGTGCCGGTTCATTGATATTCGTGTATATATATAACTATATATATATATATATATTTAGTTTTTTAAAAGATATGTATTTAAAAATATATAATTAAATTAATGTTTTAAGTAAATATAAAGATAATGTCTTTGAAACTATTCTTGGTAGTAAAGGTGTTGATGAGGGCCTAGGAATACGTAGGGGGTTATTTACTAAACTCCAAATGCAAAAAATTGTGATTTTATTTTAATAAAATCGGACATTTAAAAATCTTGAATTTTATGGAATTTATTAAAACCCGAGGATGGAATAGTCTGAATCGGAAAGCCGGTAGCTCAGACATATCCAGGTCGTATATAAGTCAATGGGAGAAGTTCCAATTATTTTTTGATGTGCGCTGGGTTTCGTGCAATACCCCGTTTTCCGAGTTTTCGGGCAAAGATTAGAGTTTTCGGGCGAAAAATCCGAAAAAATTTTGAAATTCAGAGTTTTTTCTCACAAAGCAAAATTTCGGGAAAATTTAATAATAAATAAGTGCAAAAACTCGAGCAGATTTGATCGGGGTTTGTAGCAGAAAATATTGGGATAAATTCGGACTTTGATAAATAACTCCCTTATACTATTGCATGAAACAATGTTAGTCAATAGTCACCATGACTAGCAAGATAATATCCAGGAATATGAGATAGTTTAATTGTCCGCTCAGCATATACAGTAAAGTTTCGTACAACAGTGCATAAGTAGACATTATGGGACTAGATAAGAGTAAATGTATTTATAAAAAGAATGGAGGATATGGAAATAAAGATGAAGATGCTTGAGGCAAACTTAGAATGATGTGGCTTTGATGAACCAGATATAGTAAAAAAGTCTGTTCTATCATCAAGTAGGCCAAGTTGGGTTTGCTCACAATGGAGAGGAGGATGGATAAAATCACTTATAATCACTTGGTGAAACCTGGATCCTGATGAACTTGCTGCTGCTTTATATATTTTTTTCAGGACTTGTCTTGACCCATATTGTGTGTGTCTCTCTCTCTCTCTCTCTCTCTCTCTCTCTCTCTCTCTCTCTCTCTCTCTCTCCATATATATTATATTAGTCAGGGAGAAACAGGTGAGTTTATTGTGTCTGTTATACATGGTCTGGGTTTTATAAACCAAAGAGCATTAGTGCAGTTGTGTCCATTCTACTAATTAAAAACAATTGAATTGTAGTTATTTTACAATTTATATTCATGAGATACCCAATCTCCCAAAATGCTTCTGGTGCAGGTGGACATGTTTTTTATTAGACTCATGCACATAATAAGCTATTCACTTATTACTTATTATTTATGTTTGCGATCTAAGATGGATGGATTCCGCCCACGATCCTATATCACATACACAAGCATGATGAGTGAGCTGGGACACTCCTCGTTATTCACAACATGGTCTCCCCAACTTGAGAGCTCAATCTTGGCCCCCCCTCTAAAAACCATTATTTGATACCAAAATATGCCTTTGACTTTTGTGATTTGTCAAAAAATATGATTTGGCCTTCATGTGAGAACCTCAATTCTGCTGGGTATTGTAGGGCAAATCAGCTATGTTCAAAAAGGTATTTGCACACTGATGTTCAAAGATAGACATATATAAATTGTCATTTCCATTGGATTAATAGTTTCTGAGTTATAAATAAAGGAGAGGTTGTTTCTCCTGCTTCAATTTTCCAGATAATCTACCTTCTCTTGCAACTTGTGTATAAGTTGGGTTTGCACACTGGACATGTATAATTTGATTTTCACTAAGGGGGTGATTTACAAACATTTGAATTTTTTTTTTTTTTACAAATCAAAAGTTTTTTCAAAAAATGTGTGTTTTTTTTTAAATTTCTCTAAAATTCTAAGGAGCAGATTTATCAAGGGTCGAAGTGAATTTGAGGGAGTTTTCGGATTAAAAAAATTCGAAATTTGAAGTAATTTTTGGATACTTTGACCATTGAATAGGATACAAAGACTTCGAATTTGCTTCGAATTCGATTCAATGTAAAATAGTTTGAATATTCGAATATTTGATAATCGAGGTACTGTCTCTTTAAAAAAAACTTCGACTTCAATTGTTCGCCAAATTAAACCTGCCGAAGTGCTATGTTAGCCTATGGGGACCTTCTAATGCATTTTTCTAAGTTTTTTGTATTCAAAGTAAAATTGTTCGAATCGTTCGATGCGAACGATTTTTACTTAGACCGCAAAACAGTCAAATTCAGTAAAAAAAAATTTGTCTTCGATATTCGAAATCGAAGTATAGCCATTTGATTGTCGAATTTTGAAGTACATTTCACTTCAAAATTCGACCTTTGATAAATCTGCCCCTAAGGGTCAGTTTTATCAAAGGTCGAATTTAAAATTTTGAATTCAAATTTGTGAAATTTTTTTTATAGTTGAAACTGTCAAATTTTACAAGGGAGTTATTCAAATTCGATTTGAGTTTTTGAAGATAATTCAAATTTGATTTTTTAGATTTATCATATTCAAGAATTTGAATTTGACTATTCACCACTTAAAACCTGCTGAATTGCTGTTTAAGTCAATGAGACAGGTCTAGGGATCAATTTGGAGATATTTGAGTAAGGATGCACAGAATACACGTTCCTAGGATTCGGCCATGATTCGTCCTTTTTCGTCAGGATTCGGCTGAATCCTTGTGTCTGGCTAAACCAAATCCAAATTTGCATGTGCAAATTGTGAGCAGGGCAGGATTTCTTTTGTAAACAATTTTTTTTGCACTTTTTCCTTCCCGTCCCTAATTTTCATATGCAGATTATGGTTTTGGTATTTGGCTGAATCTTCCACAAAGGATTTGTGGATTCACCAAATCCAAAATAGTAGATTTGGTTTGCAGCCTTCCTGACATTCAAGTTTTTTTCAGAGAAAAACTTGAATCAAGTTTGATTGAATTCAATTCGGATTCGATTCAAATTTTCGGGTCATTTCAATTCATCTGAGTTTAAAAAATGTGATTATAATAATAAATTTCTATTGGTCGAAATTCAAATTTATTGGAGTATAGGGAAGTTTTAAAAAAACTCACAGGAATTCGAAATTTGACCTTTGATTAATGTGCCTCCCAAAGTTCGAGATTTATAAAGTTTAAAAACCAAAAAAACTCAGTTACAAAAGTTTGGCAAGTAAAAGCAGTTCAGGTACTACAGAAGTCATTGATAATACTGATTGGACCTTCTTTATCCATTCAGACATTTAGAGATTTTTGGATTTTTTTCACTTGTAATTGTCCTAAAAACTAACATTTTTAGTTTAGTGATTTTTTTTTTGCTTGTACTTTTTATATTTGGATTGTTTAATAAATTAGAAGGCATTTGCGATTTTAAAAAAATGGAGTTAAATCATAGTTTTAAGAAACTCTACCACTAAAATGAGTACTGTATATACTCGAGTATAAGCTGACCCGAGTATAAGCCGAGGTACCGAATTTTACCTACGAAAACTGGGAAACTTATTGACTCGAGTATAAGCCTAGAGTGAGAAATGCAGCAGTTTTTAGCTGAAAGAGCAAGTGAATGCTCAAAAACATCGTAAAAATGTGAATTGTTTTGTGTCAAAAAGCTAAGGTAAGCACTGTGGGATATAGCTGATATAGCAGGGAAAGTTGTCAGCTGTACAATTAGAGATATTATATCAATGTTTCATATGTAGAATCCTAGAACCCAGCGACAGGATGCTGGGAGTTTTGTTTCAGCAACTGTTGACATGCAGTAGGTTGGCTGTTAAATAAGTCTGTTGTGTGAGAGTGGGGTGCAGGCCTTACCTAGGAGTGCGTGCGGGGCTAATCGAGTGGAAAACAAGCGTGAGCTGTTGGTGATGTCACACGTAATGCACAGCCAGTGACATCACTCGTAACGTGCCATGGAGAACCCGGCAATCAGGGGCACGCAGCCATTCATATTGATCAGCTAGGTATATATTTATACTGACTCGAGTATAAGCCGAGGTAGACTTTTTCAGCTCATTTTGGGTGCTGAAAAACTCGGCTTATACTCGAGTATGTTGAAGGTATGTTGAAAAATGGCTTTCTTTGTTCGGACAAACTGTTAACATACAACAGTGTTAACATACAACATATTCAGACCCTGCATAGCCCAAATTCTCACATTGATAAAGCATTTGTTTTCAGCAGAAAAAAGTAGGATTCCACATAATGGTTCACACAACAGATATACAATAAAGTCCAGGTTCAGTATGCAGATTGACAGCAAACTAAAGCTCGAAGGGATAGAAAACAATTCAGAAGCCTGCCTCCCCCCTGGGAAAATGAACATGTAATTAGTCTCTGGAGTTTTGAAAGGATTAGAAGGTAAGGATAAGAAGGTATTTATGGCTGAGGTTTCACAGAAGCATTCTTCATGGTACAAGTAAGATGCATTTTATTCCATTTTTGAAAATGTTTATTTGATGTTAATTGAGATTATCCTTGCATTCTTTCCATAATGTGATTGACAAAGCAATAGGCATTTGCTCCCAGTTTTATAGAATTCTGTATAATGTTATTAAGGACATTATTTTCTAAGACATGTCACCAATTAATCAATCACAGAAGATATACAATAGATTTGCCTTAATGTGTGAGCAGGGTCAGAGTTTTTACAAATCAATGTCACTATTTTCAGAACTAGCTAAATAAATTGAGGACCACTTCTTAAATGATCCTAAATTGCTACATGAATTCATATTGTTGTTATTATTTAAATATAAAAAAAATCAAAAACAATATATTTTCTGGCTAGAAATTCACTCAAACTACTTTTGTATTGAACAGATGAATCAACATCTCACCACCTCCATTGGAAGGAAATGGCATTTTACACTAAAATATAATAGAGAATCATTTCAAGGTGAATACAACCTTTGCTACTGTCTCAAAAGAGATTTGTGCAAAAATCTGAAGATTAAAGTTTTTGGGGGAAAATATTGGTATCATCTTGTATCTAAAGCAGTGGTTCCAAGCAGTGGATCATGAGCAACATGCTCCTCACCAACCCCATTGGATGTTGTTCCCAGTGGCCTCAAAGCAGGTGCTTATTTCTGAATTCCAGGCTTGAAGGCAAGTTTTGGTTGTATAAAAACAGATGTACTGCAAAACAGAGCCTCCTGTAGGCTACCAGTCCACATAGAGGGTACCAATAGTCAATCACAAACCATATTTCGCACTCCCAGGAACTTTTTGCATACTTCAGTTGCTTTCTAACCTTTTTTACATATGAATATGGCTCATGGGTGAAAAGGGTTGGGGACCCCTGATTTAAAGGCTTGTTTGACAATGAAAGCTCAAATATGGAAAGCTAAAATGGGTGCAAAGCACCAATGCATGCACCCATACATGCTCCTTCTATTTCCACATACTTGAGCTGAGCATCGATTCTGTCCTTGCACTTCCCCATACTTGCTGTGAGCACCAACACCTTCATAGTGTGGCAGCAATTCTAGGTTTCCCACAGCAGGTTGTGCAACAGACTTGCACCAAGCAAATGCCATTATTGATGCCATACACATTGGTGCAAGGTGCTCTTCCCATAGACATAAACCATGCATCTGCAGGAAACCCACTGACAGGTGTTCTGGGCATGTTCTTTATTACTGACTATGGTTTGTGGACAGGGCAAAGCCTAAATTCCAATGTAACATAAAGAAAGTGTAATTGAGTATTATTATTATTATTAATATAGCAGTGATGTCACTGGGAATATTAATACTACAAGAACACAATCATACATACACAAACATACACACTACATTCAGTGCTTACATATTGCTCATACATAAACACACACACACACACACAAAGTTGCGCAGTGAATCACACTACACTTCTTTACTCCCCAAGAGCTCTCACACTACAGAGAAAACAGAATTTTTTCACTCAAAGTCTGTTTGTACCATAATTTAGTTTTTGACAGATCAGTCTTATGTAACTAATGTATTACATTTTTATGGCATTGATATTATTTATAGGCAACATTATAGTGAAATGGAAAACCAAACAACAGTGTATACCTTGGTTCTCGCTGGTTTGTCTGATCTATCAAGCCTCCAACTTCCTCTGTTCCTGGTGTTCCTCTTGATCTATGTAATGACTCTGACTGGGAACCTTCTCATCCTTCTCCTGATCTTCACTGATTCCCATCTCCACACCCCCATGTACTTCTTCCTTGGAACCCTGGCATGTCTGGATATGAGTTACTCCTCAGTCACTGTCCCAAGAATGCTCTTTGATTTACTCAGAGAAAGAAGAATCATTTCCATACCAGCTTGTATAACTCAGATCTACTTCTTCACATTTTTCATTGCATCTGATATATCTGTGCTGGCAGTGATGTCCTATGACAGATACATTGCTATATGTCACCCTCTTCACTACATGCAAATAATAAACTGGAACATTTGTGTTCAGCTTGTATCAGGTGTGTTGCTTTGTAGTGCAATATATTCCTTGGTTCACACTCTTTTTTTAACTAAACTGAATTTTTGTCTCCCAAATGTTTTGCAAAGTTTCTTTTGTGACCTGCCCCAGTTGCTTGAGGTCTCCTGTAGTGACACATTCATCAATGTATTGCTTATATTTCTCTTTGGAATTCTGATTGGAGTAGGAATTTTAGGAGTCACTTTTTACCCATACATCACTATAATCTCCACTGTATTGAAAATTACTTCAAAACACATGAGATCCAAAACTTTCTCTACCTGCTCCTCTCATCTAACTGTGGTCTTTGTATTTTACACTACTATTTTCTTCAACTACTTTCGTTCAAATGCAAATGATCATTTAGTCGAGGACAAAGTAGCTTCTGTATTTTTTGCAATATTAACTCCCTCTCTCAATCCTGTGATCTACAGTCTAAGGAACCAGGAACTCAAATTATCTCTAAGAAGAGCTTTACAAAGACTACAATAGTTTCAGAACAATCAGACCTATGCCATAAAGCCAACCACAGACAAAGACTGTTAAAAACTTTTGATGTTGTGGTTTAGAACATTTATCAAAGTGCTCTGGATGTGGTAGAATAACTTCGCCCTCTATATTGTTAGTTAGCTACATCATTAATTACTATGTGATATTCACTGAAAAGGATGAAGCAAGCTGAGAAATATAGGCATGATTTTTTTTATAGAAAAATATGAGTTTTTGGACATCTTTGAATACTTTGTTATATTTTTTTATGTTTTTGATGGCAGATGCTATTGAAAAACAGTCCAAGCAGACCTGGAAAAGTGTTAGCAGTAGGAACTACACAGGTGCTCTGCCCCAGGCCTTCAGCATAAGGGAGCAGACATCTCATCAAAAAAGGTCTTTATTGAAGTGCAAGTGTGGATTACAGCCTGTAATCCACACTTGTACTTCAATAAAGACCTTTTTTTACTACTACTACCTGAAGGATCGCTCTTTGAGTGCCTACCCTACAAACAATACGGTGAAATAATTCCCAAGTGTCAATGGCCTACAGCACTCATCAGCCCCAACATCAATCCATGATCTGAAATCAGTACTTGCTAAAGAAGTTCAGAAGGTGACTGTGTAGCAGAAGTCAGAGAAAGGAAATTTTAAAAAAGTTTACTAGGCTTACACTAACAGAAAGTCAGTGAGATGAGTGAAATGAGTCAGAACCCATATTCATCTACAGACCTTGGTGACATAGGCGTACATTATTGAGCAAATTAAGTCTCCATTCTCCACTGTATTTTTAGTTCCTTTTTGGGTGGTGTAGTTATGTTGAGGTAGAACGAAAATTCCCAATGTGTGTTTCATGCTTGAATGATGCTTTTACTGGGGCAGAAAATGAACTGCTCAAAATCTATTTAAAGGCTGCATCATGTTGTTCATTATCCGTGGAGTCAAATTGCACAGAATTTTCACTATATTGCATATCATTCACATAACATTTCAATTTACACATTTAAAGTGGACCCGTCACCCAGACCTAAAAATCTGTATAATACAAGTCCTTTTCAAATTAAATATGAAATCCAATTTCTTTTTTTATTAAAGCATTCATAGCTGTTGTAAACTCATTTAAAAATCTCAGCTGTCAATCAAATATTGTCTGCCCCTCCTCTATGCCTAGGCATAGAGATGGGGCAAGCAATTACTTTCACTTTCCATTCAGCACTTCCTAGATGTCCCTGCTCTCCCCACATTCCCCTGTTCTCTTTACCATTTAATTGTGTAGCCAGGGCATGGGGATGGACATTGAGTCCCCCATTCTGGCGCACAAACAAGACTTTGAGATGATACAAGGCTTGTCTTAATAACAGTGTCCACAAAATGGCTCCTGCCTGCTTGTTATAATTGTGAGTCCCAGACTGATGGAAACATAATTTATATTGTGTAATTAAAGTTCATTTTGCTTGACTAACATGATAAAATAGGATTTGAAATAATTTTTTTGGGTGACAGGTCCCCTTTAAAAGCATTATAAAGTCCAGAACCATTCCCAAGATATATCCCATTGTAACAGTTAGGAACTCTTAACAAGTAATGACATTAACCCTGTAATCTACCTAAAAAATAATGTTACTATATATACAGTATGTATATGTAGTTTGTCTAAGCTCTGACTTCAATTGTATGTCTATGAAGGTTCCCATTCATCCAGGTCATAGTATATCTAAAGTAATAAGTCAAATCAATTGGATTTGGTGTATTTTTTTTCCCTTGAAGATGTTCCACTAGTATTCCGACTGGCTCTCTTAATTCTTCATGGGCCACATGCGAGAGCTACGAGACAACAACCTTAGGCTGCTATCCAATGAAAGCAGCAAACCTCAATCCCTTAAAGCCTCAAAAAAATGTTAAATCTTTTCTTAAAGTGATACTGACATGTTCCTATAAAAATAGGAACGTGCTGGTATCAGTGAAAAGAAGCTGCACGAGAAATATAAGCAGCTACAAGCCCCACAAAGCCATCCCCAAGCCCAGAGAAATGTAATAAAGGCGACCTTCCGACACAGTTAAATCATCTTTCTGAGTTGTTTCAGTCACCCTGAGCTGGGGATGGCGCGATCCCTCCATTGGCTAATTACAAATGAAAACAGGACTCCAGCCTATGGAGGGATAGCACTGCCCCCAGCCCAGCATGACTGAACTCAGGAAGATGATTTTATGGTGTCGGAGAGTCGTCCTTTCTAAGGTTCACCGGGCTGGGGGCGGCTTTGGGGAGCTTTTAGCTGCTTATATTTCTTGTGCAGCTCCTATGAAACGTGTCAGTATCACTTTAAGGGTATCACTTTAAGGGTATTTTTAAAATGTTATAGCCATAAATGAATTTTGTTAATAATGTCTGCTTCTAAACCCCTGTGGTTTACATCATGCAACTCCAGAAAATACCTGACACTGTTAGAAGCTTATCCATTTTTTTTCTGGAGTATCTTATTAATAACTGTCCACTCACCGCTAAAAGTAGAAATAAACCTGGGGACCACATCCATTTTTTTTGTATTACATTTGGTTTTGTAGTTAAGAGGTGGGTTCTACCTGTTCTTAATACTCAATGGAAACCTTTATTTACTGTTCTTTCAGAGTAGCCTCTCAATATCTTTTGACTCTATCGAGTTTTAGTTGAGTTAACCTTTTAGAAGGCAAAAGACACAAAGTAACTATAGTTTAAAAAATTATTTTATGAAACTTTGATATATTTCTTGATGTCCCCAACTGGGCCAGAACTAGAGGTAGACATTAGAGGCAAATGCCTTGGGCACATTATTAGATGGGACGAAGTTCTGTGACCCCATTTCTAAATACACATGCCCCCACCAGTTGTCTCCACCCTGGCATACTTAATTGTTTTAGATCATTTCAGGAAAGTTGGAAAGTGTGTTGCACACCAATTTTACAAATTTATGGGGAATTATTCATTATTTTAAGAAAACCTTGTGGAAATTATTCAGTATAGGTTGAGAGTGATTTTAATTTTAATGTCCTTATCAATAACAAGAAATGTAAAAAGAAGTTTTTCGTGGTGTCAAGAAAAATGATGTAAATATACAACATTTATTTTTAGATATATATAGATTTTGATTCAATAACACTCTTGGAAAATCATAACACAGGATTTTAGTGAAAATTAAAAAAATGTAAATAATGTAAGATTATGAACCCAGAACACTATAAGCCTTCCATTCCTGTGTTTAAGCTATACAAACTTTTATTCCTTTTATGTTTGAAGTTCCACTAATTCTAATACATTTTAGTGGGTGCTTTTACAAAAAAAAATTCCAGGTTTTTACAGGAAAATTTTTCTCTAATTTTCCAAAACTGCATTTAAACACTGACGCATGTAAGAGAGTTTAGGAGTGTGACAAAAAGTAAAATAATACTAGGGTAGAAGAAGTAGGTACAAGGGATCATTTGCGATCAACAAGGAAGATTCAATGTGCAAAAAACTGGCACAATCATCTAGTTTTTGCACTTTTCATGGCTCGTTTAATAGGTTGCTGCAAGTTTCTGGATCCAATATAAAAGCACTGTATTCATGAGGGGCAGGCAGAGGATGGCATTTAGACATTGCCCTTCTACATGTCCCAGAGGACGAGACTGGTTTATGGGCACATAAGAAGCACACAGGCAGGTAACAGTACAACCAAACGTTAATAGCAGGCAGCACTTGGCCCGGGCAACAGTCTAACATCCAAATAATAGTTATTTAGTAAATCTGGCCCACCAGTCCTGTTTGGACCACAAGCAGAGAATGGAAGTAACTTCCCCTGTGATTACTTTATAGTCTCTCTACATAAAGGGGCAAATTCACTGCACTTCGCCAGGCGAAGTTTCGCCAGGGCGCTGCTAATTCACTAAAATCCAAAGTTGCGCTCAGGGAGGCGAACGGTAGCGAAGTTGCGCTAGCGTTAATGCGTCAAGCAAAGCGAAGTTACGCGATGCCTAATTTGCATATGGCGCCAAGTTAAAGTTGAATGGACGTATATGTAGCAGCAAATACATTACATTACACAAGCCTGGGAAAGCTTCATAAAATAAAATAGAGTTGTTATTTTGCCCTATACATGTGCCCACTGTATAGTTTAGGTGCCATATGTTAAGAAATGTAGGGGGGAAGGAGGGTATCAGCCTATCACCCTTAAAAAAGGAAAAGACGCCAGCGTTTTTTGGGACTTAGAAAAAATTTCAACTTTTTTTGAAGCAATCCCTATCTACTCTATTGCACTTTGCCTGGTCTGAGGTGGCGAAGGCAAGTCTGGCGCAAGAGGTAACGTTCAGTAAAATGCGCAAGTTATTGAATTAGCGTAGCTACGTCCCATTGCCATAGCGCAACTTCGCCTGGCGTAAGGGTGCAAAGTAGCGCTAGAGTAGGTCCACTTCGCTAGCGAATTTACGCCAGCGCCCGTTAGTAAATCGGCAAAGTAACGAAATGGTGAATTTGCGCTAGCGTTAGCCACTTCGCGCTTTAGTGAATTTGTCCCAAAGTCCCTTATAGGATTCACATGCAGCTTCCAGGTAGTTCAGCAAGAGGGATAGTCAAAAAAAAAAAACCCAATACAAAAAAAAAATCTCTATAATGGGTTTAAGGGTATTGTTTTCTAACTATCAGTAATTCACTTTCTGTGGTCTATTAATGACTCACAAGAAAGCACTTTCCTTCCACGTATGGTCCCACATTCTCCTGATGAAGATATTCTACAGCTTTGTCTTAATTTATAAGCAGCTTTAGGGCCATTACAATCCAGTGTCATTATTTTGAGAGAAATAAAAATAAAGAGAAAATCACTGGTTACCTCTGGACATTTTCTTTAAACCAAATCATTTAGGAAGTAAGTGATCCTAAATATTACAAAGTAAGTGGAGTGTTGAGTTTCTTTCTTTATAACACGTGAACCTGTTCCTCACCATCTCCTTTGGAATTAAACATCTGAACATGCTCTTCTTTGTTGATTAAGGTATACAGGCACGGCAAAACCTAAATTTCAATATGACAGAAGCAAATGTAGTTGAACAGTAAAAAGAATAAAGCAAATTCAGCCTAAAAGCAGTTTCATTGAAAAACACAAAAGGCACAAGTTTTTGAATGAAATGATCCTTCATTGTAAATTGATAATTGTACAATGTACAAATGTTGGCTTTTATTTGTCTTCTAATTAAACAGTTGTGAATTTTAGTTTTGTAACAAGAGTGAAAAGTGATCTCAGTCATTATAACTGTTTTACAGCAGGCTGCAGGTTGTTTACTACTAGGGGCTGATTTACTAAGCTCGAGTGAATAGTTCGAATCCAAAAATATTAGAATTTCAAAGTAATTTTTTGCGTACTTCGACCATCGAATTGGTCAAATTCCATCAAATTTGATTGAATTGAATGATTCGAACGATTCAAAGTAAAAATCGTTCGACCATTCGACCATTCAATAATCGAAGTATTGTCTCTTTAAAAAATCCTTCAACTCAATACTTCACCAAATAAAAGCTACTGAATTGAATGTTAGCCTATGGGGACATTGTAGATAGGTTTTGGGCACTTTTTATGATTGAATAAAAATCATTTGATCGATCGCTTAAAATCGTTTGAATCGTTCGATTCGAACAATTTTTATTTTATCGTTCGATCTAACCTTTTGCGCTAAAATCCTTCTAATTCAATATTCCATTCGAAGCATTTTACTTCGAGGGTGGAATTTGAGGGTTTAGACAAGGAGTTAATACTGCAAAAAATTCGACCCTTGATAAATCTGCCCCCTAGTGTCAGAAATCTTGGTTGGTTGTCAGTTTTTTATTCATATATCAGTGATGTCACAGTGATGTCACGAACATATCATCAGACACCTATACACACACACTACATTTTGTCCATTACACAAGCACATCTATTGCTCACCACAAAAACCTCATGCTACAGGTACACAGTTTCTACAATTTTAAAACATATCTCTGCCTACAGACCCTCACACTACATGGGAAAAGTTGCATATTGAACACACATACTACAGTTACTTCCCTAGAGCTCTCACATTATAGAAAAATAGGAATTATTCACTCAAAGACTAGTGATGGGCGAATTTGTGCTGTTTCGCTTCGCCGAAAAATTCGCGAATTTCGCGTGAAATTCGCGAAACGTCTCGTTTTTGACGCCGGCGCCCGTTTTTTCAACGCCGGCGCCCATTTTTGAGGAGCTGAAAAATTCGCGAAATTCGTGAAACGGCGAAAAATTCGCGAAATCACGCCGGCGTCCGTTTTTGACGCCGGCGCCCGTTTTTTCGGAAAAAAGTTTTTGACGCCGGCAAATTTTTTCCGCGAATTTTCGCGGGCGTTTCGCGAATTTATTCGCCAGACGCGAATCACGCAAATTCGCCGCGAATTCGCGCCTGGCGAATAAATTCGCCCATCACTATCAAAGACCATTTGTACTTTAATTTCTGTTCTAATGTATTACATTATTATGGTATATTTAATATTTATAGGAAATGTCAAAAGAAAATGGAAAACCAAACAACTGTGAATATGTTGGTTCTCGCTGGTCTGTCTGATCTTCAAAGTCTTCAGCTTTTTCTGTTCCTGGTTAGTGATGGGCGAATTTATCCGCCGCCAGCGAATAAATTCGCGAAACGCCCGCGAAAATTCGCGGCAAAAAATTCGTGGCGTGATTTCGCGAATTTTTCGCCGTTTCACGAATTTCGCGAATTTTTCAGCGAAACGGCGCAAATTCGCCCATCACTATTCCTGGTGTTTCTCCTGATCTACCTTATAACTCCGACTGGGAACCTTCTCATCCTTCTCCTGATCTTCACTGACTCCCATCTTCACTCCCCCATGTACTTCTTCCTTGGAACCCTGGCAGGTCTGGATATGAGTTACTCCTCAGTCACTGTCCCAAGAATACTCTTTGATTTACTCAGAGAAAGAAAAATTATTTCTGTACAAGTTTGTATAACTCAGATCTACTTCTTTGTCTTTTTCATTACATCAGAGATGTCTGTAATGGCAGTGATGTCCTATGACAGATACATTGCCATATGTCGGCCTCTTCACTACATGCAGATAATGAACTGGAATGTTTGTGTTCAGTTTGAATCAGGCGCGTTGCTTTTTAGTACAATATATTCCTTGGTGCACACTCTTTTTTTAACTAAACTGACCTTTTGCCTCCCAAATGTTTTGCAAAGTTTCTTTTGTGACATTCCCCAGTTGCTTGAGGTCTCCTGTAGTGACACATTCATCAATGTATTGCTTATATTTCTCCTTGGAATACTGTTTGCAGTAAGAACCTTAAGTGTTACCTTTTACCCATACATCCCTATAATCTCCATTGTACTGAAAATGACTTCTAAACACACACGAGAGCCAAAGCTTTCTCCACCTGCTCCTCTCATCTAACTGTGGTCTTTATATTTTACACTACTATTTTCTTCAACTACTTTCGCTCAAATGCAAATGATCATTTAGTTGAGGCCAAATTGGCTTCTGTATTTTTTGCAATATTAACGCCCTCTCTCAATCCTGTGATCTACAGTCTGAGGAACCAGGAACTCAAATTATCCCTAAGAAGAGCTTTACGAAGACTACAATAGAGTCAGAACAATTAACAATAAAAATGGCTTATAGTGACTTTTGGAATAGAATAAAGAAAATGTTTGATTTAACAGTTTTCTTGTTTTAGTTCTGATAATCCCTCAAACCCTCTGCTCCAGATGGATGGGACATTTGTGCAGCAGTAGCCCGTTAGCATTAGAAATTCTGACATGATGAGAAGGGACATTCAGGTTGGCAAAACAATCAGGTTTAGGAACTTCTAGTAATAAATACTCATGAAGCAGCCCTATCAGAAAAAACATGATCAACATAACCCATAGGTAACTTGTAATGTATATTAATATTCTGAAGAGTAGATTAAAACTTTAGAGGACAAAGGACAAGTAAATATAATATATAAATAAAGTTTAAAAAGTTAATTTTATGAAACCTTGATATGATATAGTTCAAGGCTTCAAAGATATAGATTACCATCAAGGGTCTGTGTAATTATTAATTATAACAAGCAGGCAGGTGCCATTTTGTGGACACTGTTATTAAGGCAAGTCTTGCATCTGATGTCCATCCCCGTGCACTGGCTACACAATTACATGATAAATAGAGCAGGGGGATGTGGGCAGTGCAGTGACATGTAGGAAGTGCTGAATGGAAAGTGAAAGTAATTGCCTAAGGCATAGAGGAGGGGCAGACAATATTTGATTGACAGCTGAGAATTTTAAATAAGTTTACAACAGCTATGAATGCTTAAATTAAAAAAATAATTTGGGTTTCATGTATAATTTGAAAAGGACATTTATTATCCAGCTTTTTATGTCTGGGTGACAGGTTCACTTTAACAGATTAGAGCTGCACATTATACCTTTATCAGTCAAATTTATTCCTGCCATCTTAACCCCCAGTTTCTGTGCTCTTCCTTCCTGAGATATAAGAATGCAGGCAAAAGTCTGAACTGGTTTAAGGACTTTTTTTATATTGCTCAAAAATGAATGCATACAATTATTTATATATATATATATATATATATATATATATATATATATATATATATATATATATATATATATATATAATATCAAAACAGGGGGGTTGTGGGAGCACTCTAAAGGCTTTAAAGTATATATAAATATAATAAATGCTATTGCATAAGTACCCAAATAGGGGTTATTTTGTTACAAAGTTATGATCATAAAATTGATAAGCCACCATACCACGTCAAGGTAAACCCCGAATGGCGGTCCCTAACTTGTTTTATATTTTATGTGCATTTTAGCATTACCTGTAATCAATGTCCATTGAACGCTGTTTTTTCACTAAGGGCTAAATCCTCCCCAGCCAGCAATCAGGCTTTTAAAGGAGAGATATTCCCAAAACAAACGGGGTTTACCTTGACGTGGTATGGTGGCTTATCAATTTTATGATCATAACTTTGTAACAAAATAACCCCTGTTTTGGGTACATATGCAATAGCATTTATTATACTTATATATACTTTAAAGCCTTTAGAGTGCTCCCACAACCCCCCTGTTTTGATATTGTATATATATATATATATATATATGTATAAAACATTGAAATTTTATATTAATAATTAATCCACAAGAGCCATGAATATCCTGTAAATTATTTCCTTATAAGTGCCTAGTGATGTCATTTCTGTCACATGACTCATGGAAATTTGTGTATTATAATAAATAAAGTATCCCCTGCTGCAAAATATGAAGATTTTTGAAGTCACCTCGGAGTTCCATGACTTGCATAAAAACACTTGGGCTTGGCCTCATGCTTTCATATAGTCATGGAACTCCTCGGTAACTTATATCCTTATATTTTACAAGAGGAAGTATTTAATTCAATATATATACACTTGAATGACCATTTGTCCCCATTTCCTGGAGACAATCCCTGTTTCAGCACCTTGGGAAAAACTGTCCTACTAGTTTTTTCCTTTAATCTGCTCTGCGCTTGTTCTGTTGATTATCTGTGAACATGTCCAGTGATATAACTAGATGTTAGTGGCCCCTCAACAAATTCAATTTAGGGCCCCAAAATATTGATAAATTGGAATATTCTACCAAGACATTTAAAATTGCTCATTAATTAGGGCTTCACTGGGTCCCCCTTCCTCTGTAGTTACGCCCCTCTACATTTCTATATACATCGTTACATAGATCAGCAGGATTAGAGAGTCTATAGATGAATGAAAGTTTAACTCCTTGCAGACTCTCCTATCCCACCAATCTACTCAATGCTGTATATAAAAGTGAAGTGTGCAAACAGACTGAAATAGCTATGGAAGGCAGCAATTCTCCCCTCTCCTGTACTGCCTCACTCACTTGCTGAAAAGCATCCCTTCAATATCCTGTTCATTGTGCATATCTGTTGTGGTGTTTGTAGAGATGAAAATCACTACAGGATGACACATCTTTGTGTAAAGTTGTATATAGGCTCCTGGTAGTTCTGATCAGACTTCTGCATCTGTGTTAAGCCTTTTTAGAACAATGCTACAAAGGTGTGGACTGAACAGCATATTGAATGGCCATCTTCAGCAAGGGAAAGGGGAAGCTCGGGAGAGGGGAGCAGGGTCGTCATCAGGGGGGCACAGGTGGTACAGCCATAACAGGCCCTGGGCTATAGGGGGGCCCGGCTGTGCTCCAAAGTTCCTGAGCGCCAAATACTTAAAGCCACGCTGAAGACCCAAAGCCACTCTGAAAAGACCTCATCGAAAAGACCAAAAGCCATGAAAATACTGAAGTCACAAAAATACCCAAAGTTGAAGTCCTGAAGCAGAGAAAAGACCTGAAGCTACAAAAGGAGCTGAAGAATCTAAAGAAGAACCTATGGTAAGTTCCACTGAGCACCAATTTTTTTTTATTGAACCCCTGGCCACCAATGATTTTTTAAAGTATTCTATGGGGCCCCTGACCGCCAATGTTTTTGAAAACTTTTATGGGGGGCCTTTGCGCAATTTTTTTTATTTATAGGGGGCGCTGGCCACCAATGATTCTGTATCATGTGTCTGTAACAGACACATGGCACTTTATAACATGGGTTGCAGCTCTGGGGAATCACAGTCCAAAGGGAGGGGACACTTTGTGCAGCCACCAGCCCACACTGCAGAAAGTCTTTCCAGAAACTTCCACCTCAGGAGACACTCCCCCCTTCCTCCTGCCCTCTCTAAGCAAACTGCGTGCTGCCCATGTGACCTCCCAGCCCCTCCCCCTTTAGCCTGCAGTTTTCAGCATTAGCAGAGCCTTTTTCACACATGCCCCCTTGTATGTTCATTCAGACGCCTGCCTTCATGACAGCACTTGTTTTAAATCTGGTACAAGGTACAGACAGAAGCACTATTATTATTCTATTAAACTTATGAAACTTATGGTAGAAAAAAATAACTACCAAAATTAAAAATAAATTATTGAAAAATGAGGTTACATCCTTTAATACACATCCAGATTTTCTCTTCCTGAATAGACAAATGAAAGAAAAAATACAACAATTAGAATCTGAAATTATGGATATAAAAACAAGAAAATGTAATAGTGACAAGGAGGATTATGACAAAAACAGGGTTTATGGTTGGTTGAGACATAGAAGGCAGAGCTTCAGTAGTACTTCCAAACATTCAATTCTGAAAACAAAGAAAAAACATGTTAGTTTCACAAGTTTCGAATCATCTGATGATAACTATGATGAAGATACGGTGACTGGCTCTTCTCCTTCTATTTCTCCACAGCAATCGAGAGAACTACGAGCTCTTGATGTCTTCACTTGAGATGAATCTAAGAGAAAGGAATAAAAAAACGACCAAAGACAAAGACCGAAGGAGGTCACAAAGCGATGCATCAGGTGAGGACAATGACACAAGATCGACTGAGAAGGACACACTGCGAGAGAGACACAGGGGCAAATGTTATTGAATTTATCTTCACAGACACTCACGGATACTGAAAAGAGACTTTTGCAGTTAGATTTATCATCTTGTCTCACACAAACGTTTGATTTATTTCACTTGATTTGATTTGTAAGAAAATTACTATTGACGAAACACTTTTCTCTTTCACCTTCTTCTAGTTCACTAGATAGCACTTCAGACATTGAGAATGAGTCTACTAATCAATTTATTATGAATAATGATCATAATAGCTTTCAAGAAACCTGTAGTCTACTAAATCTCATAGAACTCCAGAGAGAGAATGATCCCAGAATAGGCAAAGTGGGAGCGAATCCTTATTTAGATAAAATGTAAACAAAAGTTCTATCTAAGTTCTATCCTCTTCACTTATGTGAACTTGTGGCAAGGGTAGGAATAAATGAACCACACTATGTTCTATATACAATGTTATACTGATGCTGTGGCCATTATTTTAATGTTAATTCTTTTTTCAAAACCATAGAAGGGTTAGAAAACAATTCAGAAGATTGCGTGTCCCCTGGGAACTGTTAACATGTAATTAGCCTTTGGAGGTTTGGAAGACTTAGAAGAAAAGGTTTTTAAGGCTGAGGTTTCTTCACTGATCACAGAAGCTTTCTTCATATTACAGAGGTAAGACATTTTACTGTATTTTTTTAAAAAACAAAAATGTTAACTAAGGGGATCCCTGAATTCTTTTAATAAAGTAAATTGTCAAAACCAACAACAAAAAATTCTCTAGAATGGTTTTAAGGGTATCATTAAATCACTTTCTGTGGTCTATTAATAAGTCACAAGAAATCGCTTTCCTTCCACATATGGTCCCACATTCTCCTCTTGTAGTTCTGCTAATGAAGATATTCAATAGATTTGTCATAATTTGGACATTTTTTGCTTTAAAAGATGATAGGTCGAATGTAATAAAAGTCACAAAGAGCAAAGCAATTGACACAAATAAGAATAAAAAGTCTCATTTCGCAATGTAATACTTCTAAAGGACAAGGAAAGTCTAAAACAGAATAAGGCTAGAAATGCTGTATTTTGTATACTAAACATAAACATGAACTTACTGCACCGCAAAGCCTAATCAAACAAATGATTTGTGCTTTTAAAGTTGGCCACAGGGGGCTGTCATCTTGTAACTTTGTTAAACATCTTTGCCTGACCCTGACCCTGCACATGCTCAGTGTGGTCTGGGCTGCATAGGGATTGCCATAAACAAAGCTGCTTGAATTCTGCATGGCTGGTAAGTAAGGCGGGGGCTCCCCCTGCTGTTCACAAGTATGATTGTTTCCCTGCTCAGCAGTTAGGGACCATCTGACAATTCCTATCCACAGCAGTAAATGAAGGGAGAATTTCACTGCATATAGTCAGGTTTCCTATAAAAACGGTACACATTTTTTAATTAAAGTATATTGGAGATACGTTTCTTTTTCATTAAAGAAAGTAAAAATGGGATTTTATTTTTTTGCCTTTCCTTGTCCTTTAAGGTATTGTCCTCTGTTTTACAGCAGGCTGCAGGTTGTTTACTTCAAAGGGCAGATTTATCAAGGGTCGAATTTCAAAGTAAAAAATACTTCGAAATTCGACCATCGAATTAAAATACTTCGACTTTGAATTTCAAAGTCGAAGGATTTTTCACTGAATTTTGCAATCGAACAATCGAAGTAAAATTGATCGATAGAACGATTCAAACGATTTTAGCGTACGATCGAACGATTTTACTTCGATGTGTGAAAACTTACGCTAACATAGCAGGTTTAATTTGGTGAAGTATTGAAGTCAAAGTTATTTTAAAGAGACAGTACTTCGATTATGGACTATTCGAGTGATTTTAACTTCGAATCGAAGTCGAAGTAAATTTGAAGTCGTAGTATACTATTCGATGGTCGAAGTATCCAAAAAATTACTTTGAATTTCAAATTTTTTTTACTTCGAAAATTCCCTCGAATTCACTTCGACCCTTGATAAATCTGCCCCCAAGTGTCAGAAATCTTGGTTGGTTGTCAGTTTTTTTATTGATATATCAGTGATGTCACAGTTAACAATGTTATTAATTCATGAACACGTCGTCACACACCTGTACATACACACTACATTCAGTGTCCATTGCTCATACGTACACACAAGCACATCCATTGTTAAACACAAAAACCTAATGCTACAGGAACACACTCTCTACACTTTCACAGCATATCTCTGCCCACAGACTCTCACACTACATGGCAAACGTTGCACATTGAACACACATACTACAGTTACTTGCTTAGAGAACTCACACTGCAGAAAAATAGGAATTATTTATTCAAAGACTGTTTGTACTTTCGTTTAAAGCTTTTGTTTACTGGTCAGTCTCATTTTATGTTCTAATGTATTACATTATTTTGGTATATTTAATATTTATAGGCAATGTCAAAACAAAATGAAAAACCACACAACAGTGAATAAGTTTGTTCTCACTGGTCTGTCTGATCTTCCAAGTCTTCAGCTTCCTCTGTTCCTGGTGTTTCTCCTGATCTACCTTATAACTCTGACTGGGAACCTTCTAATTATTCTCCTGATCTTCACTGATTCCCATCTTCACACCCCCATGTACTTCTTCCTTGGAACCCTGGCAGGTCTGGATATGAGTTACTCCTCAGTCACTGTCCCAAGAATACTCTTTGATTTACTCAGAGAAAGAAAAATAATTTCTATGCGATCTTGTATAACTCAGTTCTACTTATTTTTCTTTTTCATTACATCAGAGATATCTGTGTTGGCAGTGATGTCCTATGACAGATACATTGCCATATGTCGGCCTCTTCACTACATGCAGATAATGAACTGGAATGTTTGTGTTCAGCTTGTATCAGGTGTGTTGGTTTTAAGTACAATTAACTCCTTAGTGCACACTCTTTTTATAACTAAACTGACCTTTTGTCTCCCAAATATTTTGCAAAGTTTCTTTTGTGACCTGCCCCAGTTGCTTGAGGTCTCCTGTAGTGACACATTCATCAATGTATTGTTTATATTTCTCGCTGGAATACTGTTTGGAGTAGGAATTTTAGGCATCACCTTTTACCCATACATCCCTATAATCTCCACTGTATTGAAAATGACTTCAAAACACACAAGAGCCAAAGCTTTCTCCACCTGCTCCTCTCATTTAACTGTGGTCTTTGTATTTTACACTACTGTTTTCTTCAACTACTTTCGTTCAAATGCAAATGATCATTTAGTTGAGGCCAAATTGGCTTCTGTTTTTTTTGCAACAGTAACTCCTTGTCTAAACCCTGTGATCTACAGTCTGAGGAACCAAGAACTCAAATTATCCATAAGAAGAGCTTTACAAAGACTACAATAGTTTCAGAACATTGAAAATGGCTTCTAGTGACTCCTGGAATAGAATAAAGAAAATGTTTGATTTAACAGTTCTCTTGTTTTGGTTAGGGCTCTGATTATCCCTCAACCCCTCTGCTCAGAATGGATGAGACGTTTGTGCAGCAGTAGCCCGTTAACATTAGAAATTATGACATGATGGGAAGGTTGGCAAAACAGTCAGGTTTAGGAACTTCTAGTAACAGATGTTCACAAAAGCAGCCCTATCATCAAAAACATGATCAACATAACCTATACGTAACTTGTAATGTATATTAATTATGAAGAGTAGATTTAAACTTTAGAGGGCAAAGGATAAGTAAATAAAATATATAAATATAGTTTAAGCAGTTAATTTTTATGAAACCTTGATATGTATAGTTCAAGGCTTCAAGGCTATAAATACCTATCAAGGGTGTACCAGTTGGTACCTTAAATCTAGAACCGATGCCAAGCACCCTGGTTGTGGCTCGTGCTTCTGCCTGTAGCAGCTGCCTTTGGCTTCGGGAGGAGCCCTCAGCTACTCAGATGCCACCAGGTCTTATAACAAGAGGTGCAAGGAGAGGGGTTCTAGACAAGCAGAGGGGCACAACAGTAAGCAAGAGTCTTTGGGCAGAAGATCACAGTACAAGGCGCTAAACAGAATCGGAGTCAGTAATCAGGCAAGGGGTCAGGATACAGAATATAGAATCGTCAAAAGCCAGGCAGGGGTCACAACAGGAATCAAAAAAGGTTTTCAGGATCAGAATAGCTTAAAGCTCAAGAAACACCAGGAAACAAATCCTAAAACTGTCAATGCAAGAATGAATGAAGTCCCTTTAAATACCCTTTGAATTTCGCACCATTGCACGCCATTGCGCGCCATTGCGCGTCCATAAAGGGGAAGAGACGCAAACGCGATAGACATGGTGCATGAAGAGAAGCGCGTGGCGGGCGTCCCTGCCGCACCACTAGACCACCAGGGTAAGAAGATTTTGTTACAAAGGGTCTGTGTATAGAAAACAATAATAAACCAAACATCAAAAAGAAGAGACCAGAAAGACATGACAAAACCAGTGCTAAGTGAACTTACTCTCAAAGACATAGGGGCAAATTCACTAACCTCCGAAAATTCACCAGCGACGGCTTCGCAGGCAGCGCAACACTTTGCCAGGTGTAGATTCGCCAGGACAACGCTAATTCACTAAAATACCAAGTTGCGTCCAGGGCGCCGAACGCTGGTGAATTTGCGCTACCATTACTGCGCCAAGCGAAGTAGCGTCAGCGTTGCTTAATTTGCATACGGCGGGAAGTTAAAGTTGAATGGACGTATATGTTGCAGCAAATACATTACACTACACAAGTCCAGGGAACCTTAATAAAATAAAATAAAGTTGTTATATTGCCCTACACATGAGCCCAGTGTATAGTTTATGTGCCATAGGTTAGGAAAAGTAGGGGGGAAGCCGGTTAACGCAAAAAATTTGTACGTTCTTTTGCAGCCTATCACCCCAAAAAAAGGAAAAGACACTAGTGTTTTTGGGACTTTTCAACTATTTTTTTAGGAACTCCTATCTACTCTATAGCACTTCACCTGGTCTGAGGTGGCGAAGGCAAGTCTGGCGCAAGAGGTAACGTTCAGTAAAATCCACATCTTGACTTTGCGTAGTTACGTCCATTTGTCAGAGCGCAAATTCCCCTGGCGTTAGGGAGCGTTGTACAGCTAGAGTCTATCTCCTTCGCTAGCGAAGTTACAGCAGTGACCATTAGTAAATCGGCGCATTTCCTGAAATGACGTCACGCTGGCGAATTTTTGGCAGCTTTAGTCACTTCGCCCTTAGTAAATTTGCTGCATAGTCTGACCACTCAAGGCGTGCCATAAAAAATTTAGGGGTCATTTTCAACTGCAAGTGCTGATTTGATGCAAAGTTTTATGTCATTCACACCATTCTTAAAAGCTGCTTGTGCCCATGTATTTGCAAGTACCTCTGGGGCTGACCAATGTGCCCACCCAGCACCTATTGATGAACAGTGTATAAGCTACTGCTGTTGGGGGAGCAATGCTGCATTATAGGCAAAAAGGATGTTCTTAAGAAAAGCTTGTTATGTACTGTTATATATGGATGTCATAGTCCGTTGAACATATGATTCCTTTCCAGCTCTACAGTGTACACAGTTCCACAGAGTTGCACCTAAAATGATATTCCTGTTTTAGGTTCAAATAAGGATATGGATTTTGAAACAATCTATTAGTTTAATGGGACTAAAAAAGATGAATAATCGATGATGATGAGGGTCTAGGAGAACTAATACTTTTGTCGGAAGCAGTATTATTAATTGGGCATATATAGTTACATAGTTACATAGTTAACTTGGGTTGAAAAAAGACAAAGTCCATCAAGTTCAACCCCTCCAAATGAAAACCCAGCATCCATACACACACCCCTCCCTACTTTTAATTAAATTCTATATACCCATATCTATACTAACTATAGAGCTTAGTATCACAATAGCCTTTGATATTATGTCTGTCGAAAAAATCATCCAAGCCATTCTTATAGTCATTAACTGAATCAGCATCACAACATCACCCGGCAGTGCATTCCACAACCTCACTGTCCTCACTGTGAAGAACCCCCTACGTTGCTTCAAATGAAAGTTCTTTTCTTCTATAGGGATGTAGCGAACGGCGGAAAAAATGTTCGCGAACATATTCGCGAACTTGCGTCAAAAATGCGAACGGTCGCGAACCCCATAGACTTCAATGGGAAGGCGAATTTTAAAAGCTAGAAAAGACATTTCTGGCCAGAAAAATGATTTTAAAGTTGTTTAAAGGGTGCAACGACCTGGTAAGTGGAATGCCAGAGGGGGATCAAGGGCAAAAATGTATCTGAAAAATACATTGTTGACACAGCGCTGCGTTTTGTGCTGTAAAGGGCAGAAATCACACTACGTCACTCAGGTGATGTTTCTGGACACGGAATGTGAAAAAGCTCACACAGCTAGGTGGCACTTGGTTAAAGACTGGGCAAACAATGCCTGCAAGGGCAACGTATACAGTAGTGGATACGGAATATATTATTGCTGCTTGAAAAACGTCACTCAGGTGGTGTTTCTGGAGACGGTATTATTATTGATATTTAGACAGAATGTGAAAAAGCTCACACAGCTAGGCGGCAGTTGTTTGAAGAACACACTGGGCAAACAATGCCTGCAAGGTCAACGTATACACTACAGCAGTGGATACGGAATATATTATTGCTGCTTGAAAAACGTCACTCAGGTGGTGTTTCTGGAGACGGTATTATTATTATTGATATTTAGACAGAATGTGAACAAGCTCACACAGCTAGGTGGCAGTTGTTTGAAGAACACACTGGGCAAACAATGCCTGCAAGGTCAACGTATACACTACAGCAGTGGATACGGAATATATTATTGCTGCTTGAAAAACGTCACTCAGGTGGTGTTTCTGGAGACGGTATAATTATTGATATTTAGACAGAATGTGAACAAGCTCACACAGCTAGGTGGCAGTTGTTTGAAGAACACACTGGGCAAACAATGCCTGCAAGTGCACTACTATTGGTGCACTACTATGAAGAACAGCAAACAGCACTGGACACGTTAAAGAACAGTAAGATAAGTAAAATAAAAAAATATATATATGTATATTGAAAAAAAAAAATTACTCTGGTTGGTGCTGAACTACTAGGAGCAGCACACCAGTCCCACTCCCCAACACAGATAGACTAATAGCACTGGGCTCTTATAGTAGCAAAGTAAAAAAACAAAAAATAAAATAAAAGCAGTCCTTACAAGGACTATTGGGTTACAGGCAGCAGTCAGCAGATGAGAGATCAGAAGCAGTGCCCACAGCAGCTACATACAGAGCACTGCAGTAGAAGGTAGATTACTAGCCAGCAAAGCTACCTAACCTAAAATGTCCCTCAAATCCCTGCAGAGTTCTGTCCCTACAATACAGAGCAGTATCAAGTAGATTACTAGCCAGCAAAGTTACTATCAACTGTCCCTCAAATCACTCAACAGCTCTCTCCCTACACTAGCTCTTCCAAGCACACACAGGCAGAATGAAAAAACGCTGCAGGGCTTCAGTTTATATATGGAAGGGGAGTGGTCCAGGGGGTGTGAGGTGGTCCAGGAGGGAGAGCTTCCTGATTGGCTGCCATGTATCTGCTGATCTGGGGTGAGAGGTCAAAAATAAGCGCCAGCTAAGGCGAACCCAAATTGGCGAACATCGCGCGACGTTCGCGAACATTCGGCGGACGCGAACAGTCGATGTTCGCGCGAATTAGTTTGCGGGCGAACAGTCCACGACATCCCTATTCTTCTAGTCTAAAGGGGAGGCCTCTGGTACGATGATCCTCTTTATGGGTAAAAAGGTCCCCAGCTATTTGTCTATAATGTCCTCTAATGTACTTGTAAAGTGTAATCATGTCCCCTCGCAAGCGCCTTTTTTCCAGAGAAAACAACCCCAACCTTGACAGTCTACCCTCATAATTTAAGTCTTCCCTCCCTCTAACCAATTTAGTTGCAATTAGACTCTGCACTCTCTCCAGCTCATTTATATCCCTCTTAAGGACTGGAGTCCAAAACTGCACTGCATACTCCAGATGAGGCCTCACCAGGGACCTATAAAGAGGCAGAATAATATTTTCATCCCTTGAGTTAATGCCCTTTTTTATGCAAGACACAACTTTATTTGCTTTAGTAGCCACAGAATGACACTGCCCAGAATTAGACAACAATCTACAAAGACCCCTAGATCCTTCTCATTTAAGGAAACTCCCAACACACTGCCATTTAGTGTATAACTTGCATTTATATTATTTTTGCCAAAGTGCATAACCTGCATTTATCAACATTGAACCTCATTTTCCAGTTTGCTGGCCAGTTTTCCAGTTTAGACAAATCACTGTGCAAAGTGGCAGCATCCTGCATGGAACCTATAGTTCTGCACAATTTAGTATCATCTGCAAAAATAGAAACAGTACTTTCAATGCCCACCTCCAGGTCATTAATAAACAAGTTGAAAAGCAAGGGACCTAGTACAGAGCCCTGCGGTACTCCACTAACAACACTGGTCCAATTAGAAAATGTTCCATTTACCACCACTCTTTGTAGTCTATATTTTAGCCAGTTCTCTATCCAGGTACAAATACTATGTTCCAGGCCAACACTACTTAATTTAACCAGTAACCTTTTGTGTGGCACTGTATCAAATGCTTTAGCAAAGTCTAAGTAAATCACATCCACTGTCATCCCAGAATCGAGGTCTCTACTTACATTCTCATAAAAAGAAATTAAGTTAGTCTGGCAAGATATATTACGCATAAAACCATGCTGGCACAAACTCATAGTATTATGAGTTGCTATGAAGTCCAGTATCTTATCCTTTATTAACCCTTCGAAAAGCTTTCCTACCACTGACGTCAGACTAACTGGCCTACAGTTTTGAGGCTGAGAACGGGATACTTTTTTGAATAGAGGCATTACATTAGCAATTCGCCAGTCTCTCGGCACTATGCCAGATCTCAATGAATCCTGAAAAATTAAGTAAAGAGGTTTGGCAATCACAGAGCTAAGCTCGCTAATTACCCTGGGATGAATACAATCTGGCCCTGGACCTTTGTTAATCTTAACATGTTCTAGTCTCTTTTGAATTTCTTCATGTGTGAACCATGCATCATTAGTTGTATTACTAGAATTGGGACTGTTAAGAAGGAAACCTTCACTTACTAGTTCCTCATTTGTGTAGACAGATGAAAAATATGAGTTCAGAATCTGCGCTTTTATTTTGTTATCATCAACCAGCTGACCCCCCTCTGAAACTAAAGGTCCCACCCCTTCCTGCTTAATTTTTTTACTATTAACATATTTAAAAAATAATTTTGGATTTTTTTTACTGCTTGCTGCAATATCCTTTTCTATATCAATTTTAGCTTGCCTTATAGCTTCTTTGCATGATTTATTGGCCTCCTTGTACCTTATAAATGTTTCGGCTGTACCAGCTAACTTGAAAGCCTTAAAAGCACGTCTTGAACTAAAAGTCAGTTTTGAACTACAGTGAATTGATGGCCTGCAGATAGGGGTAAAGACATTTATAAAGTGAATGGAGGATACAGATGAATATGCATCTGGCAAACCAGGAATCCTCTGTTTTGGGGGAAGCTGATAAAGTTATAAATTCTGTTCCATTATCTTGCTGACCAAGTTGGGATTGTTCACATTAAAGATGGATATGATCACTTTCTATAAACTTGAATTCTATTAAATTGCTGCTGCTTGATATGGTTTTATCAGTAATATTGTGTTGATCAGTATTGTGTTCAACTTTCTATCTGCAGAACACTCCCTTAACAGGGCCAGACATAGGGGTAGGCATAAGAGGCAAAAGCCTTAGGTCCATTATTAGAAAGGGTGCAGTTCAGTGATCCATTTTCTAAAAACGAATTTAAGGAACGTGTGTCGTACACCCATTTTACAAAGTTATGGACAATTATTCATTCTTTTAGTAAAACCTAGTGAAAACTATTCAATTTTAAACAAGGTTTGGAATGTGATAGTATGTCTTTGGGATGTAGTGTGATGTATTTAATGCATATTTAATGATGTAAACTTGAGCTCATTACAAGAGTGAGTTTGGTTAAGCTCCACACCAACAAGTTACCTGGTCCATAACCAGAGATCCAAAGTACCAGAGCACAGTAGTAGTTCCTTAGAAAGGTGACAGACAGGGTTATGATTGGCTAGCTTGCAAATTATTAAATAGGAACAAGAAACTGTCACGAATGGCACCCTAAATCCAGAACCAATTCTAGGCTCCCTGGTCTCGGATCTTGCTTCTGCCTTTAACAGCCGCCTTTCACCTTGGTAGGAGCCCTCAGCTAATTGGATGCCACCAGGTCTTACTAAAAGAGGAGCAAAGCTAAAGGTTCTGGATGAGCAAAGGGGCACGATCGTTTCACAAGGATACTGGAGTAGAAGACCACTCAACTTGGAAGACAGGCCAAATAAGACAGCATGGAACAGGCAGGCTGGGCCAACACAAGCAGAGTGGAACAGACAGACAGTGCAGAGTTCTAGGAATGGTCAAACAGGCTAAGATCAGGATTGGAGACAGTAGGATAGTCAGGCAGGCATGGTTGAGCTTGGAGAGATCAGAATAATCAGGCAGGTAATAGTCAGATTGGAGAGTTCAGAATAAACAGGCAGGCAAGGGTCTGTATACAGAGTTCAGAATAGTCAGGCAAGGCAAGGGTCAATAACCAGGAGATCAGCAGGATTCACTAGGAATGTACAGCCAGGGACAAGCTAAATTAAACCTAACAATGGGCAATGTGTTTTCATTCAAAGCCGCTTTAAATGCTTTGAATTTTGTGACATTGAACAATGACATCATCACACCGGCGCATAAACCCGGAAGCGCGCGGCCTTGAATGCCATAGGAGAATCGGCGCTAAGGAGATAGGACGCACACAGCAGGCATCCCCGCCGGCCACTAGACCACTAGGGAGACCCACTGGACCACCAGGGTAGGTTAAAATCATTACAGAAACCCACTTAACAGATTAGAGCTGCACATTATATCTTTATCAGTCAAATTTATTCCTGCCATCTTAACCCCCATTTTCTATGCTCTCAGGGCCGGATTTACATAGTGGGCGCCCCTAGGCCCACTGCCGTTCGTCGCCTCTGTCCCCTCCAGGGGGACAGGAGCAATGGGGATTGGCGCACAGGAAATTTAAAAAAATTATTGTATCTCCAGCGCATCAGTGTTTCTGAACCAATGTGGGTGTGGCTGGGCAACATGCTGCCCCACTAAAATCCTGCCGCCCTAGGCCCGGGCCTAGGTGGCCTTTCCACAAATCCTTCCTGAGATATAAGAATGTCCCAAAAAAAGAAAAAAATATATATATTCCTAAAACAAACGGACAGAGCAAAGAAACAGGAGCATAATATGGTGTAGTATTTTCAATATGTTGGAACACCCTGTGGTAGAAAAATAAAAATTTAAAAATAAAAATAAAAATCAGGAAATGTTTTAATCGTGTAGGTTTCCCTTTAAAGAGACCTTCCCTTTCTGTCCCAAAGTGTGTACAAGCAAAATTGGTGTTTTCTGAGTCCTTCACCAAGTTTTAGTAAAATTGCCTACTTACAAGATAGTGGCAGTTATATCACATGTAGTTTGGTTTCCTGTATTCTCCTCTCCTCTGTCAGTCACCATTAGGCTCCCAGATAAGTATACAAAAGGTACATAATACAATAGCGTTTTAATAAAAATAAAAATTCCTAAAAACATTAAAAGATTTTACACTCACATTTGTTTGTAAGGTTTTGTCACATATAGGCAAGTCTTCTGGCGATATCACCAGCTGTAATACAAAGGAGAAGGTTGTGCCGGCGTCTGTCTCCCTCGTGGTGTCTTCTCCGTGACCTGCCTGTGACGTCACTTCCGCCTGACGCGTTTCACAGACCAATCCTCCTTTTTTTTAAAAAAAATGTTTTACTGCGGTGTGTGGTAGGTGGGTGTGGGGTCGGGCTTGGGATCGGGCTTGGGGTGGGCTCTGGGGTGGGCTCTGGGGTGGGCTCTGGGGTGGGCTCTGGGGTGGGTGGGGACCAGGGGCCCAGAACATTTTGCTATATGGGGCCCTGTGATTTCTGATGGTGGCCCTGGAGGGGAGAATGGAGAAATTTAAAATAGGGTTGCAGAGAAGAAAAGGTTAGTAGAGAACACAGAACAAAAAGTCTAGGGAGAAGAAGGTGATCACATGAAGAGGTGACCGGAAGTGTAAAATAAAAGTGTTTAAGAAAAGGTAATAAATAGTGTAAAGTTAGAGAAGATCAAAAATGCTGTCACAAGTAGAGTAAAGCAAAGTAGAACAGAAATACAAAACAATAAATTAATACTCATCCAGATTTTCTCTTCCTGACTAAACAAATGAAAGAAAAAGTCTGACAATTAAAATCTGAAATTATGGATAAGAAGGATTATGACAAAAACAGGGGTTATGGGTGGTTAAAGGAATTGTACAGTCTAAAAATAAAAACTGGGTAAATAGATAGGCTGTGCAAAATAAAAAATGTTTCTAATATAGTTAGTTGGCCAAAAATGTAATGTATAAAGGCTGGAGTGACTGGATGTGTAACATAATAGCCAGAACACTACTTCCTGCTTTTCAGCTCTCTTGGTTTACACTGACTGGTTACCCTGGTTACCAGGCACTAACCAATCAGAGACTTGAGGGGGGGGGACATGGGTCATATCTGTTGCTTTTGAATCTGAGCTGAATGCTGAGGATTAATTACAAACTCACTGAACAGTTATGCCCCCCTTCAAGTCACTGACTTGAGTTATAGAGCTGAAAAGCAGGAAGTTGGATTCTGGCTGTTTTATTAGACACCTGTTCACTCCAGTTTTTATACATAAAATTTTTGGCTAACTAACTATATTAGACACATTTTTTATTTTGGACAGCCTATCTATTTACCCAGTTTTTATTTTCACACTGAACTGTTCCTTTAAGACATAGAAGACAGAGCTTCAGTAGAACTCCCAAACATTCAATTCTGAAAACAAAGAAAAAAACATGTTAGTTTTGCGCGTTTTGAATCGTCTAATGATAACTATGATGTAGATATGGTGACTGGCTCTTCTCCTTCTATTTCTTTTCACTGATTCCCATTTTTACTCCCCATGTACTTCTTCCTTGGAACCCTGGCATGTCTGGATATGAGTTACTCTTCAGTCACTGTCCCAAGAATGCTCTTTGATTTACTCAGAGAAAGAAAAATTATTTCTGTACAAGTTTGTATAACTCAGATCTACTTCGTAGTGTTTTTCATTGCACCAGAGATGTCTGTATTGGCAGTGATGTCCTATGACAGATACATTGCCATATGTCGGCCTCTTCACTACATGCAGATAATGAACTGGAATGTTTGTGTTCATCTTGTATCAGGTGTGTTGCTTTTTAGTACAATATATCAGTGCATATTAGTGCACACTCTTTTTTTAATGAAACTGACCTTTTGCCTCCTTAATGTTTTGCAACGTTTTTTTTGTGACGTTCCCCAGTTGCTTGAGGTCTCCTGTAGTGACACATTCATCAATGTATTGTTTATATTTCTCGCTGGAATACTGTTTGGAGTAGGAATTTTAGGCGTCACATTTTACCCATACAGATGCAGCCACTTTGGTTTGTCTGTTTGACACAGAATAACTAAACACAGATATCCCATTTATCTCATTTAACACAGAAAACTGTGTCACAACATCCCATCTAATTAAAGCATTCACCATTGTGAACAATGGTGCTTTGGTATGCTAATGGAAAGGTTAAATGCATTAAATGAGTTAAGATAACTTTAGATAACACAGTTTCTTCAATTAACTGAGTCATGACGCATTTAACTCACAAATCCAAGTGGCTTCATCTGTACATCACTATAATCACCACTGTACTGAAAATTACTTTGAAACACACTAGAATCAAAGCTTTCTCCACCTGCTCCACTCATCTAACTGTAGTCTTTATATTTTACACTACTACTGTATTTTCTTCAACTACTTTCATTCAAATGATCGTTTATTTAAGGCCAAATTGGCTTATATGTTACACTATGTAATGTTTACCGCTGTAACAGGAGTAAGTCTCACACTTGTAGCGGGTGTGGTGGAAGCCCAGGGAAATAGCCACAAACAATTGGAGCAGGCATGGTGAATTTGCAGGTTTTAATGGAACTGAAGATAAATACAGGAACAGATCAAAATCAAATACAAAGTCAAAACAAAGTTTTTACCAGGCAGGCAAGGAAAGCTGAAACAAAATAACAGGAACAAGAACTCTGGAACTAGGAATCACAGGAACAAGGAACAAAGGTATCCAGGAACAGACAAATTCAAAGCTCATGGCAGGGTTTCTAAAGGCCTGGTGATTAGGGAATAAAAAACACATGAGGTAAACGAGAAGGGGAGAGACCAGGGAGGAGACAAACTAGAAACAGGCAGAAATACATAACAATAATAAAATAAGATCAGGACTAACCCCAAGAGCGTCCAGTGGCTCACATGGTACATGCACTGAATTAAACACCAGTCCCCCAGCGTTTGAGTCCCGGCTGGGGGACTACTACTTTCACTAAAATACAAATGAACATTTAGTCGAGGTCAAATTGGCTTCTGTATTTTTTGCAATATTAACTCCTTGTCTAAACCCTGTGATCTACAGTCTGAGGAACCAGGAACTTAAAATATCCGTAAGAAGAGCTTCACAAAGACTGCAATAGTTTAAAGGAGAAGGAAACGTGATAATTAAGCAAGCTTTATCAGAAAGGTCTATATAAATACACCAGTAAACCCTTAAAGTAATGCTGTTTTGAGTCCTCTGTCAAAAGAAACACAGCATTTCTTTCCTTTTATTGTGTATACATGGGCTCCTGTATCAGACTTCCTGTTTTCAGCATAAAACTCCAGGGCTAGGGCTTGAGCATGCTCAGTTTGTTCTCTCTCACTGCCCCCCCTTTCCCCCCTCCCTGCTGTAATCTGAGCCCAGAGCTATAAGTGAACAGGAAGAGACTCAGGCAGGAAGTGATGTCACACCAAGCTAATATGGCAGTTGCTATCCTAAACAAACAGAGAGAGCTTTTGGGGTGTTTACTCAGGTATGGTAAAGCATTCTGCAGATTAAATATAGTGTTATAGCTTGCAATATTGTGGCTGATCTATTGGCAATAAACTGCTTTGGGAACCTTCCTTGCCCTTTAAGAACATGAAAATGGCTTATAGTGACTCTTGAAATAGAATAAAAAAAATGTTTGATCTAACAGTTATCTTGTTTTAGTTCTGATAATCCCTCAAACCCCTCTGCTCCAGTTCTGATAATCCCTCAAACCCCTCTGCTCCAGATGGATGGGATATTTATGCAGCAGTAGCCCGTTAGCATTAGAATTTTCACGGGAGTCTCAAAAATTTATTCATCGGCGGCGGCGGCGGCAGCAAACCACAGAAATTCTCACCGAATTTGCGCTTGGCGAATTTATTCGCCCATCACTAAAGACAGTTGATGTTAATTTACATTTAAGAAACCATAGAAGTGATAGAAAACAATTCAGATTTTTGCATGTCCCCTGTTGGTTAAATAGACTCTAGAGTTTTGGTTCATAGAAGCATTCTTCATATTATAGGTAAGACATTATATTCAATTTTTTCAATCAATCAATTTGATGTTAATGAAGAGGATCCATGAAATATTTCCATAAAGTATATGAAAAAGGCAACAAACATTTGCTCACAGTTTTAATTAATTATCTCTTACATTTTTTTTTTTGTAACTTATATTTTATTGACAGGTTTAAAAGTTTTACAAAGCTCAAAACATCACAATAGATATCGATTGCAGATTAATACAGTGTATCAACAAGGGAATAACCATGAGCTAGGGCCGTTACGGCCAGCTACCAAAGCCATGTCAATAAGCAACAAGTGCTCGCATGTCCAGAAGGGCAGGCGAGACAGGAATTATACAAACAAGAAGAACAGCAATAAGAAAATATACATCAAATAGAAAGTACAACAGTGATAAATCAAATGGTAGCACTGCGGGTTCAGGTTCAAGCTATAGTAGCGGAGAGGGTGTAGGGAGAAGCTGAGGGAAAATGTAAGGGAGGTCGGAAATGGTCTCAGAAAAACTTAGTGGGGCAGGGCGGGCACCATCCCCCGAAGGTCCCAAACGGACCAAATTTTGAGAAATTGTTCCATCTTATGCTGGAGATGGGCTATGTTAGCCTCAAAAGACCGGTTGCTGTTCACCCTGTTGATAATCTCAGTCAATGTGGGAATCGTCTGGCTTTTCCATTTAGCCGCAATGGCCAACCGAGTGGCAGTCAATATCTGGTTAACAAGGGCCTGCCCACTCTTCTGAATACCTGGCAAGGGTTTGCCCAGCAAAAATGTTATCGGGTCTAATGGCACTGGTCGGGAGAGCAACGAGCAGAGAAGGTCTTGGACATCTTTCCAGAGGGGCTGTATAAATGGACAATCCCAAAAAATATGTAACTGGGAACCTTGGACACCACAATTTCTCCAACAGAGAGGAGAGTGATCAGGGAAAAGCTTGTGAAGTCTTTCTGGGGTATAGTACCAGAACGTTAAGATCTTGTAAATATGCTCCTTCTGCCGTATACATGACACCATGTGTGCCGCATTGTCCCAGATTCTGGACCAGTCGGAATCAGTGAGCGGTCGTGGAAGAACCAGGTCCCATCTATCCATATATTTATGACGATGCTGCGATGGAGTTTGGGGGGCAGTGAGCAGCAAGTAGATTCTAGAGATGAGACCTCTTTGTGGTAGACCAGTGGCTGCCAGAACTTCAAATGCTGTGGGCCGAGTCCTAACCGCCGATTGTGCAAGGGAATCCACGAAGTGACGGAGTTGAAAGTATTCAAAGAATCTGATTCTCACAGACGAATCTTTGTCTTGAATAGTTTGTAAAGGAAGCATCTTGTGAGTAAGTGGGTGGAGAATGTCCCGTATAGTGAAATAGGAAAATTTCGACCACCGTAAATAGAACGCTGGGTCCATGCCTGGCTGGAAAAGAGGGTTCCTCAGGAACATGGTTAGTAATGGCTTGGGTGAAATCAGATTATGTTTATGCCTGGTGGCGAGCCAGATCGAATGTAGGTGCCTAGTCGCCGAAAGCACTGTGGGAGGGCATCTGATAACGGTAGTGGGGCACCAAAAAAGTGCATTTAAATGAAAATCTCGTGCCACCACATTCTCAATGTGGCCCCATGTCGTAGGAGAATCCCAAAGCGACCAGGCCAAAAGTTGCCTGAGGTGGGCGGCCTCGTAATATTTCCGTATGTTAGGGGCCCCCAAACCCCCTCGACAGCGCGTCGACATCAGGACCGATGAGGCCACTCTATGGCTCCGATTCGCCCAGACAAAATCATGAAACAGGGATTGTATTTCCTTAAGCGTTGAGGGTGGAACAGCAACCGGGAGAGTCTCAAACAGATAGAGGTATTTGGGTAGTACACTCATTTTGATAGCGGCCACCCTGCCCAACCAAGATATAGAATAGTGAGACCATTTCAACAACTGAGTTTTAGTCTGCTGTATAAGAGGCTTAAAATTAAGGTCATACAAGTGAGAATAAGCCGCAGATAAATGGGTACCAAGGTATAATAAGGAATCCCTCTTCCATCTATAATTAAAAGCAGTCTGCAATGACTCCAGTTCACCCGATGTAAGGTGTAAGGGTAAAGCTTCAGTTTTGTCCAAATTGAGTTTGTAGCCAGATATTGCACTGTACCTCGTTAATAAGTTGTGGAGGTTAGGGAGTGAAACAAATGGATTTGATAACGTAAGTAGGACATCGTCCGCGAATAGAGCTATTTTATACTGAGAGGAGCCAACCGTAACCCCCGAAACATCCGGGTGGTTCCGTATGGCTGCCGCCAGAGGCTCAATACTTAGGGCATACAAAAGGGGGGAAAGGGGGCAACCCTGTCGCGTTCCATTAAAAATGGGTATTGGCTTCCGCGACTGGCCAGGAAGTTTGAGGAAAGTGAGAGGGGTGCTATACAAGTTATTAAGAGCACTGAGATAAGGGCCAGAGAGGTTAAGGTGTCCTAGTAAAGAGAACAGGTAAGTCCAATTAAGCCTATCGAATGCCTTCTCGGCATCCAGGCTTAAAATCACTGATTTGACCTGATTCCTCTGGAGGATCTCAATCAAATCTATGGTGCGTCTGGTATTGTCACCAGCCTGCCTACCCAGTATAAAGCCTACTTGATCTCTTACATTTTTAAGACGGGTCCCACATTCTGCACTTGTAGTTTTACTGATGAAGAAATTTGATAGATTTGTCTTAATTTGTATTCAGGGTCAGGGCCTTTAAAATCCAATGTTGCTATTTTCAGAAAAAATTAATTGAGAACGACTGGTAAGCTATGGACATTTTCTTTTAATCAAACCATTTATGCAGTGAATGGTCCTAAATTTTAATAGATAACTGAATTATATTTTAATTTCTATTTATTTAAATGGATACTGTCATGGGAAAACATGTTTTTTTTTCAAAACAAATCAGTTAATGATGCTGCTCCAGCAGAATTCTGCACTGAAATCCATTTCTTAAAAGAGCAAACTGATTTTTTTTATATTCAATTTTGAAATCTAACATGGGGCTAAACATATTGTCAGTTTCCTAGCTGCCCCAAGTCATGGAGCAACACTATTAACTGATGTGTTTTGAAAAAAAGTTTTCCCATGACAGTATCCCTTTAAAAAACAACAACCATATATTTTCTTGCTAGAAATGAACTCAAACCATCTTCATATTGAACAAATAAAGCAATTCATCACCATCTGCTTTGAAAGGAAATTTCATTATAAAATACAGTAGAGAAGCATTTCTTGCATACATGGAAAACAAAACCCTTTGCTTCTCTATCAAAAACATATACTGCATTGTCATTCCCTGCACCTATCTGAATGTGAAAGGAGAAAAATATTATCATTTACTATATACAAGTAAGGGAAACTAAAGTTCACTACTAGGGGGTGATTTCTCAATGTTCTAATTTGAATTTTTGCCACTATTCAATTCCACAAATTCAAGTTATATTTTCAAAAACTCGATTGTTTGGTATTTATTGAGCACAAAAAACTTGAATGTAAAACTTAGGCATCTTCATGTAGAAGTCAATGGGAGTTGTCCTCAGAAAATTCAAACGACTTTTTTTTAATTCTAGGTATTCCAGTTTTTTCAAACAATTCTATTCAATTAAGTTGTTTCTATTCGGATTTTTTAATAAATAGGCAAACATTCATGTTTTTTTAGATTGTGAGTTTATTCGAAGTAGACAAAATCTCTAAAACTTCACAAATTGGATTTTTTTTTATAAATAAGCCCATTATGGGGTTATTTACTAAAACACAAATAAATCTTTTTTTTATTTTATTAAAACAAAGTTGACCAAACTCCCATTCAAGAATTTAACTCATTTATCAACAATTCTTCTAGAAAAAGTTGGAGCGAAAAAACATTGTGACAAAATTGAGCGTCAATGTGAATCGGCATATTGACTCTCCGAAAACTCAACTTTATTGAATTGTCGCTGTAAAAACTTTATTGGCTTACTGGATGAAAACCCAGACAATTTTTATACGCACTACTATTTGGTCCAAAGTTATTAAAGTCAATGGGTCCCTGAATAATTTTTATGTGAGAGGCAATTCTACTTGTGACAAAACACAGGAATTCGTAGCAAATTTGTTTCTGGCAAATGTATTGGCCTATCACTATTTATAGCTATTCTTATTAGTATTAGCACTCATCCCCACTCCATATTTAATACAATTTGAGATTTCTTGTAAAGTTGACACTCCAGGATTGAGCCTGTGCCAGAAAGCCAACCACAGGAGACACTTCTAAAAACTTTTGTTTAATACTTTCATCAAAATGCTCTGGATTTGGTGTACCTTTTCACTTCTTAGTGGCAGAATATATCCTGGTAATTAGTTAATTTGCGATATTCATTGAAAAGGACAAGTTGAGAATATTTTTTTTATCTATTTGTATGTACTTATATGTTTTGTGCATCTTAACATAAATGTGTTTTATGTTTATGCAGGTAGATAATTTATACCTCTTCACTTTAGTCCCCATTAAGTCCCCATTATTCAAAATATAACTTTCTAAAGCTGTTTACTCCTCATTACTGACCCTCTACATATCTTCATTTTTATTTCCATATGTTCTTTGCATCACCGGCTTTTCCTCCAATGGCAACCACTGCTGTGTCCTGCCTAATGCTAGCTTTTTCCCTTTTATTCTACTGGTCATGGTGATCAGATATCCTGTCTAAAACCCAAAATTTAAATGCAGGTTTTTAGCTCTTACCAAAATCATTAAGCAAATTGATTGAGTCACTGAATTAAGAAAGCTTTAGAAGGAAAAGGACAAAAATTATAGTTTTTTTAATATAATTTAAAAAAACCTGGATATATCTAAAGGTGGGCGCAGACGTAACAATTACAATCTTTCTTGGAAAAGATGTTTCCAAGAAAGATTGTTTCAAAACACACATGTAGAGCTGAATCATCAGATATACAGGAAGATACAATAGAATTCTACCTGTATCTGATGATTTAGCACTAACAATGACCAATGTTTGGGTACCTTCAAAGGCACCCAATCCAAATTTTCCGTCCAGTCCGATCAACGAGCTGACCGATATCCAAGTCTTCTGCCGATATCTGTTGGCTCTTTTCCCACCCTACATGCACCAAATATTGCATGAAAATTTGTTTTGTACAATATTATCTGTGCATCTTTGGCCACCTTAAAGTGGACCTGTCACCCAGACACAAAAATCTGTTTAATAAAAGTCCTTTTCAAATTAAACATGAATATATTAAATATTTTTTATAAAAGCATTCATAGCTGTTTTAAACTCATTTAAAAATCTCAGCTGTCAATCAAATATTGTCTGCCCCTCCTCTATGCCTTAAGCATAAAGGCAGGGCAGGCAATTACTTTCACTTTCCATTTAGCACTTCCTAGATATCACTGCAGTCCACACATTCCCCTGTTCTCTTCACCGTTTAATCAGTGCATGGGGATGAACATTGGGTCCCCCGTTCTGGTGCACAAACAAGATTCTGAGATGATACAAGGCTTGTCTTAATAACAGTGTCCACAAAATGGCTCCTGCCTGTTTGCTATAATTATGAATTCCCAGACTGAAGGAAACAAGATTCAAATAATTTATATAGTGTAATTAAAGTTCATTTTGCTTGACTAATGTGATAAAATAGGTTTTTGAATAATTTCTTTGGGTGACGGGTCCCCTTTTAAGTCAAGGCTTAAAGGTTACACATTTCCATCCAGGCTCTGTAAAAGATACTAAGGGGCAGATTTACATAGGGTCGAATATCGAGGGTTAATTAACCCTCGATATTCGACTGCCAAATGTAAATCCTTCGACTTCGAATATCGAAGTCGAAGGATTTAGTGATATTCCTACGATCGAACGATCAAAGGAATAATCGTTCGATCGACCGATTAAATCCTTCGAATCGAACGATTCAAAGGATTTTAATCCATCATCGAAGGATTTTCCTTCATCAGAAAATTGTTAGGAAGCCTATGGGGACCTTCCCCATAGGCTAACATTGGCCTCGGTAGGTATTAGGTGGCGAAGAAGGGGGTCGAAGTATCTTTTAAAGAGACAGTACTTCGACTATCGAATAGTTGAACGATTTTTAGTTCGAATCTTTCGATTCGAAGTCGTAGTCGAAGGTCGAAGTAGCCTATTCGATGGTCGAAGTAGCCATATTCGACCATTTGAAATTCGAAGTATTTTTTCTTCTATTCCTTCACTCGAGCTAAGTAAATGGGCCCCTAAGTAAACAAGACCTCAAAAACATAGTCTGACCAGTCAAGATGTGCAATTAAATTTCTGTGCATGTCTATTAGTTGTGCAGTTGTGCTGGAAATTCAAAACTGAGGAACAGAACAAATGTGAGAACAAACTCACAGCCTTACTGCACTGAATGGAAGTGTGCAAGAAAGGTCACACATTTTGATCTCCCAATCATGCTCTGGGAGGGCAGGAAATCATATAAATTAAACAGAAGCTTAAATGATGCCACAGAGGCCTGGATGCTGCCATATTTACTGTCCTCCTCACCCCCACCCAAAGCAATTAGAAATATAGTTTAGTGCTCTCAGGTAAGGGGTGGGGTGATTCTGTAGAGAACTAGAAACTGCCATCTGAATAGAAAATAAGGTTGAAAAAAGACATGTCCAGCCAGTTCAACCTCTGTCTAACTGCTAGTTAACTAACAGGTAATGCTACTTGACCTGACATTATTGACTACAAAGTCTAGATACCTCAGAAGTAGAGGGACACCATGTACAAACAGATCATCGTTGGCTATAGGAAATCTCATGGAAGAGCTCCTGCATCTCTAAGGGTTATGGCACATGGGACAGATTTAAGCATTTTGTCCCATTTTCAGTTTGGTGGTTGCATTTGCCTCTTCACAGCCCCCAATGGAAATTGCTCTGACCCAGACACTGTAGCCCTCCGGGGTGAATGTTGCTCAGTGAGCGTTTCTGAGTTGCAGTCGCCTCACCCCTAATAGAACTGCATACCTCCCAACTGTCCCATTTTCTCCAGGACAGTCCCGATTTTGACAGCTCAGCCTGCAGTCTCCTGTTTTCTTACCTGATCTCCTGCACTGATGAAAGAAAAAGATACAAATTTTCTGAGACTTAATTAAAATAAAAGCCTGTTTGGCATACAGTCCAGAACACTCAGCAGCAGCATTTAGATGCTTTTGTAACAATTTAAGATGTAAGCAAAAATATAATTGTAACTATTTAAGATAATCAGGTCTCCTGGGAAAACTGAGACTAGCATCTTAAAGGTCAACTCAATCTGGTATAACACGTAAAACATTGCACTAAAACTCTCAGAAATGTGTTCAACGTCACATGGGTCAAGCGTTTTGTTGCCCCTCCCATCTGTTCTAAATGATAATCACTTGCAAGAGTCAATATACATTCTTGATAGTCAATTATCACTCAAAATGGCAGGATTTCAGAGTTTCTTAATGACCATCGTCTGTTAAACATGATCAAAACTCCTTAAAACTACATTTTTAAGATGTTTAGAGAAGTAAGACAGTTTTAGACTGCCAACAACAGGCTTTTGGCTGAACAGTAAGCTGTGTATGCTCCTCCTATAACGTCACTTAACCCTGGGGTTGTGACTATGGACATTCAGAAGGAGCTGTTGAGCCGGGTATTAGCAGCCTTAAACTGCGATAATCTCAACCACGATTAAACAAAGAAATTGTAAATTGCAAAAGTGCTCATTTGAGCACTCTAAGTATGTTTATATCAAATTATTTTTGGGGTCTATAGCCCCTTTTAGAAAGTATGTGGGGCTGCCAGGCAATTGGCAATGAAAGTAAATCGGGGCAACGTCCCTTCTAAGCTGTGCGCTCCTACACAAATTTTGAGACCAGCGCACAAAACAAATGGTGGTGCTCACAAAGAACTGTGTGAAAACACAACATATTGCATGGATTATAGTCAGAGCACACATTTGTATGTGTATATATGTATAACATGTTTGCACAAAGTAATTTCTATTGTGCATGTAGCCAAGAAGGGTTTAGAGGGAACATTGAATGGGGTTGGTGGGGTGGGATTATCACACATTCACCCTCTGTTCTATTACCCTTATGTGAATCAGAGTGCCACAGGCTAGTCTATTCACTTTGAGGTTAGGAGACGTTACACATTCACCCTCATCTTTCTCTTATTTTTCCATCCAATTTTCTATCCCAGTACCTGGCGTTGAGTCCATACAGACATAACTAGGCCACTGCCCATAGAGATCAGTGAGGCCTTGAGTATGGAGAAGCCACGTGTGTACATAGATCAGTGGGAGCCCCTGTGTAAAGAAAGATCTGAGGTGCCCTGTGTTGGGAGAGAATAGATGAAGGCAGTGTCTTACTGGCCCACCAGGATACCAGGAAAACTCCCAGTGGCCCGAGGTGACTATTTCATGGCCATTACCTATTTCTATAAGAACAAATAGGCTAAATAAATTGAGTAATAGATTGTAGTATGTAAAGAAAAGAGACTAGGAGAATAGAGGTTGAGTGAGGAGAGGAAGACCCCAGTGGGCCCCTGGTCTAAAGATGGCCCCTAAGGTTTTTGGGTGGGCCGCTGGTCTAAAGGTGGCCATACATGGGCTGATAAAAGCTGCCAAACGACTGAGTCAGCAGCTGATTGGCCATGTATGGGGCCATCTGACAGGCTTCCCTGAACGATATCTTGCCGAAAGTCTGCCAGATGTCAATCCGGCAGGGCTAAAAATCCCATTGGATAGTGGACCATATCTGTTCATTGATGCGGCCCTGTGATCCGACATCCCGTACTCCTTGCATTATGATCCGATCCGTGGGCCCTAGGGCCTATGATTGGATCAGTCCGATATCGCCCACCTCAAGGTGGGCATATCAGGGGGAGAGATCCGCTCATTTAGTAACATTGTGTATTGCCACCATTAGGTTTTTGGGTGGGCCCCTGGTCTAAGGTGTTTGGATGGGCCCCTGGTGTCCCAGTTCAACACTGGATGGAGGCCTAATATATAGACATACTAGTCTGTGATGTGGCACACGTTGAACATGTAAGTCACACATTTTGGTCTCCCAGTTTTGCTCTGGGAGGGCAGAAACTCATTCCAGTTAGACAGAGGCCTGGAAGCCGCCATGTTTACTGCTTGTGCGACACACTTGTTCCCCTCACCCCACCCTGCAATGCAGTGAGAAATAAAGTTCTGATCTCTCAGGTAAGGAGTGGGCAGGAGACAGTAGCAGTGATTCTCCATCTCAATTAGCAAATCAGTTTGACTGTATAACTTGCTTAACCGCTGACTAACAGGTAATAGTACTTGGCCTGGCATTATTGACTGCAAAGTCTAAATACCTCACAGGCATCTATAGTAATTGCTCTGACTCAGATGCTGTAGCCCTCAGGGGTGAATATTGCTTAGTGGGCATTGTATTTGCCTAACTACTGATAGAACTGAATATGAGGCAGTCATGTTACAATCCAACAACAAAAACTCACTATTTTACTTCTATTTAATAATAGGTAAAGCAACTACAAAATCATACCTCTTAGCTGTACTGTTTTGAGGGGGACAGTCTCGCTTTTGACAGCTCAACCCGCAGTCCCGGATTTGTACTGAAATGTCCCAACTTTCTCTTTGCTCTCCTGCACTGGATAGCCAGAAATAGATACAAGTTTCTAATTTAATTGGTTTTTGCCAGAGAGCCCAGAACTGCTACTTAGATACTTTAGTAACAGTTTTAGATAAGGAGGTCTCTTGGGAGAACTAAGACTCACAGCTTAAAGGGCAATTCACCCTCATTAGCAAAACTGTAATAACACATAAAAACCACAGAAATTTGTTCAAATTTTCATAACCTGCCAAATTTTGTAAAATGGACTTGGTAATTAGGGCTCCACAAAAATGCACTGCTCAAAAAATGTCACCGTGCTCTGCGCGGCAAATCTTTTTGTCCCTCTTTCTGTTTACAAAATGTTGGGAGGTATGGAAAATGTCCTGGTGATCAACAAAAGTCCCCCACATGGGAGATCAGAGACAGACCAGTCTACTTGTACATTAGAGACAGACCAGTGTACTTGTACATTAGAGACAGACCAGTGTACTTGTACATTAGAGACAGACCAGTGTACTTGTACATTAGAGACAGACCAGTGTACTTATATATTAGAGACAGGCCAGTGTACTTGTACATTAGAGACAGGTCAGTGTACTTATATATTAGAGACAGGCCAGTGTACTTGTACATTAGAGACAGACCAGTGTACTTGTACATTAGAGACAGACCAGTGTACTTGTACATTAGAGACAGACCAGTGTACTTGTACATTAGAGACAGGCCAGTGTACTTGTACATTAGAGACAGACCAGTGTACTTGTACATTAGAGCCAGACCAGTGTACTTGTACATTAGAGACAGGCCCGTGTACTTGTACATTAGAGACAGGCCCGTGTACTTGTACATTAGAGACAGACCAGTGTACTTGTACATTAGAGACAGACCAGTGTACTTGTACATTAGAGACAGGCCCGTGTACTTGTACATTAGAGACAGGCCCGTGTACTTGTACATTAGAGACAGACCAGTGTACTTGTACATTATAGACAGACCAGTGTACTTGTACATTAGAGACAGGCCAGTGTACTTGTACATTAGAGACAGACCAGTGAACTTGTACATTAGAGACAGGCCAGTGTACTTGTACATTAGAGAGAGACAAGTGTACTTGTACATTAGAGACAGACCAGTGTACTTATATATTAGAGACAGGCCAGTGTACTTGTACATTAGAGACAGACCAGTGTACTTGTACATTAGAGACAGAACAGTGTACTTATATATTAGAGACAGGCCAGTGTACTTGTACATTAGAGACAGGCCAGTGTACTTGTACATTAGAGACAGACCAGTGTACTTGTACATGAGAGACAGGCCAGTGTACTTGTACATTAGAGACAGACCACTGTACTTGTACATTAGAGACAGACCAGTGTACTTGTACATGAGAGACAGGCCAGTGTACTTGTACATTAGAGACAGACCAGTGTACTTGTACATTAGAGACAGACCTGTGTACTTGTACATTAGAGACAGACCCGTGTACTTGTACATTAGAGACAGGCCAGTGTACTTGTACATTAGAGACAGGCCAGTGTACTTGTACATTAGAGACAGGCCAGTGTACTTGTACATTAGAGACAGGCCAGTGTACTTGTACATTAGAGACAGACCAGTGAACTTGTACATTAGAGACAGACCAGTGTACTTGTACATTAGAGACAGACCAGTGAACTTGTACATTAGAGACAGGCCAGTGTACTTGTACATTAGAGACAGACTAGTGAACTTGTACATTAGAGACAGACCAGTGAACTTGTACATTAGAGACAGACCAGTGTACTTGTACATTAGAGACAGGGTTCTACTGTATACCATATTACCAGAAATGTTTCCAGTTATTTTCAGTTACATTTGAATTACACAGCCTAAATTAAAGCTCCATACCCTGCCCCCAATTATCCCAATTTGGGCAGGAGAGCCTGAACCCCAGATCCCAGAGGGGATAAGGCTTCTTAGAAAGTTAGTGGTATTTCAGGGCAGAATTGCCTTTTTTTAAAGGTTCACCTTTCAGTTAACTTTTAGTATGTTATAGAATGGCCAATTCTAAGCAACTTTTGGTCTTCCTTATTTATTATGTTAAATTGAATTAAAAGTTAAATGTTTAAATGTTATATTTTTTTCATTCTTTTTCTTCTGACTCTTTCCAGCTTTCAAATGGGAGTCACTGACCCCGTCTAAAAACAAATGCTCTGTAAGGTTACACATTTATTGTTATTGCTACTTCTCATCTTTCTATTCAGCCCCTCTCCTATTCATATTCCAGTCTCTTATTCAAATCAGTGCATGGTTGCTAGGGTAATGTGGACCCTAGCAACCAGATTACTGAAATTACAAACTGGAGAACTGCTGAATAAAAAGATAAATAACTCAAAAACCACAAATAATAAAAAAATGAAAACCAATTTCAAATTGTTTCAGAATATCACGCTCTAAATCTTACTAACAGTTAATTTAAAGGTGCACAACCCATTTAAGCATTTTCAAATGTCTGCATTAGGGGGTGCGCAGTATCGTGAGATATCATTGCACTCAACAGAAAGATCTTACATGTGCTGTATACTCACAATTCTAAAAGTTGCTCTACTGCAAAGGGCCATTGGGAAGGAGTCAAAGATGGCGGCCCTGAGAAGAGACGCACCAGCCCACGGAATTCAAGTTAATGGGGAGGGGGGCTTAGCGATTCGAGAAAAAAAAATGTATTAAATCCTTATGACCTGAGCCTAAACCTTGGGCCCTTAGATGGTTCTAAACTACAACTCCCAGCATTCTTCCACGTATTTAATCAAGTGCTAAAGCATGCTGGTAACTGTGGTCTGTGGAGGCAAAGTTAATTCTTCAGTAGTGTTATTTCCATGAAATTGTAGGTAATGAAAGACAAATAACAGGGTGAGATGTTTGTCCCTTAAATCCCTTTCTAATTGGGGCCTTTTTTTATTCCGCAGGGACCAAGCCTACAGCTTCAGAAGGTAAGTGTGGGTATATTGATGATGTGAATTCTCCCTTGAGGTTTTCTTTAAAACTCTAAAACAAGAAGAGTAACATAGATTTATATACATTTTGTGAATACTTTAGTGCTTTTAAATATCTGTTACTCTGCTGTACTCACAGAAAATATGCATTTTGCCTTTACTAGGGTTTTTTTGTCATTTCTGATTTATTGGCCTTTTTCTTCTGCAGTTGTCTACTTTATACTGAGATTCTAGCTATCTGTATAACAGAGCATTCTGTCCCAGTGGCTGCACAGATCATATCTGATCCCCATTGTAAGCAGCAGTCCTGTCCTGCTTTATGGCAGCTGAGATTCTAGCTATCTGTATAACAGAACATTCTGTCCCAGTGGCTGCACAGATCTTATCCCCATTGTAAGCAGCAGTCCTGTCCTGCTTTATGGCAGCTGAGATTCTAGCTATCTGTATAACAGAACATTCTGTCCCAGTGGCTGCACAGATCCTATCTGATCCACATTGTAAGCAGCAGTCCTGTCCTGCTTTATGGCAGCTGAGATTCTAGCTATCTGTATAACAGAACATTCTGTCCCAGTGGCTGCACAGATCTTATCCCCATTGTAAGCAGCAGTCCTGTCCTGCTTTATGGCAGCTGAGATTCTAGCTATCTGTATAACAGAGCATTCTGTCCCAGTGGCTGCACAGATCCTATCTGATCCCCATTGTAAGCAGCAGTCCTGCCAAGCTTTATGGCTGATATTATAGCTATCTGTAGAACAGAGCATTCTTTCCCAGTGCCACATATTCTACTGTATCTGATCCCCATTGTAAGCAGCAGTCCTGTCCTGCTTTATGGCAGCTGATATTATAGCTATCTGTATAACAGAGCATTCTGTCCCAGTGGCTGCACAGATCCTATCTGATCCCCATTGTAAGCAGCAGTCCTGTCCTGCTTTATGGCTGAGATTCTTCCAATCATTATAACAGTTGCTGTAAGGCTCTACAGCTGGGGCAAATATTATCTGTACATGCACTGCATAAACCCTATTGAAAGGTAAATTTCAACAGCATGAACAGAATTTCTAATGCATGTGAGTAAAGAGAGCTACTACCTCCCCATAACATTTAAATAAATACACAGGCATATTATTGATTGTGTTGCTGGGGAGTTCTGATACTGTAGTTGCATTTCAACAACAGTGATATAAAGTATTGCACTGCCATCTTTATTCTCTCTTATCTGCATCTTGCCCTACAGTCTCCATTCTATTTTACTATTTCCATCTTACCCTACTGTCACTATACTGTCTTATTGTCTCCATCTTGTCCTACTGTCTCCATTGTATCATAACTGTCTCTATATTACTGTACTATCTACATTCTATCAGCAGTCCTGCCCAGCTTTATGGCTGATATTATAGCTATCTGTAGAACAGAGCATTCTTTCCCAGTGCCACATATTCTACTGTATCTGATCCCCATTGTAAGCAGCAGTCCTGTCCTGCTTTATGGCAGCTGAGATTCTAGCTATCTTTTTGTCTACTCTACAGTCTCAAATCGACCCTATTGTCTTCATGTTATGCTACTGTCTCCATTTTATTGTATAGTCTCCATCTTACCCTACAATCTTAAATTCCATCCTATTATCTCCATTCTATCCCATTATCTCCATCTTACCCTACTATCTACATTCTATCGTACTGTCTCCATTTTGCCCTTCTGTCTCTATATTGTCTTATTATCTTCATTTTGCCCTGCTGCCTCCATTATATCTTACTGTCTCCATCTTTCTCTACTGTCTCCTTTCTGTCCTACTGTCTCCATCTTACCCTACCTTCTCTATCTTGTACTTCAGTCTCCATTTTTCCTACTGTCACGATGTTACGTTGAAAGTTGCCTCTTTGCCCATAACAGTCTATATTGGTTGGACCCATGAAAAGATCAGCTCATTTTGTGTTTTTGCCGCAGCTGAATCAGTTCGGTTTTACACACCTCCTCCAACCTTTTATCCCTCACATAGGCCTAGAGTGCTATTCCTGTGGTCCCCACAGAAGCTGTAAGAAAAAGTTCAGTATTATCTGCAAACCTCAGGAAGACACATGTTCTGCGACTTCCATAAAAATGTCCGACACCAGCGATCCTGATCCTGACAATGAGTACAGCCCAACCATGGATGTGTATGGTAAGTGTCCCTGTCCTAAATTCCTGTGCTCCAAATTCTTCATCTCAAATGTGAACAATGTGTATCCTTGTCTGTGGCCCCTATGTTCCCCAATCATTTTATTCTGTGTTTTCTATCCCATCACACTAATAGGTGATTCTATATATACAGTATAGAGATTCTGCATTCTGCCACTAGGTGGAGCACACAGTATAAAAAAAAAGAAGAGAATCTCTCCGCTAAAATCCCTGAAATATGGCATTGCTGCAAAGGATCCAAGCATCAGGGTATCACTAAACTTTAGATCAGGGGTTTCCATATTTTGCCCATGTGATGGTCACTGTCACATTATCATATCTATTTCTGCCACCTCATTTATTACACTGTCACTATTTACACTTACACTGAAACCTTGTTGTATTGAAATAAAACAAACGATGCCCATGTCCCAAGCTATTTTATTTAAAATCTGACCGATGGGAAGTCACCAGAAGGTCGGTCTAATGAAATCTTTGTGGACAATGCTGGACAAGACACCCCTGATTTAGGTGAACTACTGTAATTTGCAACAAATTGGCCTTATAGGCTTCTTAAAGGGGTTGTTCACCTTTAAATTAACTGTTAGTATGATGTAGAAAGTGATATTCTGAGACAATTTGCAATTGGTTTTCATTTTTAATTATTTGTGGGGTTTTTGTGTAGTTATTTCACTTTGTATTCAGTAGCTCTCCAGTTTGCAATTTCAGCAATCTAGCTGCTAGGGTCCAAAATACCCTAGCAACCATGCACTAATTTGAATAAGAGACTGGAATATGAATAGGAGAAGCCGGGATAGAAAGATGAGTAATAAAAAGTAACAATAACAATATATTTGTAGCCTTACAAAGTATTTGTTTTACAGATGGGGTCAGTGACCCCTGTTTGAAAGCTGAAGCAGAAGAAGAAGAAAGGAAATCATTTAAAAACTATAAAAAAAGAAAAAAAATGATGACCAATTGAAAAGTTGCTTAGAACGGGCCATTCTATAACATACTAAAAGTTAACTTTAAGGAGAAACACCCTTTATGGTCTGGGTCTTATCTGGAGCAGCCTGTAGCAAGAGTAGGGTTGCCGCCTGAACTGCCTGCACCATTTTCCAAATTAGGAAAATCGTGCAGGATTTCCTATGATTGACGATTGGCGACAGCCCCACCCCTGATGTTGTAGCACGCCCCCAACGTTAACAGCCCCGCCCCCTGCCCGGAGTTCCCCGCACAGAAGGTGGCAACCCTAAACAGTTGGGGTCATTTATCAACACTGGGCAAATTTGCCCATGGGCAGTAACCCATAGCAACCAATCAGTGATTAGTTTTTTAAAGCAAGTTGCAGGTGGAACAATGAATGCAATGATTTGGTTGCTATGGGTTACTGCCCATGGGCAAATTTGACCAGTGTTGATAAATGATCCCAACTGTGTTCACAGACACAATGCACTTGCCTAGATAGTCCCTCTCATCAACTAAACATATTCAGGTTATTTTTAAAGGGAAACTAACGCTCAGAATACTAACTTTGTGGCCCAGGCCAGTGGCAGTTGTCCATAAACATCAAGCCAAGCCAACATACATTCTTCTAAGAAACTCTGCTGCCTCGTCTGATCCATTGTGCAAGTATTCCCTGTACCTCCCTGGATGGAAAAAGGGACACTTGAGAAATGGATCACAGATATGGGCAAGGTTCTCTAGTGATGAGTCGACTGTAGGAGATAGAAGAGCCTGATTGTTTGGTTGAAGATGAGATTAGAATCAATGTGATCCTTGGTTAGTGGAGGGGATTTCATGCACCTCTCATTTAGCCCCATCTGTGCCAAGTCTCTTGTTGAGACTCTTTCTCTCTCTATTGCATCACAAATATGTCCCTTCTTACCTACTGCCAACATGGTATGACCCAATACTCTTCCTTCTTCTTCCGGTGTCGGAGCGTCGCTGTATGACTGCTGAACAATGTAGAAACAATAGGAGGAACAAAATAACTACTATTACCTGCTGCAACACTGATCTGTGCAACGCTTAAGGAGGAGCAACCTCGTCTGGCTAAACCTGATTGGCCTGAAGACGCAGGAGGCAGGACAAGATGGGAGAGGGCATTGACACAATGGTTTATCCTTAATCACATTTTATAATAAAAGCACCAGCTGAAACCAAACTTACGTGTTTGAGTCTGTACACTAGGAACACATTGAGGGAACATATTTAAACTATAGTTTTGGAGCCGAGGATCATGTAACAATGGACATCGTTTGCCACAGGTCTAGTAACCCATAGCAACCAATCAGCATTTGCATTTATTGGTCTTCTGCAAACAAAAATCTGAAAGTGTGTCGAAGTCTGAAAGCTGTATGGTTTGTATGGGTTCTTATACTTCATCTTTAAATTAACTTTTAGCATAATGTAGTGATATTCATAGACGTTTTGCAGTTGGTCTTCATTTTTTTAATTTTTCAGTTATTTAGCTTTATGACCAGCAGCTCTCCAGTTTGGTATTTTAGAACTATCTGGAAGCCAGGGTCTTAATTTCCCGAGCAACCAAGCAGTCATTTGAACGAGAGACTGGATTATGAATAGGTGAGGGACTGACTGGGTAGATAAGAAATAAAAATAAAATAATAAACCTGTAGCCTCACAGAGCAATAGTTTCTTGGCTGCTGGGGTCAGTGACACCAATTTGAAAGCTGGAAAGAGGTAGAAAAAAAAGGAATATCATTTTAAAAAGAAAAAATAAGAAATAATAAAGACCAATTGCAAAGTTGCTAATGGGACATTCTGTAACCTGCTAAAGTTACTTTTACAGTTGAATCACCGATTTCAACCTAGAGAAAACTCTGCATCAGTTACTGTATTTTCAGTCCTGCGGGATAAAAAGTACAAACTGATGGAAGAACGGTGTCCTATATATGTCAGCTTAAATGAGTTTGAGTTACTTTTATAGAGTGGAAGGCAGTGGTTACTGACACCCCAGGTACTTGCAGCTCTCCAGTTTGCAAGTTCAGCTATCAGGTTGCTAGGGTCCAAATTACCCTAGCAACCATTGCAGTGATTTGAATAAGAGACTGGAATATGAATAGGAGAGGCCTGAATAGAAAGACGAGTAATAACAATTAGCAATAACAATACATTTGTAGCCTTATAGAGGATTTTATTTTTAGATTGGGAAAGTGACCCCCATATGGAAGCTGGAAAGAGTCAGAAGAAGAAGGCAAATTATTCAAAAACTTTAAAAATGAAGGCCAATTCAAAAGTAGCTTAGAATTAGCCATTCTACAATATACCTAAAGTTAACTTTAATGCTTCCAACTCCAACTGCAGGAACAAAGAGCACACAAAGCATTTGCAGATTAGTTGCCTGCGGCAGAGGAGATTTATAGTAGGCGACTAACCTCCATATGTGCCATTGCCCGAAATCATGTGTGTATATATATATATATATATATTTTTTTTTTTTTTTAAATCCCCTTTAGGTTTGGAATTTCTTAATACATAACATTTACAAAAACTCTTGCAACTGATTGACACTATTGTCATCATTCGCATAACGTTTAATCGATTTAATATGAATAAATATATTCATAAGTGCATGCTGTCATTTATCATTTTTTTTGTGTTCTTACAATAAGCCAAACATAACCCAAACTTTGCCCCCAAGAGAACAGCAAGGTACAGTTTGGTTAATGCATTTGTGGTTGCAATATATACAGTATATTTATATATATATATATATATATATATATATATATATATATATATATATATATATATATATATATAATATATATATATATATATATATATATATATATATATATATATATATAACAGTGTCGGACTGGCCCACCGGGATACCAGGAAAAGTCCCGGTGGGCCCAGGTGTCAGTGGGCCCTCATGCTGCTAAGTATTTAGCCTATTTCATGGCAATTCCCTATTTGTATGAGAACAAAGGCTAAATAGTTGGAAACATAGAGTATAGTTTGTAAAGAAAAAAGACTAGGAGAATAGAGGTTGAGTGAGGAGAGGAAGAACAATAGTACTAAGAGTGGGTCCCCGGTCTAAGATTAATTGGTGGGCCCCTGATCAAAGGTTTTTGGTGTCCCAGTCCGCCACTGTATATATATATATCTATATATATCTATATATATATATATATATATATATATATATATATATATATATATATATATATATATATATATATATATATATATATATATATTGAGAGAGGATCGCACTCACAGGACTTAATGCAAAAATTCTGGTGTTTATAGGAGCAAAAAGCTAACGTTTCGGCTAGTACTCTTTATCAAATTGATAAAGGCTAAGAGTACTAGACGAAACGTTAGCTATTTGCTCCAATAAGCACCAGAATTTTTGCATTAAGTCCAGTAAGTGCTCTATCTACATTGTACCGTATTTTCTGGCTATTGCACCCAGGCATGATATACCTACTATACGAGTAGTACCGGCATCCATTGCTCTCTCTCTATATATATATATAGAGAGAGAGAGAGAGAGAGAGAGAGAGAGAGAGAGAGAGAGAGAGAAAAGAACAAAGGCGCACTTACATCTGCTGTAGATTATCAGTGTTGCACCATGCAATCAATTTGCATTGATTAGTCATTTTTTTCAGTTTCAGAGTTATTTATGTTTTTTTTAAATTAATTTTGTAATAACAGCACCACCTTCTGGTCAGTTCCTCAGACTGTACCGCCAGACAGAAATACCTTCAGAAGGAAAACAGAGAGGTGTTCTCATGTTGCCGTGCTCAGCAAAGAAATCAGAAAACTAAGATGCCCCTTCCCATATTCTTCCTGAGCAGAGCAACATTAGAAAAGTTCTCTATTTTCCTCCTGACCATATAATGTCTCTAGCTGTACAGTCAGAGGAACTGACCAGAAGGTGGTGCTGTTGTTACAGAATTAATTTTATTTTTGATATACTGTATATATAAACTTAAATAGCTCTGAAGCTGAACAAAAGAAATCATGCAAATTGCAAAAGAGCAAGTTTACATTCAGTTTTTTTAAGGTTTACGTATCTTTTAACTAATGGATTTTATAAATGAATCTTGTTAGCCCAAATTCCTTAAAGGACCAGTAACAGCAAAAATGTAATAAAAAAAATTTGTTTGTTTGCTACGAAAAAAAAAGACACCAACACATATTAAACTTTAAAATCGCTAATCCATCAATTTCTACTCCCTGGCTATCTCCTATAAGGAAGGCAGGGAGGCGAAATGGAGCACTGAACGATGGATTGCCAATCGCCTTTTCTGAAGAGGAGCGCAAGCAGAGTTTTGGTAAGTTATTTCTTAATAAAGAATTTGTGATTTAAAGTTTAATATGCGTTGGTGTCTTTTTTTCGTAGCACACTAACAATTTTTTTTTTTAAAAAAGCATTTTTTGCTGTTACTGGTCTTTTAAGGCCATGGCTATGGTAATATTCATTAGGGTTGTGCCCTGTGTATTCCTCAAAAATCAGCTATGTTCATCTTTCTCTGATTGATTACTCACCAATACAGATCTTTGGACCCTGAAGTCATGATTAAACATCTGTTTTTTTTTTTTTTTTGGCTACTTCGACCATCGAATGGGCTACTTCGACCTTCGACTACGACTTCGTCTTCGAATCGAAGGATTCGAACTAAAAATCGTTCGACTATTCGACCATTCGATAGTCGAAGTACTGTCTCTTTAAGAAAAAACTTCGACCCCCTAGTTCGCCACCTAAAAGCTACCGAACTCAATGTTAGCCTATGGGGAAGGTCCCCATAGGCTTGGCTAACTTTTTTTGGTCGAAGGATAATCCTTTGATCGTTGGATTAAAATCCTTCGAATCGTTCGATTCGAAGGATTTAATCGTTCGATTGAACGATTATTCCTTCGATCGTTCGATTGAAGTATTTGCGCAAAATCCTTCGACTTCTATATTCGAAGTCGAAGGATTTTCATTCCCCAGTCAAATATCGAGGGTTAATTAACCCTCGATATTCGACCCTTGATGCATCTGCCCCGTAATGTTTAAAATCAGTGTTATTCATTTATTGATCCACTTATTTGAAGACATCTGACTAACTGGTACCTACGCTGCCCTATCTCATCATAATCGTTTGGAACGGTCGCTCCATAATATCACCCAGGAATCCCTGTCCAACCGCTTATGTTTGTACAGAACTATTGAGTGTTTCTATCGAGACCTTCCAATTCAATTGTGTGACCCAAACGGTAGCATTTGCCATGACAAAGAATGATAACTACTCCCTTTATGTAAAGATGACTAAGTCTATTTTAGGATTGTTGTTGTTTCTATGAGACGTCATAATATTTTATGAGGTTCATAGTGTTTACCTTTAGCACAAAAGGAACATTATGTATGCTTGTATAATCACTATTTATACCTTTACATAAATCGACCTACTCACACCGCCATTTTGTAGCTCTTTAAGCATGGGATCACCAATGAAGGGTTAGACAGGAGGACATGAGTGATTCCAGCTCTGTATCTTTGCTCTTCCCCCCAGTGCAGAATTAGAAATCTGGTGCAAGGGGCTGAGTGGAGAAGGGAACCCTGTAGTTAATGTCTTGTAATAAAATTACCTGTGCGGCGGGGTAGCCCGCCGCATGGTTCTTAGGCGCCGGAGCCGGCGCCATCTTGGATTCTTAGGGCGCGCGTGGCGCGCCTGTGTGCCTCTTACAGGTACAGGCGCACTGGCATGATTGTGCCGGCGCACGTTTTGGCTCGAACTTTGTCTGTATTTAAGGCCCATTCTGACCCCCAGCCAGTGCCCATGATAGAACTTGGTTTCTAGTGGTTCCTGAGCCTTGTGCATCTGATCCTGTACCTGTTTGTCTTGATTATCTGGTTTTGACTCCTGCCTGTTCCCTGACTACTCAGCATTCTGTATCCTGACCCTTGCCTGCCTATGACAACTCTTCCAGCTTAACCCCTTGATTGACAACCCGGTTTGACCCTTGCCTGCCTGACGATTCTGATATCCGCCTGCCTCGACCCAGCCTGTCTGACCATCCTTCTGCCTAATCCTTTTGTTCCGTGACCTTCGGCCCAAAAGACTTTGCTAACAGCCGTGCCCCTTTGCCAGCCAGAACATCTCGCCTTGCACCCCTCGTTAAGTCCAGGTGGCACCCAAGTAAGCTGAGGGCTCCTCCCGAAGCCCAACGGTGGTCACACTACTGGTGAAGCCGAGCCGAGACCAGGGTCCTTGGCACTTGTTCTGGTATTAGGTGCCGGTCGTGACATGTCTACAACCATACACAGATTTGTCTTGCTTCCCCCCACTGCTTCTAGCTTGCATGTGCTAAATGGCTGACAAGGTTGTTTCAGGGAACTTAGAAAAGAAAAACCGGCACTCGGGACTCCATGCAAGCGGGCCAAGCCCTGCGTGTTTAATGCAACATAACATTTCGGGGGTGTGCCCCCTTCGTCAGAAAGCAAATCACACCACATAGTGAACCATTTAAACATTTTCTAATGCATATTCATTACTTCCCAAACGCTTAATTGCTAACTTATCAATTGATTAATGCAATTTGTGTGTATACATTAATGCATCAAAATTCTGCAGTGAAATCATCATAGGTATATATAAAAAAAAGTCCAGAACATAGTCCAATATCAATCAATTGAAAAAAACGAAAAAATTGAAAAAGTTTCCTGTGAAAAAAGTTAAAAAACATTTTTCATTATAAACATTAAAACATTTCTTTTAATTAACCTTAAAAACAATGTATCACTCTGCCCAGGCTTGAAACACTACCTTGCCCTCATCTACAGTATATCCCCTAAATTTTTACATAAAGTAGATTGCTTTACCTTGCCCTTGCAATATATCAATTCAATTCTCATATCTGCAAAGTAGAGAGGAAAGTCAACATATTAACATTTTTAAGCATTTTAAAGTATTCGCAAAGATAACAAACTAGATTGAATTCCTCATTAAGTCCCCGTGGGACCTTTGTTTGTAATACCCAGATCCAGTGGCACTCCCTTAGTAATAGTAGTTTTCTATTATCCTGCTGATTATTTAAAGTAATCTTCTCAAGTATCTGCCATCTTAATTGAGCAACTCTGTGACCTTTTTCAAAGAAGTGTCTGGCCAGAGCAATTTCCCTTCTCTTTTTGTTCGTCTCTTTCGCATCTTTTTGATCAACAGGGAGCTGATAGTTTGCCAGACTTACTGTATAGTTTTTGCAGGACTCTGCCTCATTGCAGTATTTGCAATACATCCTCTCAAATACATACCAAGCATCGGTACTGGAGGTGAATTGTAAGGCAATTAATTCAAGTACAAAGAGCACCTTCATAATCATTATGAGGCTTTTATGTAGAAATGTGTTGCAAACTGGAGCTACGTCAGGATGATTATTTATTGAATGGCAATAAATGAAATGAATGTTCTTTCAGTGGGCATAGCAACTCTTCTATGTACCAACTCTTCTATGTACCAACTCTTCTATGTACCGACTCTTCTATGTAACAACTCTTCTATGTAACAACTCTTTTATGTAACAACTCTTTTATGTACCAACTCTTTTATGTACCAACTCTTCTATGTACCAGCTCTTCTATGTGCCAACTCTTCTGTTTGCCAACTCTTCTATGTGCCAACTCTTCTGTTTGCCAACTCTTCTATGTACCAACTCTTCTATGTACCAACTATTCTATGTACCAACTCTTCTATTTGCCAACTCTTCTATGTGCCAACTCTTCTATGCACCTATGTACCAACTCTTTTATGTACCAACTCTTCTATGTGCCAAATCTTCTATGTACCAACTCTTCTGTGCCAACTCTTCTGTTTGCCAACTCTTCTATGTACCATCTCTTCTATGTACCAACTCCTCTATGTAACAACTCTTTTATGTAACAACTCTTTTATGTACCAACTCTTTTATGTACCAGCTCTTCTATGTGCCAACTCTTCTATGTGCCAACTCTTCTGTTTGCCAACTCTTCTATATACCAACTCTTCTGTTTGCCAACTCTTCTATATACCAACTCTTCTATGTACCAGCTCTTCTATGTACCAGTTTTTCTATGTACCAACTCTTCTATGTACCAACTCTTCTATGCACCAACTCTTATATGTACCAGCTCTTCTATGTACCAGCTCTTCTATGTACCAGCTCTTCTATGTACCAACTCTTCTATGTACCAACTCTTCTATGTATCAACTCTTCTATGTACCAGCTCATATATGTGCCAACTCTTCTATGTACCAACATTTCTATGTACCAGCTCTTCTATGTACTAACTCTTCTATGTACCAACTATTCTATGTACCAACTCTTCTATTTGCCAACTCTTCTATGTGCCAACTCTTCTATGTACCTATGTACCAACTCTTTTATGTACCAACTCTTCTATGTGCCAAATCTTCTATGTACCAACTCTTCTGTGCCAACTCTTCTGTTTGCCAACTCGTCTATGTACCATCTCTTCTATGTACCAACTCCTCTATGTAACAACTCTTTTATGTAACAACTCTTTTATGTACCAACTCTTTTATGTACCAGCTCTTCTATGTGCCAACTCTTCTATGTGCCAACTCTTCTGTTTGCCAACTCTTCTATATACCAACTCTTCTATGTACCAGCTCTTCTATGTACCAGTTTTTCTATGTACCAACTCTTCTATGTACCAACTCTTCTATGCACCAACTCTTATATGTACCAGCTCTTCTATGTACCAGCTCTTCTATGTACCAGCTCTTCTATGTACCAACTCTTCTATGTATCAACTCTTCTATGTACCAGCTCATATATGTGCCAACTCTTCTATGTACCAACATTTCTATGTACCAGCTCTTCTATGTACTAACTCTTCTATGTGCCCACTCTTCTATATACCAACTATTCTATTTACCAGCTCTTCTATGTACCAACTCTTCTATGTACCAACTATTCTATGTACCAGCTCATCTATGTACCACTACATTTCTTGACTGTATTTATTCCTCTTTCCAGACATGACTGAATCAGATCCCTGCCTTGGCAGACCACTGTAGCCCATTCTCCCTCAAGCACTAGGCTGAAACTACTAGTGCCATCCTGAGTGAGGGTGAGATTTGTGGAAACCGCCTATTTCTCTGTTAGGCAGTGATGTATTCATGAGAGGCAGGTGGGAGAAAACAACTAGTAACCCCCTTGCAACCCCTTCCCTACTTACCTCCTGTCCTATGGTGAGTTATGTTGATATATTTGCTGTTCCACAAATTCCTGTAACTATTTCTAAATGACTAATACCACAATGTTTTCATATTATTAGCTATGTGGGTGGTGGAGCTAAGCACATAATATACAGTAAATTGTATTACAAATATTTATGAGAGAAGATCTGCCATACAACATAAGCAATTAGTTATTAGAGTGGTTGGGTAGGGCTACAAACAACATGGTTACCAAACAGGTAAGTTACTTCAAGTTCCTTCAAGTATATAGCGAACAGGACCCACATGTTTTTGTAATCAAGCAGGTTTACTTTTCACCAACACCGTATGAAAGACTCACCAGTCCCACGGTTCTCATAAGAACATCCCTTTAGTAGAAGTATTCAGCCCTGGCCCCAGGCATCTGGTGCATTTATGTCAGTCTGAGCATGATCAGAAACAGGCGTTTCCAGTTGTCTTTCTTCCTTCAGCTGGGATTGTTATACAGAACACTACATTTTAAGGGTGTGTAGGGAGAAAAAATACTTGATAAATTACTTCCGTGTGCACCCATGTGAGCCCATCAGTCCTTTGTCTGTATTTGTTTCTTTTTCTGCTCTTAGGATCCAGTCATCAGTCCTCATTGGTCTTGGAGAACCCAGAAGCTACTGCCACTCTGAATTTGGAAATAATTCCACCCGGAATGCCTCTTTAGGGGGCTTCCCACAACCCCCCCACTCACACGACCCCCAGCACCCAGGAGTGGGTCTGGGTTGGTGGGGCCCACTGGGTTTTTTCCCAGTGTCCTACCAGCCTAGTCTGACCCTGTCCACAGCAGGTTTTGCCAACTGGCAAAGGAGACTTAAGGCAAAAGAATCCCATGTTGATGCCATTATGAAGCCACAGTCCTGAAATGGAAGCAACAACCACTTTGATAATGTCAGCTGCAACTTTGCATCCACTCACATGCTTAGTTGCATTTGTTTTGCTGCATTGGGCACAATTGCAGCAGCACGTCTCTTTGCTCAACTGCATGAATTCTTGGGAAGAATTTAATTTTGCATATAGTCATATATTTATTACCAACAATTGCTGGGACCCCAAAAAAGGAGACTGACTGGAAGTTCAGGTAGCTTAGAGTTGTTAGTGGGTTCAACTGGGGCAAACTGCAAGTTCATTTTTTTTGGCAAGTACACTTCCATTCTCAGTAGTCAGCATCTCCAGGGACATACAAAACATATTATGGGTAACAATGATTGAGCCTATGACTAAGGACTAGATGAGTCCGAAATGCGTCAGGTGATGATGCAACTACTTGACACTATGGGGCAAATTTACTAAAGGGCGAAGTGACTAATGCTGGCGTAAATTCGCTAGCGAAGGAGATAGACTCTAGCGCAACTTCGCACTCTAACGCCAGGCGAATTTTCGCTCTGGAAAATGGACGTAACTACACAAATTCACTAAGATGCGTATTTTACTGAACGGTACCCTTTTGCGCCAGACTTGCCTTCGCCACCTTAGACCAGGCGAAGTGCAATAGAGTAGATAGGAATTCCTAAAAAAAAAGTTGAAAATTTTTCTAAGTCACAAAAAACGCTGGCGACTTTTACTTTTTACAGGGTGATAGGCTGAAAAAGAATTAGCATTGTCCTGGTGAATCTACGGCTGGCGAAGTGTTGCGATGTCAGCGAAGCTGTCACTGGCACAATTTCATAGGTTAGTGAATTTGCCCCTATGTATTTTAACAGCCATTCATAAAGTCGGATTTTTCTATGGAGGTGCGGTCTATCCTGTGGTTTTAACAATGATCTTGCTATTTGTACATACAATGGGAAAGTCCCAAAGAGCTAGAGGCACTGCTAGCACTGATTTCATAGCACTTTATTCAATTGTTTTCTATACAAGGCATAGTGCAGAGCAACATAAAATCTATTATATTCTTTTCTGCAGAACATGTAATTCTATCAGCTGTTATTCAGTGGCACGACTCCAGAACCCAAAGCCTTTGTTCAAGGGAAAAAGGGCCCAACCCTGCTAGACGAGACGAGAGTGGGGACATTGTGCTGTGTTCCTAAAGGCAATCCGATAGCAAACATGTCCCAACTCTTCCCATACTATAATTATGCTTGATTACCAAACCCACGCATTGCAACCAATGTGACCCAACATCATAAAACATGTTTTATTTCACAGTCTGTAATTGCAAAGCACCCTCTTGTCATTCATGCATGCAATGGACCGGGCGGTAACTATATTATTGGGGTCCTATGGGGAATGTAGAAGCATGGTCACACTGGCTACACACTGGATGGGTTTTCATACAATTTCTGATGTTACTGTTAGATCACCAGTTTGTGGGCCCCTGAGTGAACCCAAATCCAATTAAACTCATTGCAGGACAGTGGAACATTATTAAATAAGCATCCAAAGCAGTTTGCAGAGCCCCCATGATCCTTGAGCAAAAATGAGCAGCTGTGTCTATCACACACCCAACAAGTTGCTACCAAACAGAAAATTGCCACTCCGTCTATAATGAACTAGTTCTAGAATGGCTAGAGGGGCTTGAAACAGATGCAGCGCGCTAGGCAGTTTAAAACTCTGGTTCTGGGGACAAGGTATCTGACGTACTCAACCAGAATGCTCAAATCAGACCGCCCAAGTTCCTTGATGACTTCTAGGACTTCTAGTGATGACCTGGAAGAATCATTGGGCATCATGAGAAGAGGACAACGGTGCACTATAAAATCAAGTCTCCCAATACTTGTGTTGTGTATTGTGTAAGGGAGCTGCTATCTGGTTACCTTTGCATTGTTCTGCTGATTGGCTGCTGGAGGGGAAAGGAGGGTAGTGATATCACTCCAACTTGCAGTACAGCAGTAAAGAGTGACTGAAGTTTATCAGAGCACAAGTCACGTGACTGGGGGCGCCTGGGAAAGTGACAATATGTCTAGTTCCATGCCAGACTTCAAAATTAAATATAAAAAAAATCAGTTTGCTCTTTTGAGAAACTGATTTCAGTGCAGAAGTTTTGAAAAAAAAGCATGTTTTTCCATGACAGTATCCCTTTAAGGAGGCATTTGTCACTCTTAAATTACACGCTAACTCAGGTCTGTCGTATGTATAATAAATTGCCACCTACTTGCCACGTAAAATCTGTTCCATACTATGCCCTTTTCCTCCTCTTGAATAAACATAACCCAAATAGAAGGCCTGGTTCTAGGACTGTAAATTTTACATTCCATGAGTCAGTGTGACAATACTGTGCTTGGTTACCATAGTATCTTTTATATACAACAAGGGTGTCATTCCTTTGATCATTATATTTTGTTTGGAATAGCCTGCTATGTGATTTTGAAATACAAAGATAAATAAAACCAGAATATGAGAGGATGAATTAAAAAAAAGCCAGTGTTATAAGTGAAGCTCGCCAAAAAATTACCTTTCAGTATACCGCCAACCATGGTAGGGTGGTGATAGGGTTCCAAGTACCTTAGCAACTGGCAGAGTTATGCCAATGATTTTGGTGCCCAAGACAAGGATGAGAATCTGTGACCTCTGAGTTAGATGTAGATGCAGAACAGCCAACATGAGAAGGGTGGGGAAAGACAAGGTGCAGGTGTAAGGATTAGCCACTCAGATGGTATACTTCAGGGTGACAGTTGTGCCCAACTGGCTGCCTGTACTGTGTGCACTCCACAAGCACCTCCTTAGTTATTTCACCTGTATGCCACCATGTGACCGATGCCATTGCAGGACCCTAGGCAGAGGGCTCCTCTGTCTACCCTAGTTGACAGTTGATTGAATTGTAGACTGGAAGATGAAAAGACAAAGGTCTCACTAACGAGTTAATCAATAACATCCAGTTATGCCCCCTATTTGCCTATTTGCCCAAAGCTAAAGCCACTTCCCTGCAAGCACTGTCCTTGTTGGGATCCATAGTTCAGAACTGTCCTTCCTAAATGGGGACAACCACAAGTAGATGCTAGATTATGAGTGCTAATGCTGCAGTCAAGCTAGGCCAATGAGCTTTGGTGCCCCAGACAATGATGACAATCTGTGTCAACCCCTCTGCACCATTTCTCATATTCTGGAAGAGTTGGATGTAGATGCAGAACAGCCAACATGAGAAGAGTAGGGAAAGACAAGGATCTGGTGGAAGGATTAGACACTCAGATGATATGCTTCTGTGAATACCAGGGTGATAGTTGTGCCCAACTGGCTGCCTGTACTCCACAAGCACCTCCTTAATTATTTCACCTGCTACTTCCCTGTAAGCACTGTCCTTGTTGGGATCCATAGTTTCCTTCCTAAATGGGGACAACCACAATATCCATGAGTTGATACTAGAATATGAGTGCTAATGCAGCAGTCAAGCAAAACAAGCGCTGACAAATTGGTTGTAGGGGTGCACAGTTGTGTTCCAAAACAATTGTAAGAACTGCACCGGGACCAGGGGAGGAGGGTGAAGCTATCAGTAGAAGGCCTATGTCTGTATAGGTTATCCTTCATCCAGGTCATGGTATATCTATAGTAATAAATAAAATCAACTGGACTTGCTGTATTTTTTCTTCTTGAAGATGTTTTGTTAGTCATCCGATTCTCCAGAATAGAGCATGATGTTTGATCTAAAGGGGTTGTTCACCTTTAAATTAACTTTTAGTACGATATAGAGAGTGATCTTCAGAGACAATTTGCATTAGGGTTTGATTTTTTATTATGTGTAGTTTTTGAGTTATTTAGCTTTTTATTCAGCAGCTCTCAGCAATTGTGTTGCTATGACCCACATAACCATGCACTGATTTGAATAAGAGACTGGAATATGAATAGGAGACAACCTGAATAGAAAGATGAGTAATATAAAGTAGCAATAACAATACATTTGTAGCCTAACTCAAAAACTATAAAATAAATAGATAAATAACAAAGACCAACTTTGTATTTGCACAGCGAATCTTTTGCTCCACAGAGGAACACACCGATGATGTGTCTACATATTCCACTAGCTGTCAAACAGGAACTTGTACACATGTTTCTACAGGGGCTAACATCCCACCTGGGCTAAGATTCAGGTACACAAAGACCCATGCAGTTATCCACAGGCCCAATAAATAGTCTATGGCAGTGATTCCAAACCAGTGGCTCTCACCAACCCCTTGGATGTCCCAGTGGCCTACAAGCAGGTGTTTATTTTTGAATTCGAGAACTGAAAGCAAGTTTCGGTTGTATAAAACCAAGTTTAGGCTGTCCGTCCACAAAGGGGCTACCAGTAGTCAATCCCAGCCCATAATTGGCACCCAATGGACTTTTATCATGCTTGTGTTGCTCCCCAACTCCCCAACCCCAACATTTGAATGTGGCTCGTGCTTTTAAAATGTTGGGGATCCCTGGTTAACATGGTCATTAAACATCTTAATTCATATATTTATTTCTCAATGAAATTCCTACCTACCATTTGGTATCTTACATAATATTTTTCTTTCCAGGCTTGGGGTGGAGTGGGGTGTGGGTCAGTTTTGGAAGCTGGGATGGGAGAGGCAGCTATAAAATGACTGAGAGGAGCATCAGTCAGCAGACGGATTGAGACAAAGATCAAGATGAAGCTCATACTTCTCTGCCTTGTGATCGTGACCCTCCAGCTGCAAGGTGAGCAATAGGGGAGGATGAGGGGAGTACATGGGTTGACAAAATCAGTATGGCATGGGTACTTGTATATAGCGGCAATTAGGGTTACAACTTCTTCTCCAAAGAACCCCCAGACTTAGGTTGCCATCCAGCTACTATTTTACAAGCCAGTAAAAAAATGTTTTTATTCCATCATTATTAAGACAGTAAAAACCCAGATGGGTTACGCAGAGATACCAGTTTTACTCCCGTACTCAAGGGTTGTGACACATAAGAAACTTATCATGCTTTTGCTTTCATTTGTTTTACTGTCACTTATAGATCAAGGCTATTTGCTGATTGGTTGCTTTGGGTTACTAGCCCAAAATAAAACTTTACCTGTTTTATAACACCCCCCTTGCAGTAAGAAGAACATTTTTTACCAGCAGGGAACACCCAGCTATCACAGATCTGCTACCAGATTTGTGGCTGGCTATGGAAAGCCACCCACCTAAAGCTGCTGCCATTAGCATAGGCCTTTGGTGCCTATATAACAAAAAATCAATGAGAGACACAAAATGTATGTATGTATAACTTTATCTGTAAAGAGCCGTTAAGGAGCCGCAGAGCAGTACAGTGCATAAAAGTACAATATATAAAAGTACAATATATAAAAGTACAATGCATAAAAGTACAATATATAAAAGTACAATATATAAAAGTACAGTGCATAAAAGTACAATATATAAAAGTACAACATATAAAAGTACAATATATAAAAGTACAGTGCATAAAAGTACAATATATAAAAGTACAATATATAAAAGTACAATGCATAAAAGTACAATATATAAAAGTACAATATATAAAAGTACAGTGCATAAAAGTACAATATATAAAAGTACAACATATAAAAGTACAATATATAAAAGTACAGTGCATAAAAGTACAATGCATAAAAGTACAATATATAAAAGTACAATATATAAAAGTACAGTGCATAAAAGTACAATATATAAAAGTACAACATATAAAAGTACAATATATAAAAGTACAGTGCATAAAAGTACAATGCATAAAAGTACAATATATAAAAGTACAATATATAAAAGTACAGTGCATAAAAGTACAATATATAAAAGTACAATATATAAAAGTACAGTGCATAAAAGTACAATATATAAAAGTACAACATATAAAAGTACAACATATAAAAGTACAATATATAAAAGTACAATGCATAAAAGTACAATGCATAAAAGTATAATATATAAAAGTACAATATATAAAAGTACAATATATAAAAGTATAATATATAAAAGTACAATATATAAAAGTACAATGCATAAAAGTACAATGCATAAAAGTACAATGCATTAAAGTACAATATATAAAAGTACAATATATAAAAGTACAATATATAAAAGTACAATGCATTAAAGTACAATATATAAAAGTACAATATATAAAAGTACAGTGCATAAAAGTACAATATATAAAAGTACAACATATAAAAGTACAACATATAAAAGTACAATATATAAAAGTACAATATATAAAAGTACAATATATAAAAGTACAATGCATAAAAGTACAATATATAAAAATACAATATATAAAAGTACAATGCATTAAAGTATAATATATAAAAGTACAATATATAAAAGTATAATGCATAAAAGTACAATATATAAAAGTACAATAAGTAAAAGTACAATATGTAAAAGTACAATATATAAAAGTACAATATATAAAAGTACAGTGCATAAAAGTACAATATATAAAAGTACAATATATAAAAGTACAATGCATTAAAGTACAATATATAAAAGTACAATATATAAAAGTACAGTGCATAAAAGTACAATATATAAAAGTACAATATATAAAAGTACAATGCATTAAAGTACAATATATAAAAGTACAATATATAAAAGTACAATGCATTAAAGTACAATATATAAAAGTACAATATATAAAAGTACAGTGCATAAAAGTACAATATATAAAAGTACAATGCATAAAAGTACAATGCATTAAAGTACAATATATAAAAGTACAATATATAAAAGTACAATATATAAAAGTACAATGCATTAAAGTACAATATATAAAAGTACAATATATAAAAGTACAGTGCATAAAAGTACAATATATAAAAGTACAACATATAAAAGTACAACATATAAAAGTACAATATATAAAAGTACAATATATAAAAGTACAATATATAAAAGTACAATGCATAAAAGTACAATATATAAAAATACAATATATAAAAGTACAATGCATTAAAGTATAATATATAAAAGTACAATATATAAAAGTATAATGCATAAAAGTACAATATATAAAAGTACAATAAGTAAAAGTACAATATGTAAAAGTACAATATATAAAAGTACAATATATAAAAGTACAGTGCATAAAAGTACAATATATAAAAGTACAATATATAAAAGTACAATGCATTAAAGTACAATATATAAAAGTACAATATATAAAAGTACAGTGCATAAAAGTACAATATATAAAAGTACAATGCATAAAAGTATAATATATAAAAGTACAATATATAAAAGTACAACATATAAAAGTACAACATATAAAAGTAAAATATATAAAAGTACAATATATAAAAATACAATATATAAAAGTACAATGCATTAAAGTATAATATATAAAAGTACAATATATAAAAGTATAATGCATAAAAGTACAATATATAAAAGTACAATATATAAAAGTACAATAAGTAAAAGTACAATATGTAAAAGTACAATATATAAAAGTACAATATATAAAAGTACACACAGGGAAGACAAGTAAGACAATAAATAGAATAAATATACACAGTACACAGAGCTTATATAGTGCTATGTGGTAAGAGACACAGTAGGAAAGAGGTCCCTGCCCTGTAGAGCTTACAGTCTAAGTGGGTGGGTGGCTACATACAGGCACAAATTAGTGGGGGGAAATAACATAGAGAATCTGGGTAAACAGTTTGGGATGTGTGCGTATATAAATAGACCATATGTATGGAGCAATGGCGTAACTAGAGTGCGCCAAAAAAATCTTCAGAGGGGGCGGCACACTCTGATCCCCATCCTCCCGCCCACTTCCCACCTCCACCCTTCCCTGACTCCGCCTACTACCATCTGACTTGCGTCCCCCTTCCTCCCCACAGGTAAGAGAGCGGCTGAGGAGGAGGGGGGTTTTATTAGCTATAAAGGAACAGACCCCACATCCCAGGCCCCCATGTTCCCGGGCCCTCCTGCGACTGCGGGGTCTGCTTCCTCTACAGTTTCGCCGCTGTTTTGGAGGGAGAATTCAGACCATACCAAGCTGTCCTACCTAAACTGGGAACATTGGGGAGTATAATAGAGAGGCCCTGTGGATAGACTGATCAGACAGATGCCCTATCTACATAAAGAGTCCAGTCCGGGGTACAGAGAGAGTCGAATATGAGGCTAAATGACAAAATCTAGGCAGAGATTCACTCTCACCTTTCTCTTTTTATCTCATAGGTACAAACCCTGAAACGACAAAAAGCCCCGGTGAGCAACAAAGTTAAGCAAATGTACAAAAGTTGCAGTGATAGGTCTGGTGTTAATGTCACATGGAGTGGTGGATCCTCCTTCAAGATTGACCCATATTGTTCCAACTAGGGATGCACCGAGTCTACTATTTTACATTCAGCCGAACCCCTGAATCCTTTGTGAAAGATTAATCCGACTAAACCCTTATTTGCATATGCAAATTAGGGGTGAGAAGGGGAAAACATTTTTCACTTCCTTGTTTTGTCATAAAAAGTCACTCAATTTCTCTCCCTGCCCCCAATTTGCATGTGCAAATTAGGAATCAGATTCGGTTTGGCTGGGCAGAAGGGTTTGGTATAATCCGAATCCTGCTGAAAAAGGCATCAGAGTATATCAGTGTGTATCATTGTGTGTCAGTGTGTATCAGAGTGTATCATTGTGTGTCAGTGTGTATCAGAGTGTATCATTGTGTGTCAGTGTGTATCAGAGTGTATCATTGTGTGTCAGTGTGTATCAGAGTGTATCATTGTGTGTCAGTGTGTGTCAGTGTGTGTCAGTGTGTATCATTGTGTGTCAGTGTGTATCAGTGTGTGTCAGTGTGTGTCAGTGTGTGTCAGTGTGTATCATTGTGTGTCAGTGTGTATCAGTGTATATCATTGTGTGTCAGTGTGTATCAGAGTGTATCATTGTGTGTCAGTGTGTCAGTTTGTATCATTGTGTGTCAGTGTGTGTCAGTGTGTATCAGAGTGTGTCAGTGTGTATCATTGTGTGTCAGTGTGTCAGTGTGTATCATTGTGTGACAGTGTGTATCAGAGTGTATCATTGTGTGTCAATGTGTATCAGTGTGTGTCAGTGTGTATCAGAGTGTATCAGAGTGTGTCAGTGTGTATCATTGTGTGTCAATGTGTATCAGTGTGTGTCAGTGTGTATCAGAATGTGTCAGTGTGTATCATTGTGTGTCAGTGTGTATCGTGTGTCAGTGTGTATCAGAGTGTGTCAGTGTGTATCATTGTGTGTCAGTGTGTATCATTGTGTGTCAGTGTGTATTATTGTGTGTCAGTGTGTGTCATTGTGTATCAGTGTGTATCAGTGTGTGTCAGTGTGTGTTAGTGTGTATCAGGGTGTATCAGTGTGTATCAGTGTGTGTCAGTGTGTATCAGAGTGTATCATTGTGTGTCAGTGTGTATCAGAGTGTATCATTGTGTGTCAGTGTGTGTCAGTGTGTGTTAGTGTGTATCAGGGTGTATCAGTGTATATCAGTGTGTATCAGTGTGTGTCAGTGTGTATCAGAGTGTATCATTGTGTGTCAGTGTGTATCAGAGTGTATCATTGTGTGTCAGTGTGTGTCAGTGTGTGTCAGTGTGTGTCATTGTGTATCAGTGTGTATCAGTGTGTATCAGTGTGTATCAGTGTGTGTCAGTGTGTGTCAGTGTGTGTCAGTGTGTATCAGGGTGTATCAGTGTGTATCAGTGTGTGTCAGTGTGTGTCAGTGTGTGTCAGTGTGTATCAGTGTGTATCAGTGTGTGTCAGTGTGTGTCAGTGTGTATCAGAGTGTATCATTGTGTGTCAGTGTGTCTCAGTGTGTATCAGAGTGTATCAGAGTGTATCATTGTGTGTCAGTGTGTGTCAGAGTGTATCATTGTGTATAGAGCACAGAAACTGACTTTCAACTTTTTCTTTTTATCTCATAGATACAAAACCTGCAATTACAAAGCGCTCTGGTAAGCAAATCGAATTTCGCAAATTGAAATGGGACAAATTTGCCCATCACTTTTAGTAATAAGTCAAATCAACTGGATGTGCTGTATCTTTTCAGCTAGTCATGCGACTGACTATCTAAATTCAGAATGACCGGTACAAAAATCTTTCTGTGGTTAAATACCCGAGAATGAGCATAATCTGTTTAGAATACCCAGAATGGGGGGGGGGGGGTCAGAGACTTCACGGAGGGTAAGGAGTTGATTGTATCAGCATGATTAGAGTTATGAGTTGTTGTTATAGGGGTGGGTCACCTTCAAGTTAACTTTTAGTATGTTGTAGAAAGGCCACTTCTAAGCAACTTTTTAATTGGTCTTCATTATTTATTTTTTTATAGTTTTTGAAATATTTGCCTTCTTCTTCTGACTCTCTCCAGCTTTCAAATGGGGGTCACTGGGCCCATTTAAACAATAAATGCTCTGTAAGGCTACTAAATATATTGTTACTACTACTTTGTATCACTCATCTTTCTATTGAGGCTTCTTTTTTTTGGACCCTAGCAACCAGATAGCTGAAATTGCAAACAGGAGAGCTGCTGAAGAAAAAGCTAAATAACTCAAAAACCACAAATAATAAAAAATGAAAACCAATTGCAAATTTCCCCAGAGTATCCCTCTCTACATCATACTAACAGTTAATTTAAAGGTGCACAACCCCTTTGGAGAGATACCCAGTGGCCAGACTGGGATGTGGTGTTTATTAAAGATCCTTCTAAGTTTGGGAGGACCCAGTTCGTTCTTCTGTCCTGCTTTCCACCTTCACTGGTAGTTTTGATGTTGTTCTTTCTCCTTTTATTGGTTTAAACAAAGGCCCAGTCTGGCTTTAAGGGCCCCTCTGAGATGTTTCAACTCTTTTGCCTGAGCCTCTGTGTTGGTGATGATCATATCTGCTCTATAACACAGAGCAAACACAATCCCCACCAGCACAGACACCTCATAGCTCCAGTCATGCTAATACAATACACACCTTGCCATGAAGTCTCTCACCCCATGTTGGTTTTACTAAACAGATTATGCTGATTGGAACAAGATTCCAGGCATTTAACCACAGAATTATTTTTGTACAGGTCATTGTAAATTGAGAAATCCAGTCGGATGACTAGCCAAACAATGTCAAGAGAAAAGGTATATATTTACAATAGATATACCACGATCTGGATGAATGAGAGTCTTCACAGACATGTGCAGTGAGACCCTGTCTAACAAAGAGAGCAGAACATGAGAACAACTAGCACTGGAAGACAAATTCACTCTAATGTTTCCTTTTTTATCTCATAGACTTGAATCCCACAACCACTAAAAGTGCAGGTGAGTGACACACTGAAGTCAAAGTAGTGAGATATCAAATTAGAAAGGAGTCCTGTGTACAGCGAGATCTTAGAAAAGACAAGTGTTCTGAGAGATTAGCATAAAAGCTGTATACAGAGAAATATCAGTTTGAGGCCCTGAGTACAGAGAGAACAGAGGAAGGCCCTGAGTACAAAGAAATATCAGATGGAGGCCCTGAGTGCAGAGTGATATTAGATGGAGGCCCGGAGTACAGAGTTATATCAGACGGAGGCCCTGTGTACAGAGAGAACAGAGGAAGGCCCTGAGTACAGAAATATTTCAGATGGAGACAATAGGTGAGAGTGCCACAATACAGGAATAGGGAGAGGGAGAGGGAGAGGGAGAGGAGTGTGTGAACCTGTCTACAGAGAGAGAGAGAGAGAGAGAGAGAGAGAGAGAGAGAGAGAGAGAGAGAGAGAGAGAGAGAGAGAGAGAGAGAGAGAGATCACTGGAAAACCGAAATCCACTCTCACCTTTCTCCTTTTAAATCATAGGCCCGAATCCCACAACTACTAAACGTGCAGGTGAGTGACACACTTAAGTCAAAGTACTGAGATATCAAATTAGTAAGGAGTCCTGTGTACAGGGAGATCGTAGGCTCCAAGTACACACATATCAGAGGAAAGCACCAAGTACACACATATCAGAGGAGGCCCCGAGTACACACATATCAGAGGAAGGAACTAAGTACACACATATCAGAGGAGGCACAGAGTACACACATATCAGAGAAAAACACCAAGTACACACATATAAGAGGAAATCACTAAGTACACACATATCAGAGGAGGCCCCGAGTACATACTGTACATATCAAAGGAAGGAACCAAGTACACACATATCAGAGGAGGCACCGAGTACATACTGTACATATCAAAGGAAGGAACCAAGTACACACATATCAGAGGAGGCACCAGGTAGACAGAGATTAGAGGAGACACTGAGCACACACATATCAAAGGAGGCACTGAGAGATATTTTGTGTACAGAAAGATAAGAAAGGTTCTGGCAGTTATATGTCTATTGCCAGACCAGGTAGAAATCATCGTGCGGAAATTCACAGGCCAATTTTACCCCCTCACCACTAGCAGAAATCACCAAAATCCACCAAGAGAAAAGGATTTTACGGTGAAGGGATGAAACTGGCCTGCGGATTTCAGTACAATGATTTCTGCCCCATCTGGCCCTGGCCTATGAGTTAAAGGGTAACTATACCCCTGATCATTGCAGATGGGTATATATCACATTAAACATCCTATATGTAAAACACCATTTCATTTAAATAAAAGCATTTACTAAAAAAAACATGAATTGTTATAATGGATAATCCCATATCGAAACATTGCCATGAAAAGTCAGAGGAAGGTCTTTTACTCCCACACTTCTTCCTGTTACAGTTAGAACCTGTATTATTTCCTGTCAGGTGATCAGTGACAGAACATTAGAAAATGGCAACTCAAGGGAAAAGATGCAAAAGCCCCCTCACTTCATAAACTGCCCTAACCTATCTTTTTTTCTGACAGGAGGAAACGCAGTAACTATCAGACCTCCTAGTGAGTATGGCACAGAGAGATGTTTCCTACCTTTAAGGCAATGTCACATGGTGGGGGTTACAATGTTTTGTCAATTAAAATGACCCTCCCCTGATCACCTGATGCAGTCAAAGTCCTTTCTTAATTAGTCAGAATGACTGAGAGAAAGCAATCAGTGCAGAGCTTGCTGCTAAGTGTTCTTTATTAGACACAACATGTTTCGGGCAAGTGCCCTTTATCAAGTCCTTTCTTGTCGTTTCTGAATTATCATCCGTTAAAGGGAAGCTAAACCTAAAAAATGAATACATGTAACTTTACTCAGGGTGCTCCTCTGAGCACTTTTGCCATTTACATTCATTTTCTACTTTTAGTGCTTTCTGAGATATCAGCAGCTTTAGACTGCTAATACCAGCCTTTTGACTCAATGTGACCCTAATTTCCAAGGCACTTCCTGTATAGTCACCTGACTTCCGGAGAGAGCTGCTGAAGCCTGGTTTTAGCAGTTAAAACTGTGAATATCTCATACATTGGAATAAGTGCTCAGCACAGGAGCACATGAGTTTTACATCAATTCATTTTTAAGCATAGGTTCCCTTTTAGAAAGTGTTATGGGACTTTCAGGTACATTTGTTGGGGGGAGGGGCATATCAAGCTTTCACCTTGTGTTCTATTAGCCTTATAAGAGGTTACTGGTTTCATTTAAAGGCAGTTAGAAATTCAGCCTCATCTTTCTTTGTTTTAATTCCTAGTTATTGGTCCAGTGCCTACAGCACCTGCTGGTGAGTAAATCTGTGATAGAACTAGAGATAGAGATCAGAGAGACCATATACATGAAGATGGCAAAAGACTCAAGTCCATCCAGCTCAAGCTTTTCTCCTGTGTAACTGCTGGTTTACTGACAAGTAGGGTTGTCACCATTTGTCTAAAACTATATCAGCCTTCTGGTTGGGGGCCATTGTTGATGCCACTTGGGGGGGGCAGAGAAAGGACTGGGGTGGGGGTGGCAAGTTGAAACCCAAGCTGGGTATAGAAAATGTTAGTGAGGAGCTCCCTACAGTTACATCTAAAGCTCTATGGTTGCCCTGGGCCAAGTGAATATAACTCAGGAATTAGTCAGCGGGTGTTTCCATAATCACATAACCCATGAGAGAGCAGAATATGAGACAGTTACGTCACAGTCCAACAATAAAAAGGAATTCACTATTTTGCTTTTATTTCATTTTAGGTCGAATAACAACAAAACGTCCTGGTAAGCAGCAAATTCATGGTCTTGAACACTGAAATTATAGATAGGCCCCCTGTATGGGGAGATAGAGACAGACCAGTGTACTTGTACATTAGAGACAGGCCAGAGTGATTGTGCATTAGAGACAGACCCGTGTACTTGTCCATTAGAGACAGACCCGTGTATTTGTACATTAGAGACAGACCAGTGTACTTGTACATTAGAGACAGACCCGTGTACTTGTACATTAGAGACAGACCAGTGTACTTGTCCATTAGAGACAGACCTGTGTACTTATACATTAGAGACAGACCTGTGTGCTTGTACATTAGAGACAGACCCGTGTACTTGTACATTAGAGACAGACCAGTGTACTTGTACATTAGAGACAGGCCAGTGTACTTGTCCATTAGAGACAGACCCGTGTACTTGTACATTAGAGACAGACCCGTGTACTTGTACATTAGAGACAGGCCAGTGTACTTGTACATTAGATACAGGACAGTGTACTTGTACATTAGAGACAGGCCAGTGTATTTGTACATTAGAGACAGACCAGTGTACTTGTACATTAGAAACATGCCAGTGTACTTGTACATTAGAGACAGGCCAGTGTACTTGTACATTAGAGACATGCCAGTGTACTTGTACATTAGAGACATGCCAGTGTACTTGTACATTAGAGACAGGCCAGTGTACTTGTACATTAGAGACAGACCAGTGTACTTGTACATTAGAGACAGGCCAGTGTACTTGTACATTAGAGACAGACCAGTGTACTTGTACATTAGAGACAGGCCAGTGTACTTGTACATTAGAGACAGGCCAGTGCACTTGTACATTAGAGACAGGCCAGTGTACTTGTACATTAGAGACAAGCCAGTGTATTTGTACATTAGAGACAGACCAGTGTACTTGTACATGAGAGACAGGCCAGTATACTTGTACATTAGAGACAGACCAGTGTACTTGTACATTAGAGACAGACCAGCATACTTGTACATTAGAGACAGGCCAAAGTGATTGTACATTAGAGACAGGCCAGAGTGATTGTACATTAGAGACAGGCTAGAGTGATTGTACATTAGAGACAGACCAGTGTACTTGTACATTAGAGACAGGCCAGTGTACTTGTACATTATAGACAGACCCGTGTACTTGTACATTAGAGACAGACCAGTGTACTTGTACATTAGAGACAGGACAGTGTACTTGTACATGAAAGGGAGGCCTTGTGTGCAGAGAGTTATCAGATGGAGGTCCTGTGTACAGAGAGATGTCAGAGGGAAGCCCTGTGTATAGAAAGATCCTATAGAGGTCATGTGTACAGAGGGATATCAGATGCAGGCCCCGTGTACAGAGATATGTCAGATGGAGGCCAGTGTACAGAGAGATATCAGACGGAGGCCTTGTGTACAGAGAGATATCCGATAGAGGCCCTATGTACAAAGAGATACCAAATAGAGGCCCTGTGAACAGAGAGAGAGATCAGAGGGAGTTCCTATGTACAGAGAGACCAGAGAAAGGCCCTGTGTGTAGAAAGATCATAGGGAAGCCATGAGTACAGAGAGAGATCAGAGGGAAGCCCTGTGTACAGAGAGATATCAGGTAGAGGCCATGTGTACAAAGAGATATCAGATGGAGGTCATGTGTACAGAGATATATCAGATGGAGGCACTGGATACTGAGAGACCAGAGGGAGGCAGTGTATGTAGAAAGATCATAGGGAGGCCCTGTGTACCAACAAATTAGAGAGTACTTAAGACATAATAGGTGAGAGTGTCACAATACAGGGAGAGGAGCTACAAAGAGAGATAAAAAACCCATCACTGGAAAACAGAAATCCACTCTCACCTTTCCCTTTTTATCTCATAGGCCCTAATCCCACAACTACTAAACGTGCAGGTGAGTGACACACTTAAGTCAAAGTACTGAGATATCAAATTAGTAAGGAGTCCTGTGTACAGGGAGATCGTAGGCTCCAAGTACAAACATATCAGCAAAGAAGATTAGCCAAACAACACAGGCTGGTGTAGCGGGGATCTCCCCTGCACGTTTATTTCGTCAAGTGATGTAACGTTTCGGGGGCGTGCCCCTTCATCAGACATGCAGATTCACTTTCAAACAGTGTTTAAAAACCCTTGGTGATTTGCATAATTAACACAATGATTCAAAATATGAGTGAATAAGTTAAGCAAAATGCATTGTGAACAGTTTTTCTGCATGTCTGATGAAGGGGCACGCCCCCGAAACGTTACATCACTTGACGAAATAAACGTGCAGGGGAGATCCCCGCTACACCAGCCTGTGTTGTTTGGCTAATCTTCTTTGCTGATATTTCTGGGAGAGGCGCCGACCCCTCCAGCCAGCACCGGGCAACTATCACCAGGAGAGACCTAGGGGAAATTAGGTAAATTGTTTTGCTCCAAGTACACACATATCAGAGGAAAGCACCAAGTACACACACACAGATATCAGAGGAAAGCACCAAGTACACACATATCAGAGGAGGCACAGAGTACAAACATATCAGAGCAAAACACCAAGTACACACATATCAGAGGAAATCACTAAGTACACACATATAAGAGGAGGCCCCGAGTACAAACATATCAGAGTAAGGAACCAAGTACACACATATCAGAGGAGGCACCGAGTACACACATATCAGAGAAAGGCACCAAGTACACACATATCAAAGGAAGGAACCAAGTACACACATATCAGAGGAAGGAACCAAATACACACATATATGAGGAAAGCACTAAGTACACATATATCAGAGGAAGGAACTAAATACACACATATCAGAGGAAGGAACTAAGTACACACATATCAGAGGAAGGAACTAAGTACACACATATCAGAGGAAGGAATCAAGTACACACATATCAGAGGAAAGCACCAAGTACACACATATCAGAGGAGGTACCGAGTACACACCTATCAGAGGTAAGCACTAAGTACACACATATTAGAGGAGGCACCGAGTACAAACATATCAGAGAAAAACACCAAGTACACACATATCAGAGGAAATCACTAAGTACACACATACTGTATCAGAGGAGGCCCCGAGTACATACATATCAGAGGAAGGAACTAAGTACACACATACTGTATCAGAGGAGGCACAGAGTACACACATATCAAAGGAAGGAACCAAGTACACACATATCAAAGGAAGGAACTAAGTACACACATATCAGAGGAGGCACCGAGTACAAACATATCAGAGAAAAACACCAAGTACACACATATCAGAGGAAATCACTAAGTACACACATATCAGAGGAGGCACCGGGTACACACATATCAGAGGAAGGAACTAAGTACACACATATCAGAGGAAGGAACTAAGTACACACATATCAGAGGAAGGAACTAAGTACACACATATCAGAGGAAGGAACTAAGTACACACATATCAAAAGAAGGAACCAAGTACACACATATCAGAGGAGGCACAGAGAACACACATATAAAAGGAAGGAACCAAGTACACACATATCAAAGGAAGGAACCAAGTACACACATATCAGAGGAGGCACCAGGTAGACAGAGATTAGAGGAGACACTGAGCACACACATATCAAAGGAGGCACTGAGAGATATTTTGTGAACAGAAAGATAAGAAAGGTTCTGGCAGTTATATGTCTATTGCCAGACGAGGCAGAAATCATCGTGCGGAAATCCACAGGCCAATTTTACCCCCTCACCACTAGCAGAAATCTCTTCTCTCTATTTTGTGTCTGGAAACCTTGAGTCAGCTCCGGCACGAGCACACTTGGCAGATTTCTACTCGAAATGCAAAGTCTCTCTGTTTCTTCACCAAAATCGACCAAGAGAAAAGGATTTTACGGTGAAGGGATGAAACTGGCCTGCGGATTTCAGTACAATGATTTCTGCCCCATCTGGCCCTGGCCTATGAGTTAAAGGGTAACTATACCCCTGATCATTGCAGATATAAATAAAATATATCACATTAAACATACCATATGTAAAACACCATTTCATTTAAATAAAAGCATTAACTAAAAAAACATGAATTGTTATAATGGATAATCCCATATCGAAACATTGCCATGAAAAGACAGAGGAAGGTCTTTTACTCCCACACTTCTTCCTGTTACAGTTAGAACCTGTATTATTTCCTGTCAGGTGATCAGTGACAGAACATTAGAAAATGGCAACTCAAGGGAAAAGATGCAAAAGCCCCCTCACTTCATAAACTGCCCTAACCTATCTTTTTTTCTGACAGGAGGAAACGCAGTAACTATCAGACCTCCTAGTGAGTATGGCACAGAGAGAGATGTTTCCTACCTTTAAGGCAATGTCACATGGGGGGGTTACAATGTTTTGTCAATTAAAATGACCCTCCCCTGATCACCTGATGCAGTCAAAGTCCTTTCTTAATTAGTCAGAATGACTGAGAGAAAGCAATCAGTGCAGAGCTTGCTGCTAAGTGTTCTGTATTAGACACAACGGGGCAAATTCACTATGCGCCGAAGCGCCTAACGCTAGCGTCAATTCACTAGCGTTGGTCATTTTCGTTACTTCGCAAATTCGCTAACGAACGCTGGTGTAAATTCGCTAGTGTTACGCCTGGCGAATTTGCGCAACGGACGTAACTACGCAAATTCACTAATGCGCGCATTGTAGTGAACGCTACCTTTTATGCTAGATTTTTTCTATATTATGGGTGATAGGCTGAAAAAGATTGAAAAATTTTTTGGGGCTCCCCTCCTTCCCCCCTACATTTCCTGACTCATGGCAACTTAACTATACAGGGGGCACATGTGTAAGGCAAAAAAAAAAATTTATTTGATGTTTTGAAGGTTTCCCAGGCATTTGTAGTGATTGTACATATTCCTCCATTGAAATTTGAATTTGGCGCCGTATGCAAATTAACCATCGCTAGCGTAACTTCGCTTCGCTTAGCGAATCAACGCTAGCCCAACTTCGCAACCTTACGCTACCCCTGAGTGTAACTTTTTTAGTGAATTTGCGGAGCGCTGGCGAAACTACGCCTGGCGAAGTGTGGCGAAGTGTGGCGAAGTGCGGCAAAGTGCGGCGAAGTTACGCCTGGCACAACTACGAATCTTAGTGAATTTGCCCCAACATCTTTCGGGCAAGTGCCCTTTATCAAGTCCTTTCTTGTCGTTTCTGAATTATCATCTGTTAAAGGGAAGCTAAACCTAAAAAATGAATACATGTAACTTTATTCAGGGTGCTCCTCTGAGCACTTTTGCCATTTACATTCATTTTCTACTTTTAGTGCTTTCTGAGATATCAGCAGCTTTAGACTGCTAATACCAGCCTTTTGACTCAATGTGATCATAATTTCCAAGGCACTTCTTGTATAGTCACCTGACTTCCGGAGAGAGCTGCTGAAGCCTGGTATAAGCAGTTTAAAACTGTGAATATCTCAGAAACTGCTAAAAATATAAATCATACATTGGAATAAGTGCTCAGCACAGGAGCACACAAGTTTTACATCAATTCATTTTTAAGCATAGGTTCCCTTTTAGAAAGTGTGATGGGACTTTCAGGTAAATTTGTTGGGGGGAGGGGCATATCAACCTTTCACCTTGTGTTCTATTAGCCTTATATGAGGTTACTGGTTTCATTTAAAGGCAGTTAGAAATTCAGCCTCATCTTTCTTCGTTTTTTTAACTCCTAGTTATTGGTCCAGTGCCTGCAGCACCTGCTGGTGAGTAAATCTGTGATAGAACTAGAGATAGAGATCAGAGAGACCATATACATGAAGATGGCAAAAGACTCAAGTCCATCCAGCTCAAGCTTTTCTCCTGTGTAACTGCTGGTTTACTGACAAGTAGGGTTGTCACCATTTGTCTAAAACTATATCAGCCTTCTGGTTGGGGGCCATTGTTGATGCCACTCGGGGGCGGCAGAGAAAGGACTGGGGTGGGCGGATTAGGGTGGGGTGGCAAGTTGAAACCCAATATGGCTATAGAAAATATTAGTGAGAGAGCAGAATATGAGACGTCACAGTCCAACAATAAAAAGGAATTCACTATTTTGCTTTTATTTCATTTTAGGTCGAACAACAACAAAACGTCCAGGTAAGCAGCAAAATCATGGTCTTGTACACTGATATTATAGATAGGCCCCCTGTATGGGGAGATAGAGACAGACCAGTGTACTTGTACATTAGAGACAGGCCAGTGTACTTGTACATTAGAGACAGACCAGTGTACTTGTACATTAGAGACAGACCAGTGTACTTGTACATTAGAGACAGGCCAGTGTACTTATACATTAGAGACAGGCCAGTGTACTTGTACATTAGAGACAGGCCAGTGTACTTGTACATTAGAGAGACAGTCTACTTGTACATTAGAGACAGACCAGTGTACTTGTACATTAGAGACAGACCAGTGTACTTGTACATTAGAGACAGGCCAGTGTACTTGTACATTAGAGACAGACCAGTGTACTTGTACATTAGAGACAGGCCAGTGTACTTGTACATTAGAGAGACAGTCTACTTGTACATTAGAGACAGACCAGTGTACTTGTACATTAGAGACAGACCAGTGTACTTGTACATTAGAGACAGGCCAGTGTACTTGTACATTAGAGACAGACCAGTGTACTTGTACATTAGAGACAGGCCAGTGTACTTGTACATTAGAGACAGACCAGTCTACTTGTACATTAGAGACAGACCAGTGTACTTGTACATTAGAGACAGACAGTCTACTTGTACATTAGAGACAGACCAGTGTACTTGTACATTAGAGACAGGCCAGTGTACTTGTACATTAGAGAGACCAGTCTACTTGTACATTAGAGAAAGACCAGCCTACTTGTACATTAGAGACAGACCAGTGTACTTGTACATTAGAGACAGACAGTCTACTTGTACATTAGAGACAGACCAGTGTACTTGTACATTAGAGACAGGCCAGTGTACTTGTACATTAGAGAGACCAGTCTACTTGTACATTAGAGAAAGACCAGCCTACTTGTACATTAGAGACAGGCCAGTGTACTTGTACATTAGAGACAGACCAGTGTACTTGTACATTAGAGACAGGCCAGTGTACTTGTACATTAGAGACAGACCAGTCTACTTGTACATTAGAGACAGACCAGTCTACTTGTACATTAGAGACAGACCAATGTACTTGTACATGAGAGACAGGCCAGTGTACTTGTACATTAGAGACAGACCAGTGTACTTGTACATTAGAGACAGACAGTCTACTTGTACATTAGAGACAGACCAGTGTACTTGTACATTAGAGACAGACCAGTGTACTTGTACATTAGAGACAGGCCAGTGTACTTGTACATTAGAGAGACCAGTCTACTTGTACATTAGAGAAAGACCAGTCTACTTGTACATTAGAGACAGACCAATGTACTTGTACATGAGAGACAGGCCAGTGTACTTGTACATTAGAGACAGGCCAGTGTACTTGTACATTAGAGACAGACCAGTGTACTTGTACATTAGAGACAGGCCAGTGTACTTGTACATGAGAGACAGACCAGTGTACTTGTACATTAGAGACAGGCCAGTTTACTTGTACATTAGAGACAGGCCAGTGTACTTGTACATGAGAGACAGGCCAGTGTACTTGTACATGAGAGACAGACCAGTGTACTTGTACATTAGAGACAGGCCAGTGTACTTGTACATTAGAGACAGGCCAGTGTACTTGTACATGAGAGACAGGCCAGTGTACTTGTACATGGGAGACAGGCCAGTGTACTTGTACATGAGAGACAGGCCAGTGTACTTGTACATGAGAGACAGACCAGTGTACTTGTACATTAGAGACAGGCCAGTGTACTTGTACATTAGAGACAGACCAATGTACTTGTACATGAGAGACAGGCCAGTGTACTTGTACATTAGAGACAGGCCAGTGTACTTGTACATTAGAGACAGACCAGTGTACATGTACATTAGAGACAGGCCAGTGTACTTGTACATTAGAGACAGACCAGTGTACTTGTACATTAGAGACAGACCAGTCTACTTGTACATTAGAGACAGACCAGTGTACATGTACATTAGAGACAGGCCAGTGTACTTGTACATTAGAGACAGACCAGTGTACTTGTACATTAGAGACAGGCCAGTATACTTGTACATTAGAGACAGACCAGTGTACTTGTACATTAGAGACAGGCCAGTGTACTTGTACATTAGAGACAGGCCAGTGTACTTGTACATTAGAGACAGACCAGTGTACTTGTACATTAGAGACAGACCAGTGTACTTGTACATTAGAGACAGGCCAGTGTACTTGTACATTAGAGACAGACCAGTGTACTTATACATTAGAGACAGACCAGTCTACTTGTACATTAGAGACAGACCAATGTACTTGTACATGAGAGACAGGCCAGTGTACTTGTACATTAGAGACAGGCCAGTGTACTTGTACATTAGAGACAGACCAGTGTACTTGTACATTAGAGACAGGCCAGTGTACTTGTACATTAGAGACAGACCAGTGTACTTGTACATTAGAGAGACCAGTCTACTTGTACATTAGAGAAAGACCAGTCTACTTGTACATTAGAGACAGACCAGTGTACTTGTACATTAGAGACAGACCAGTGTACTTGTACATTAGAGACAGGCCAGTGTACTTGTACATTAGAGAGACCAGTCTACTTGTACATTAGAGAAAGACCAGTCTACTTGTACATTAGAGACAGTCCAATGTACTTGTACATGAGAGACAGGCCAGTGTACTTGTACATTAGAGACAGGCCAGTGTACTTGTACATTAGAGACAGGCCAGTGTACTTGTACATTAGAGACAGACCAGTGTACTTGTACATTAGAGACAGACCAGTCTACTTGTACATTAGAGACAGACCAATGTACTTGTACATGAGAGACAGGCCAGTGTACTTGTACATTAGAGACAGGCCAGTGTACTTGTACATTAGAGACAGACCAGTGTACTTGTACATTAGAGACAGGCCAGTGTACTTGTACATTAGAGACAGACCAGTGTACTTGTACATTAGAGACAGACCAGTCTACTTGTACATTAGAGACAGACCAATGTACTTGTACATGAGAGACAGGCCAGTGTACTTGTACATTAGAGACAGGCCAGTGTACTTGTACATTAGAGACAGACCAGTGTACTTGTACATTAGAGACAGGCCAGTGTACTTGTACATTAGAGACAGACCAGTGTACTTGTACATTAGAGACAGACCAGTCTACTTGTACATTAGAGACAGACCAGTGTACTTGTACATTAGAGACAGGCCAGTATACTTGTACATTAGAGACAGGCCAGTGTACTTGTACATTAGAGACAGACCAGTGTACTTGTACATTAGAGACAGACCAGTATACTTGTACATTTGAGACAGGCCGGCATGCTTCTACATTTGAGAGAAGTTGGAAACACAAAGATCAGACAGGGAACCAATAGAACAACGGGTAAAGAGGCCATGTTATAGAGACATGTTATAGAGCAGTGATCCCCAAACAGTAGCTCGTGAGCAACATGTTGCTCCCCAACCCATTGGATGTTGCTCCAGTGGCCTCAAAGCAGGAGCTTATTTTTGAATTCCTGGCTTGGAAGCAAGTTTTGGTTGTATAAAAAACAGGTGCACTGCCAAACAGAACCTCAATCTAGGTTGACAATCCACATAGGGGCTACCAAGTGGCCAATCAGAGCAGTTATTTGGCACCCCAAGAACATTTCTCTTGCTAGTGTTGCTCCCCAACTCCTTTTTCTTCTGAATGTTGCTCATGGATTTGAAAGGTTGGGGATCCCTGTTATAGAGACATGTTATAGAGACATTTTATAGTGACACCAATGGGAAAGGTCATATAAATTTGCCACCAAATCATCATCTGATTTTCAAACAAGTCCTAAAAGTAGATGAAGCAAACTTAGTTTTATTTTGGCTTCATCTGTCCACAAAACATTCTTCCAATATCATTTTTGTTCATCCACATGATCTTAAGCAAACTGTAGATGGTCAGAGCAGTGGCTTTCTCCTTGCTACCCTGCCATACACACCATTGCTCTTCAGTTCTCTCCTGATGGTGGACTCAACATCAACATTGGCCAATGTGAGACAGGCCTTCAGTTGCTTTGTAACCTCTCTGACTGTTAGACACCTTGCAGTTGTCTTTGATGGTTGACCCCTTCTAGGTTGTGTAACAATGGTCTTGAATTTCCTTCATTTATACACAATCTATCTCACTGTTGATTGGTGGAGTCCAAACTCTTTAGAGACAGTCTTGTAACCTTCTCCAGCTTTATGGGCATCAACAACTTTTTTCTTATTGAGCTAGCTGGGCTAGCAGAGCCAAATTTCCGTCTTAAAAAATGGAAATTAGGCTCTTAAAGTTACCAAAGGTGTCTTTTTGCTGCCCCTTGTAACTGGCCACTCTATGCTGCCTGAGGCAAGGTTCTGGTGGAGTTCGGTGGAGACGGGAGGGCAGCTTGGGAAGTGCAGTGCACTGGGCCCTCCAAAGATTATTTTACAGTTGGAACTGACACACTGTAGTTACGACACTGCATCCACATATGTATTGTATGTGTGACCAGGCTTTACTGCATCCCCATTCTTTAAAACAGGGTCTATCACTCACGCTCATCCCATTAACTGAGAACACCAGACTTATTATAATATAATAATCCTAAGGATTCACTTAATTCTGCCACTCGCAGATATATCATTGAATCATTTCTTTTTAAATAAATACATGACCAAATATAATATTTTTTGTTTAACTAGGTTTTCTAGGACTTGTTTGAAAATCTGATTATGATTTAGGTCACATTCATATGAAAATATGGACAATCAAGCACGACTGTATCTTCAGTTCCCCCTCCCCCAACATTGTGCTCTAGGCCTGTACTTCTTCTGCCTAAACCCAGTCTAATCCTGCCTTTTGTACATGTCACTGCCTGTCCCTGCTGGCAGAGAAAATAGCCTGTTTTTGTGTTATGGGTGAGGCAGGGTCTGGGGCATATTAATGAGGGTGGGAAGGTGTTGCTAAGACATAGCATGGAATTACATGGCCATAAGTAGAAACTAGGTGACGTAGTAAGGGGGTATTGACAAGGATGGAATCCCAAGGGTGTAAATCACTGGGGAAGGTTCCTGTTTGTTTCTTGGGTCAGTGCTCCTCTAGATTGAAAAATGCACCAGCCCAAGTTATACTCCTAACAGAGAATGGCCACCATCTTTATCCACCTCTGTATACTCCTAACAGAGAAAGGCCACCATCTTTATCCACCTCTGTATACTCCTAACAGAGAATGGCCACCATCTTTATCCACCTCTGTATACTCCTAACAGAGAATGGCCACCATCTTTATCCACCTCTGTATACTCCTAACAGAGAAAGGCCACCATCTTTATCCACCTCTGTATACTCCTAACAGAGAAAGGCCACCATCTTTATCCACCTCTGTACAATATATTAAAATGTAAAACCTTACTACACTGTGCATGGGTGAGGTCCCAGGCAACCCAAAAGACCTCTGGGAAGCAGCACTGTTAAAGGGATACTGTCATGGGAAAAAAAAGTTTTTGTTCAAAACACATCAGTTAATAGTGCTGCTCCAGCAGAATTCTGCACTGAAATCCGTTTCTCAATAGAGCAAACTGATTTTTTTTATATTTAATTTTGAAATCTGACATGGGGCTAGACATATTGTCAGTTTTCCAGGTACCCCCAGTTGTGCGACTTGTGCTCTCAGTCACTCTTTAGGCTAAGGTCACACTGGGCAATAAATCGCCCGCGATTTTTAAAAGCAAGTCCTGGCGACAAGTCGTTTGTTTTGTCGACACATCAAGATTCATGCAAATCGCGAGCTAATATGTACACAGTGCGATTTGAGATCGCCTGTAGCTTTAAAAGCGCAGAGACCCTTTGGAGCGATAGCTGAGAAATAGCATGTACATAAAGCACAGAAATCTCCCACAAACAAACACACACAAAGAATAGTAGCGGCAATAATATGGAAATTTTCGCGCTGACGTCAAGATGCTACGTAACAACGCTACGAGAGGCCGCACCAGTACAGACAAACAGCGTATGGACGTAGCGCACAGCACTATGGGATGATAATCTCTTCCTGGTAAGAGTCGCTCTAAACTTTCCTTCTGCACAAAGGTGATCGCCTTGTCGCCGCGACTTTCTTTTAAAAATCGAGGGTGACTTATCGCCCAGTGTGACCTTAGCCTTACTGCTGTACTGCAAGTTGGAGTGATATCACCCCCTCCCTCCCTTTCCCCCCCAACAGCCTAACAAAAGAACAATGGGAAGGTAACCAGATAACAGCTCCCTAACACAAGATAACAGCTGCGTGGTAGATCTAAGAACAACACTCAATAGTAAAATCCAGGTCCCACTGTGACTCTACGTTGTTTTTAAAAATCAAATCCAGGGATACCAGATTTTCCAAAAACTTACCAGACTTCTCCATTCAGTATGATGACACCTTCATTTACATTGCGTAGGAGAAACAACAGCCTGCCAGAAATAGTGCTGGCTCTTTCTGAAATCACATGACCAGGCAAAATGACCTGAGATGCACCTACACACCAATATTACAACTAAATACACTTGCTGGTTCAGGAATGAAATTTTATATTGTAGAGTGAATTATTTGCAATGTAAACAGTGTCATTTAGAAATAAAAAAATACACCATAAAAATTACACTTTTACAATTTTACATTTAAACGTGGCTCACCAGTAAAAAGTCTGGGGACCCCTGGTTATGTATATATCCTGGAATGGTGCATTTTTCAGCAAAAAGAAGCACTGGGGTACAAATTCAGTGACAGTAATCAGTAGGGAGGCTCTTGACCAACAGGCACACCCCCAAAATTTAGCCTTTCCTTGTTCTTTAATACTTTTTAGGATTTTTTTCAACATGGATTGATGTATAAATTTATCAGAATGTTTTTGACTGCTTTGAGTTGAATTGTATTCAGTTTTATGGGGTGTTAGAGTTCAGGAAAGCCCAGTGTGTAAAAATAGTAAAATGTCCATGAAACTGTAGACAAATAATGGCTGAGATGCTTTTTTTATCTCTCTTTTCATTTGCTTATTTTTTTCCTCCGTAGTGACTAAGACGAGACGAGGTAAGTGCCAAGTATACTGTTATGGGGAGAACATAACAGCCAATCAAACCCTCTAGGGGTCTTCATTGCCCTGCTTTATGGCTGAGATTCTAGCTATCTGTATAACAGAGCATTCTGTCCCAGTGGCTGTACAGATCCTATCTGATCCCCATTGTAAGCAGCAGTCCTGCCCTGCTTTATGGCTGAGATTCTAGCTATCTGTATAACAGAACATTCTGTCCCAGTGGCTGTACAGATCCTATCTGATGCCTATTGTAAGCAGCAGTTCTGTCCTGCTTTATGGCAGCTGAGTTTCTAGCTATCTGTATAACAGAGCATTCTGTCCCAGTGGCTGCACAGATCCTATCTAATCCCCATTGTAAGCAGCAGTCCTGTCCTGCTTTATGGCAGCTGAGATTCTAGCTATCTGTATAACAGAGCATTCTGTCCCAGTGGCTGCACAGATCCTATCTAATCCCCATTGTAAGCAATAGTCCTGTATTTTCTGCAATTGTAAGTCTCAATTTCAGGAGCTCTGTTGCCCACGGTAGTGAACATTTAACCACAGGAGACAAGTCTCCCTTTGTGCCATCACCCTAATTCAGCGGAGTTTAGACAGATCTAATCCCATAACATTTAAATCATTGTACAGGGATGTCATGTAGCGCTGGGCTTTGCCTTTCAACAACAGCTGACAGGTTGGGCAAATATTATATATATATAGTTATATTTGTCATCTGGTCCTATTATCACCATTGATCCCTGCTTTCACCATCTTCCCTACTGTCTCCATCCTTGTCTTACGGTCTCCATGTTGCCCTCCTGTCTCCATCTTATCCTACTTTTGACATTGTGTATCACCGTCTTGCCCTACTGTCACCATCATGTCTTATGCTTTTAACGTATTCTACTGTTCTTGCCTTACTGTCACCTCATTGCTACTGTCAGCTGAGTGAAAGCTGTCTCCTCCACACAGGTTTAGAGTGCTACGACTGCAATATCAGAACCTGTAAGAAAAAGCACAGTGCTCCCTGTAAATCTACCGAGGACACGTGTATGAGGATTTCCAGAAAAATTGTAGGCTATGATGGCACCCCAGATCGTGAAAATGAGTTTAACCCAACCATGAACGTTCTTGGTAAGTGACCCCAACCTAAAATCTCTCTCCCTCATGTGCACTCTGTATTGTATGACCCCATATATGTCTAGATGTTCTTGTGTGGCCAATTGGCAGTCGTTTTCTGGATACGCCCCAGTCTCTAATTGCCCAGATGTCTCCATATCTTTCTAATACTCCCCTTTATGTGGTTCCAAACACAAATACTGTACAACTGTCATGTCACAGCTGTGACTCCATACAGTGACTTAAAGGGGTGGCTCACCTTTAAAGTAACTTTTAATATGTTATAGAACGGCCAATTCTAAGCAACTTTTCAATTGTTTTTCATTATTTATTTTTTATAGTTTTATAGTTATTTGCCTTTTTCGTCTGACTCTTTTCAGCTTTCAAATGGGCGTCGCTTACTCCCTTCTAAAAAAGCAAACGCTCTGTAAGGCTACAAATGTATTGTTATTGTTACTTTTTATTACTGATCCTTCTATTCAGACCTCTCCTATTCATATTCCAGTCTCTTATTCAAATCAATGCATGGTTGCTAGGGTAATTTGGACCCTTAGTTACCAGATTGCTAAAACTGCAAATTGTAGAGCTGCTGAATAAAAAGCTAAATAACTCAAAACCCTTAAATAATAAAAAATGAAAACCAATTACAAATTGTCTCAGAATATCCCTCTCTATATTATACTAAAAGTTATCTCAAAGGTGAACAACCCCTTTAACAACATCCTTAAAGGGGTTGCTCACCTTTCCATTTACTTTTAGTATGATATAGAGAGTGATTTACTGAGACAATTTGCAGTTGGTTTTCATTTTTTATTTGTGGTCTTTGAGTTATTTAGCTTTTTATTCATGAGCTCTACAATTTGCAATTTCAGCAGTCTTCTTGCTAGGGTCCAAATTCCCCTAGCAACCATGCATTGATTAGAATAAGAGACTGGAATATGAATAGGAGAGGCCTGGATTGAAAGATGAGTAATAAAAAGTAGCAATAACAATACATTTGTAGCCTTACAGAGCATTTGTTTTTTAGATGGGGTCAGTGACCCCTATTTGAAAGCTGGAAAGAGTCAGAAGAAAAATGCAAATGATACAAAAACTTTTAAAAATAAATGATGAAGTTCAGTTGAAGAGTTGCTTAGAAATGCCCATCCTGTAACATACTAAAAGTTAACTTCAAGCTGAACCGCTCCTTTAATTCTAAGCAATTTTCAGTAGGTCTTCGTTTTTTTTAAAATATTTTCTACTTCAGACGTCAAAGCTACATTAAAAAAATCAACATCTCCAATTGCACATTATTTACGAAAGTGCCTTATAAATGCACTTAGCAATTCACTTTTTTTAAAAAAAAATTGATTTCAAGATATTAGCATCACCTGCTGGCCAGTTCTGCCTCCCACGTCACAGTCATGAGATCCAAAAGGTGGCGCCTTTTTTTTTTTAATTTAAATTGCCCTCTATGAGGCGTGTGGAAATTGCTAAGGTTTCGAAATCTAGAAAATGCGAGGTCAATTGCATTGGTGCTCAGGAGTATTCATTTTGTGATGATTTTTTTTTTTTTTTTTAAACTAGGAATCGGAAGTAGGGTTTTATTTATTTTTTCGTACAATTTAAGTACAGGAATGGGACCTGTTATTCAGAATGCTCGGGACCTGGGGTTTTCCGGATAATGGATCTTTCCGTAATTACCTTAGGTCTACTAGAAAATCATGTAAACATTAAATAAACCCAACAGGCTGGTTTTGCTTCCAATAAGGATTAATTATATCTTAGTTGGGATCAAGTACAAGCTCAAGTACAAGCTACTGTTCTATTATTACAGAGAAAAAGAAAATTATTTTTAAAAACTTGGATTATTTGGATAAAGTAGAGTTTATGGGATAAGGCCTTTCTGTAATTCGGAGCTTTCTAGATAATGGCTTTCCAGGTGACGGATCCCATACCTATTTAAAAGAAAAATGTACTGCATGTATTGATACTTTTCTGCATCTACTGTTGATACATGCGCCCCATTGCCTATATGGTACAGGTATGGGACCTGTTATCCAGAATTCTGGGGTTTTCCAGATAAGGGATCTTTCTTTAATTTGGATCTTTATACCTTAAGTCTACTAGAAAATCATGTAAACATTAAATAAACCCAATAGGCTGGCTTTGCTTCCAATAAGAATTAATTATATCTTAGTTGGGGTCAAGTACAAGCTACTGTTTTATTATTACACAGAAAAGGAAATCATTTTAAAAAATGTCAATCATATGGATAAAATGGAGTCTATGTGAGATGGCCTTCCTGTAATTCAGAGCTTTCTGGATAACAGGTTTCTGGATACAGATTTATTTGTATAAACCAATGCTCTGCTCTCTCCTCTTAGTGTGGGAGCGGAAATGCACAACTGCCGCCGATTGCAAGAAAAGACAGAGTGACACCCGCCTTGGCAAGATGACAAGTTGCTGCAACAAGAACCTGTGCAACGCTTAAAGGGGAGCAGCCATATTTGGTTTGATCTGATTGGCCCATGAATGCAGGACATGGGGAAGATGGTAGAGGGCACCAATACAATGATTTCCCCTCAGTTACACTTTGCAATAAAAGCGCCAACGAAAATCAGACTTGTGTGATTGTTCCGGTACATTAGAAACAAATTGAGGGCGGTGCATTTACACAATAGCATGGGCTTGGATTGGGGTCAGTGCCGGACTAGGAGTTAAAAGCAGCCCTGGCAAAAACTGTGAAGCAGCCCACATGCAAACATCTGCCTGGCAATAAACCCTATACATAAAGACTTTGCACTGTAAAGTGTATGGTGCACAGTGAAGTACTCCTAATCTGCTGTGCTACACACTTGCTCACTTAAGCGTATAGCAAATATGTAACTGCTGTACAGCTCTTGGCAGTGGCGTAACTACCAGTGGTGCAGAAGGTGCGACTGCACCAGGGACCGTGTCCCTGACGGGGCCCAGGTTGAGCTAAGATGTGAGCTGTTTCTGCAGTCTCAGCTGTACGGAGAAAAGCCAGGGCTGCAGCTGATAATGTCACAGCAGGGGCGGTGCCTTCATCGGCTCCTTCACTCTCCCTCCCTGGTACAGCTGCTGCAACTGTAAGCTCTCACACTGGTCTAGAGATTTCATCATATCGTGTGGGGGGCCATTATATGCAACTGCAGAGCCAGATATGCTGTGACACTAAGGGTCACACTGTCGGTATTACTGGGGAGAGAGATAGTGATTACAGATTGTCAGAACTAAGCCATACAATATAACTAGTACAATTGCTGTATACATTGCAGTTGATTAGTGTGCCTGAGTCTGTGTGTGTCTCAGTCTGTGCATGCCTGTGTGTATGTGTGCCTGAGTCTTGCCTGTGTGTATGTGTGCCTGAGTCTGTGTGTGCCTGTGTGTCTGTGTATGTGTGCATGAGTCTGTGTGTACCTGAGTCCATTTGTGCCTGAGTGTATGTGTGGCTAAGTCTGAGTGTGCCTGAGTTTATGTGTGCCTGTGTGTGTCTGAGTGTTGTTGCCATTATTGCAGATTGTGACTGCATAAAGAGAACATTATCAAAAATTTCATGTGGGAAAGTGACTACTGAGGAAGAAGTGGAGAGAAGGAGGTATATTAAAAAAAGGCAAGTACAGAAAGAGGGGTAGATACATTGTTGCATACAAAAAAGAAAATGGAATAGTTGTGGACAGCAGAAGAGAAAAAGTGTAGAGGAGGGGGAACAGAGAAGAACCATTGAGGGATGGGAACAAGAACAAAATATGAAGAAAAAATGTTAAATTATTAAAGCTGGCTAGGTGGAAAACTTGCAAAAAAAGGAGAAGTAGTCCTTTAAATCAAGGGAACAAGTAAAGAGGAAAAGTTGAAAATTGAACAAGGAGAGAATAGAATGGAGAAGAGTCCGTTGAATAACAAGGTATGCTATGCATACATGCATACTATAAGCTTCAAGAAGGGGTTTGATGTCTTTTCAGAGGGAATTCAGGATTATGGGAGATAGCTCATAGTACAAGTTGATCCCGGGACTGGTCCCATTGCCATTTATAGTCAGGAAGGAATTTTTCCCTCTCTAGTGCTTGACCAGGCCTGAATAGTATATTTTATAATACATGAGTGGTACTCAGCCTGAAGCCTTGTGTCTTTAATTATTTATATATATATATAGTGAATTTATATATATAGTGAATTTATATATATATAGTGAACTGTGAGTTCTGATGTCATTTCTGTCACATTGACTCACTGAAATTTGTGTATTATAATTAGGGTTGCCACATTTATGTCTGGCTGAGACTGGGCGGGGGGCGGTCCGTGACGTCAGTGGGTGTGTATGTGACGCCAGTGGGCGGGGCTATGATGTCAGTGTACGGGCCCGTGGTGTCAGTGGGCGGGGCTATGACGCGCGATCAGCGATTGGCCGGTCGCCGTGTCAATCAAGGGAATCCCGCACGGGCAGCCCCTCAAAATAACGGGCTGTCCGGGTCAAAACCGGACAGGTGGCAACCCTAATTATAATGAATAAAGTACCCCCAGTTGTAAAATATGAGGATATTAGAATTTACCTTGGAGTTCCATGACCTGTACAAAAGCACTCGGCTTTCGGCCTCGTGTATTTATATGGTCATGAAACTCCTCGATAACTTATAATATCCTTATATTTTACAAGAGGGGCTACTTTATTCACTATATAATACAGTGAAACCTCAATTTTACATGCCCTTTTTGCACGTAACTTTTAAGTTAACTTTTAGTATGTTATATAATGGCCAATTCTAAGCAACTTTTCAATTGGTTTTCATTATTTCTTGTTATTGTTTTTGAATTATTTTCCTTCCTCGTCTACATCTTTCCAGTTTTCAAATTGGAGTCACTGACCCCATCTAAAAAACAAATGCTCTGTAAGGCTACAAATTTACTATTATTGCTACTTTTTAATGACTCATTTATCTATTCAGGCCTCTTCTATTCATATTCCAGTCTCTTCTTCAAATCAGTGCATGGTTGCTAAGGGAATTTGGACCCTAGCAACCAGACTGCTGAAATTCCAAACTGGAGAGCTGCTGAATAAAAAGTTAAATAACTCAAAAACAACAAATAGTAGAAAATGAAAACCAATTGCAAATTGCCTCAGAATATCCCTCTCTACATAGTACTAAAAGTTAACTCAAAGGTGAACAACCCTTTTAGGGGGGCCCAGTTGTAAATTTTTGTACTAGGGCTCTAGTTACTCCACTGGCTCTTGGCAAAAATGTGGAGATCAAAATGTTTGTCACTGCAGGTGAAGCAACTGTTTTTCACTGAGAAGTTATTTCCAAGCAATTAATGGTGGGTTCACCGCTGTAGGGCTTCTTGACAGCACCCTGAGTATTAAAAATGCTACTTGTCCCATAGTCCTTAGACACTTGCAATAAAACTAACTCAGCTGACATTTAACAAAGGGAGTGCAAGGTCTATATTATTTATTGCAGGAATTTAGTTTATTCTATCTGTGCTAGTTCTCACAATGGCTGACAAGGTTCACCATAAAGTAAAAGGGCACAGTTCAAAGTTCTCCAAAAACGGAAAGAGCTTGGAATGATCTAAAATAGAAAGGAATGGTGACTGTCTACTGCATTTTTTAAACTATAATTCCTTCACCATCTTCCTTCATACAGGGCCACATAGCCAATAGTCAACATTATATACAGTGTAGTAAATAGAAGCACAATATAGCTCCACTATTTGAATAAGGACTGTGGCCCTACAGGCCTTACAATTTTGCTGAAATCTTAAAGTTCAACACCACAGGCTAAAGGGCTGCGAATGTGCAATCCAGGCTTTTAAAAACACAGCAATTAATGTAGAAATAATCACCAGTACCATAAAATTGTAAAGAATTTTGCCCAAGGCTAAATCTTTTGCTAAGAGAAAATGCAGGGACATTTTTCACCTTGTCAAGCTGCACATTGATTGCTCTGTACCCCCTTTCTCAGCTGCCTCAGCCAGGGGAACTCTGTTACTAGAGCCCTACGCTGGAAGCAGCTCAGCTGAACTGAAAACTGCTACATAAAAGCTTCAATTCCTGACTTCATCTGCCTGGTCCAGCCTGAGACAAACTCTGCCTCCATACGTGCAGCCAGCTTCCCACTGCTTCCCTCGCTGCCTAATTCCCATACCCCTTCAGCATGCCTTGCTTCTTTTTAATTGGTTAGATAGTGAGTATAAGGTTGGGAGGGAGGACCATACTCGATAACGGATTGGGCCAGCAAAGATGATCCAATCACCTCCAGCAGCCGTTTACAGAACAGAGAGGACCCGTGCAGCCCATTTACCCTATAAGAAGAGAGGCTCTTCGGGCAATTTCCCGGACTCACAGATGGCCAGTCCGGGCTTGATTGGGGTTATGTAACAATGAGCAGATTTGCCCCAGATTTATTAACCTATAGACCAGTGATCTCCAACCAGTGTCTCATAAGTAACATGTTACTCACCAACCCCTTGGCAGTTGCTTAAAGTGGCCTCAAAGCAGGTGATTATTTTTTAATTCCAGGCTTGGAAACAAGTTTTGGTTGCATAAAAACCAGAAGTGCTGCCAAACAGAGTCTCCTGTAGGCTACCAGTCCACATAAGGGCTACCAATAGTCAATCACAGCCCTTATTTGGCACCACCCAGGAATGTTTTTCATGCTTGTGTTGCTCCCCAACTCATTTTATATTTGAATGACTCACAGGTCTGTTTGTCCGGTGATGATGTCAGAAATTTGCCAATTTGCCCACGGCTGAGCTATATGGGCTGCCTCATACCGTGGTCTTCTGATGATCATTCAGGAGAAGACTGAACCAACACCTGCCGAATAGATATTGCTCACAAAGGCAATGATGCTTGGTGGGTTCTCAAAGGCACAAGTAGGGTTGGAAGCTTTTCAGAATATTTTTACCGGCCACTGGTGGGGGCTGGAACAAAAGGGGCAGGCCATGACATAAAGGGGATGGGCCATGATGCAAAAAGGGGTGGAGCCACATTGCACGATGGGAAGAAGATGGAGAAAAGGTAAGTTTCCAGTGGAGGGCCAAGGGATTTTTTTAAGGGTATTACAAATTTACCAGCTGGGTGGCAACACTAGGCACAAGACTGGTGCCGCTTCTTTGTGAGCAGACCCCCACAACAGATATATGGTACAATTTATAGTGATTGTAACTCCTGTAACCTATTTTACACCCTAAAACCAGTCACCCTTACAATTAAAGGAGAAGGAAAGGCTAAAATTAAGTAAGCTTTATCAGAAAGGTCTATATAAATACACCATTAAACTTGAAAATAATGCTGTTCTTTGTCAAAATAAACACCACATTTCTTTCCTTCTATTATGTACTCATGGGCTTCTGTATCTGACTTCCTGTTTTCAGCTGAAATCTCCAGGGCTAGGGCTTGAGCATGCTCAGTTTGATTCGCCCCTCCCTTTTCCCCCCTCCCTGCTATAATTTGAGACAGAGCTATGAGAGGGCAGGGAGAGACTCAGGCAGGAAGTGATGTCAACCAAGCTAATATGGCAGCTGCTATCCTTAACAAAAAAGCTGATTACTCAGGTATGGTAAAGCATTCTGCAGAATAAATATAGTGTTGCAACTTGCACTATTGTGGCTAATCTATTGGCAATAAACTGCTTTGTTATCTTTCCTTCTCCTTTAAGCCCATGTGTTATGGTCAATTAAGCCCATTAAGTGGCATTAAATACCCTGGAAATTTGTTGATTTCTCTAATAAGGGAGACATCAGATTAATACAGTATTAGTTAATATTTATATAGAATTGGCATATTCTTCAGTGCTTTACAGAGATTACACATCAGTCCCTGACCCAGTGTAGCTGAGCCCCATTTAACCTCATAAATGGTACAGGTGTTATATGGCTTTATGGTGTCAATGGGAATTTCCCTATAACACGGGAGATTTCCTGATACCCTGACAGGCCAGTCCAACCCTGTACAGGGGGCAGAAATTACAGTCCCAGGGATGCTGAGTGCAGTTGCTTCTGGAGCAGAAGGGTGAGTGGATTAAGGTGGGAGGTGGCAAGTTGAAACCCAAGCTGGCTATAGAAAATGTTAGTGAGGAGCTGCCTACAGTTACATCTAAAGCTCTATGGTTGCCTTGGGACAGGCCAGTGTACTTGTACATTAGAGACAGGCCAGTGTACTTGTACATTAGAGACAGGCCAGTGTACTTGTACATTAGAGACAGGCCAGTGTACTTGTACATTAGAGACAGGCCAGTGTACTTGTACATTAGAGACAGACCAGTGTACTTGTACATTATAGACAGACCAGTGTACTTGTACATTAGAGACAGACCAGTGTACTTGTGCATTAGAGACAGACCAGTGTACTTGTACATTAGAGACAGGCCAGTGTACTTGTACATTAGAGACAGACCAGTGTACTTGTACATTAGAGACAGACCAGTGTACTTGTACATTAGAGACAGACCAGTGCACTTGTACATTAGAGACAGGCCAGTGTACTTGTACATTAGAGACAGACCAGTGTACTTGTACATTAGAGACAGACCAGTGTAGTTGTACATTAGAGACAGGCCATTGTACTTGTACATTAGAGACAGACCAGTGTACTTGTACATTAGAGACAGACCAGTGTAGTTGTACATTAGAGACAGGCCATTGTACTTGTACATTAGAGACAGACCAGTGTACTTGTACATTAGAGACAGACCAGTGTACTTGTACATTAGAGACAGGCCAGTGTACTTGTACATTAGAGACAGACCAGTGTACTTGTACATTAGAGACAGACCAGTGTACTTGTACATTAGAGACAGACCAGTGTACTTGTACATTAGAGACAGGCCAGTGTACTTGTACATTAGAGACAGACCAGTGTACTTGTACATTAGAGACAGACCAGTGTACTTGTACATTAGAGACAGACCAGTGTACTTGTACATTAGAGACAGACCAGTGTACTTGTACATTAGAGACAGGCCAGTGTACTTGTACATTAGAGACAGACCAGTGTACTTGTACATTAGAGACAGACCAGTGTACTTGTACATTAGAGACAGACCAGTGTACTTTTACATTAGAGACAGGCCAGTGTACTTGTACATTAGAGACAGGCCAGTGTACTTGTACATTAGAGACAGACCAGTGTACTTGTACATTAGAGACAGACCAGTGCACTTGTACATTAGAGACAGGCCAGTGTACTTGTACATTAGAGACATACCAGTGTACTTGTACATTAGAGACAGGCCATTGTACTTGTACATTAGAGACAGGCCAGTGTACTTGTACATTAGAGACAGGCCATTGTACTTGTTCATTAGAGACAGGCCAGTGTACTTGTACATAAGAGACAGGCCAGTGTACTTGTACATTAGAGACAGACCAGTGTACTTGTACATTAGAGACAGGCCATTGTACTTGTACATTAGAGACAGACCAGTGTACTTGTACATTAGAGACAGGCCAGTGTACTTGTACATTAGAGACAGGCCAGTGTACTTGTACATTAGAGACAGACCAGTGTACTTGTACATTAGAGACAGGCCAGTGTACTTGTACATTAGAGACAGGCCAGTGTACTTGTACATTAGAGACAGGCCAGTGTACTTGTACATTAGAGACAGGCCAGTGTACTTGTACATTAGAGACAGGCCAGTGTACTTGTACATTAGAGACAGGCCAGTGTACTTGTACATTAGAGACAGACCAGTGTACTTGTACATTAGAGACAGGCCAGTGTACTTGTACATTAGAGACAGGCCAGTGTACATGTACATTAGAGACAGACCAGTGTACTTGTACATTAGAGACAGGCCAGTGTACTTGTACATTAGAAACAGGTCAGTGTACTTGTATATTAGAGACAGGCCAGTGTACTTGTACATTAGAGACAGGCCAGTGTACTTGTACATTAGAGACAGGCCAGTGTACTTGTACATTAGAGACAGACCAGTGTACTTGTACATTAGAGACAGGCCAGTGTAATTGTACATTAGAGACAGGCCAGTGTACTTGTACATTAGAGACAGGCCAGAGTGCTTGTACAATAGAGAGATGTTGAGAACCCAAAAATCAGACCGGGAATCAAGAGAACAGAAGGTAAAAAGGCGTGTTATAGAGACAATATTTTTTTTGGGTGGGGGGGAGCAGTGGATTTCTACTTGCTACCCTGCCATACACACCATTGCTCTTCAGTTCTCTCCTGATGGTGGACTCAACATCAACATTGGCCAATATGAGACAGGTCTTGAGTTGCTTAGAAGTTTCCCTGAGTTCCTTTGTAACCTATTGGACTATTAGAAGCCTTGCAGTTGTAGTTGTCTTTGATGGTCGACCCCTTCTAGGTCGGGTAACAACAGACTTGAATTTCCTCCATTCATACACAATCTATCTCACTGTAGATTGGTGGAGTCCAAACTATTTAGAGAGAGTCTTGTAACCTTCTCCAGCTTTATGGGCATCAACAACTCTTTTTCTGAGGTCCTCAGACACCTCCTTTGTTCAAGCCATGATGCACATTCTGTCTTGGAAATAACTCAAGGGATGAAAACATAATTCTGCCTCTTTATAGGTCCCTGGTGAGGCCTCATCTGGAGTATGCAGTGCAGTTTTGGACTCCAGTCCTTAAGAGGGATATAAATGAGCTGGAGAGAGTGCAGAGACTAAGTGCAACTAAACTTGTTAGAGAGATGGAAGACTTAAATTATGAGGGGACACCATCAATGTTGGGGGGTTGTTTTCTCTGGAAAAAAGGGGAGTGCAGCTTGGGAAGTGCAGTGCGCCGAGCCCTCCAAAGATTTCTTTGCAGGGGGGCCTGGCACACTGAAGTTATGGCACTGCATCCACGTATGTATTGTATGTGTGACCAGGCTTTACAGGGTCTATCACTCACACTCACTCTCATCCCATTATACAAGACTCTGATTTCACCTTCAAATAATATGATAATCCGAAGGATTCACTTACTTATTGTCATTGGACCTCTTTTCTCCAAATAAATACATGACCAAATATAATCATTTTTGTTTAATTAGGTTTTCTTGGACTTGTTTGAACATCAGATGATGTTAGGTCACATTCATATGAAAATATAGACAGTCCTAAAGGGTTCACAAACTTTCAAGCACAGCTGTATTTACATTTCCCACACCATTGTGCCCTAGGCATGTACAGTACTTCTGCCTATCCCAGTCTGTGCAGCAAGTGTATTGTGATTATTTGGGGCGTTGTGTTACAGTGGAATTGGCAATCCTGCCTTTTGTGTGTGTTACTGCCTGTCCCTGGGGGCAGAGATAATGACCCGGCCATTGCTGTATTTCTTGTTTTTGTGTTATGGGTGAGGCAGAGTTTGCGGCATTTAAATGAGGGTGGGAAGGTGCTGCTGAGATATAAAGGGGACAGAAGGAGTAGTTGGTGCAGAATCTGAGAAGGCTGAAGATGAAGCTGTTACTTGCTCTCCTTGTTGTGTTCATGGCAGTCCTGCTTGAGGGTAAGTGATGGGGCTGAGCATGGAATTACATAACTAGAAGCAGAAACTAGGGGGACATAGTAAGGGGGTATTGACAAGGATGGAATCCCAAGATTGTAAATCCCTGGGGAAGGTGCCTGTTTATCACTGACCTTGATCTCTGGGTCAGTGCTCATCTTGATTGAAAAATGCACCAGCCCAAGTTATACTCCTAACAGAGAAAGGCCACCATCTTTATCCACCTCTGTATACTCCTAACAGAGAAAGGCCACCATCTTTATCCACCTCTGTATACTCCTAACAGAGAAAGGCTACCATCTTTATCCACCTCTGTATACTCCTAACAGAGAAAGGCCACCATCTTTATCCACCTCTGTATACTCCTAACAGAGAAAGGCTACCATCTTTATCCACCTCTGTATACTCTAACAGAGAAAGGCCACCATCTTTATCCACCTCTGTATACTCCTAACAGAGAAAGGCCACCATCTTTATCCACCTCTGTATACTCCTAACAGAGAAAGGCCACCATCTTTATCCACCTCTGTATACTCCTAACAGAGAAAGGCCACCATCTTTATCCACCTCTGTATACTCCTAACAGAGAAAGGCCACCATCTTTATCCACCTCTGTATACTCCTAATAGAGAAAGGCCACCATCTTTATCCACCTCTGTACAATCTATTAAAATGTTAAACATTACTACACTGTGCATGGGTGAGGTCCCAGGCAACCCAAAAGACCTCTGGGAAGCAGCACTGTTAAGAACAATGATCCCCAACCAGTGGCTCTTGAGCAACATGTCACTCACCGACCCCTTGGATGTTGCTCCCAGAGGGAACAAAAAGAAGCAACAGCCTGGGGTACAAATTCAGTGACAGTAAACAGTGGGGAGGCTCCTGACCAATGGGCACACCCCCACAAATTAAAGGGAAGGTTCACCTTTTGATTAACTTTTAGTATGTCATAGAATGGCCAACTTTTAAATTTTTTGTAGTTTTTTTTAATTATTTGCCTTCTTCTTCTGGATCTATCCAGCTTTAAATTTCACTGACCCCATCTAAAAAAACAAATGCTCTGTAAAGCTACAACTTTATTGTTATTGCTACTTTTTATTACTCCTCTTTCTATTCAGCACCTCTCCTATTCACATTCCAGTCTCTTATTCAAATCAGTGCATGGTTGCTAGGGTACTTTGGACCCTAGCAACCAGATTGCTGAAATTACAAACTGGAGAGCTGCTGAATAAAAAACTAAATAACTCAAAAACCACAAATAATAAAAAATGAAAACCAATTGCAAATTGTCTCAGAATATAACTCTCTACATTATACTGTACTATACATTTTACATCATACTCAAAAGTGAACAACCCTTTTAAGCCTTTCCTTGTTCTTTAATACTATTTAGGATTTGTTTTATCAAAGATTGATGTGTAAATTTATCAGAATGTCTTTGACTGCTTTGAGCTGAATTGTTTTCAGTGTTATGGGGTGTTAGAGTTCAGCAGTGGCAAGGAGCTCTAACACTACACCAAGGTGTTATGAAAATGGATGCAAGTTAAAGGGGGGGCTTAGCCATTCAGAATAGAGATTGCAGATTCCTAAAGCCTGGTGTGTAAACCTTGGGTCCCTCTATGTTGCTAGACTACAAACTCTAGCATTCTATGACATTCTTAATCAAAGGCTATCCCGGGAGCTGTAGTTTGTGGAACCAAGGTTAACCCTACAATAGTAACATTTCCATGAAACTGTAGACAAATAATGGCTGAGACACTTTTTTTTTATCTTTCTTTTCATTCACTCTTTTTTTTTTTCTCTGTAGGGACCAAGCCGACACAAGGTAAGTGCCAAGTATACTGTTATGGGGAGGAAATAACAAGCAAACCCTCTAGGGCTCTTCCGTGCTTTGCTTTATGGCAGCTGAGATTCTAGCTATCTGTATAACAGAACATTCTGTCCCAGTGGCTGTACAGATCCTATCTGATCCCCATTGTAAGCAGCAGTCCTGTCCTGCTTTATGGCAGCTGAGATTCTAGATATCTGTATAACAGAGCATTCTGTCCCAGTGGCTGCACAGATCTTATCTGATCCCCATTAGAAGCAACAGTCCTGTCCTGCTTTATGGCAGCTGAGATTCTAGCTATCTGTATAACAGAGCATTCTGTCCCAGTGGCTGCACAGATCCTATCCAATTCCCATTGTAAGCAGCAGTCCTGTCCTGCTTTATGGCAGCTGAGATTCTAGATATCTGTATAACAGAGCATTCTGTCCCAGTGGCTGCACAGATCCTATCTGATCCCCATTGTAAGCAGCAGTCCTGTCCTGCTTTATGGCAGCTGAGATTCTAGCTATCTGTATAACAGAGCATTCTGTCCCAGTGGCTGCACAGATCCTATCTGATCCCCATTGTAAGCAGCAGTCCTGTCCTGCTTTATGGCAGCTGAGATTCTAGCTATCTGTATAACTGTCTCCATCTTATCCTACTTTCAACATCTTGTATCACCATCTTGCCCTACTGTCACCATCACGTCTTACCGGTGCCTTCGTGTCCTACTGTCAATAACGTATTCTACTGTTCTTGCCTTACTGTCACCTCATTGCTACTGTCAGCTGAGTGAAATGCTGTCTCCTCCACACAGGTTTAGAGTGCTATGACTGCAATATCAGAACCTGTAAGAAAAAGCTCAGTGCTCCCTGTGAATCTGCCGAGGACACATGTATAAAGATTTCCAGAAAAATTGTAGGCTATGATGGCTCCCCAGATCGTGAAAATGAGTTTGACCCAACCATGAACGTTCTTGGTAAGTGACCCCAATAAAAAAAAATGCCATATTTTATATACTGAACCTATTGCACGAGGCTTGTCAATAGCAGCAATGATCCAGGACTTCAAACTTGTCACAGGGGGTCACCATCTTGGAAAGTGTCTGTGACACTCACATGCTCAGTGGGCTCTGATTGGCTGTTGAGAAGCTAAGCTTAGGGCTCGTCACTAATTATCCAGCAGAAAATGAGCTTCCCTGGCTGTAATATAAGCTGATGCTACAGGTTTGCTGATTATTAAATTCTGATGCTAATTGCACTGGTTTCTGTGGTGCCATGTAGTAATTATCTGTATTAATTACTAATCAGCCTTATATTGTGACATTTCTATTCTATGGGTACTGTATATTGTGAGTGGGTCCCTAAGCTCAGTAAGTGACAGCAGCACAGAGCATGTGCAGTGAATCAGCAGAAAAGAAGATGGGGAGCTACTGGGGCATCTTTGGAGACACAGATCTTTACTGCTAAATGGCTGTGGTTGCCTTGGGCTGGTACAGAAGCACCAAACATAATGTACATTTCTAGCTATTTCTACTTCTATTTCTACTACCTTAAGGGTACAAAAAAATCAATTAAAACCAATCGGCTGGTTTTGCCTCCAATAAGGATTAATTATATCTTAGTTGGGATCAAGTACAAGCTACTGATTTATTACTACTAGAGAAAAAGGTAATCGTTATTAAAAATTTCAGTTATATAGATAAAATGGAGCTTATGTGAGACGGCCTTTCTGTAATTCAGAGCTTTCTGGATAACGGGTTTCTGGATACACAGTTATGGGTATAAACCAATGCTCTGCTCTCTCCTCTTAGTGTGGGAGCGGAGATGCACAACTGCCGCCGATTGCAAGAAAAGACAGAGTGACACCCGCCTTGGCAAGATCACAAGTTGCTGCAACAAGAACCTGTGCAACGCTTAAAGGGGGAGCAGCCATATTTGGTTTGATCTGATTGGCCCATGAATGCAGGACATGGAGAAGATGGCAGAGGGCACCGTAACAATGATTTCCCCTCAGTTACACTTTGCAATAAAAGCGCCAACTAAAACCAAACTTATGTGATTGTGCCTGTACATTAGAAACAAACTGAGGGCGGTGCATTTACCCAATAGCATAGGCTTGGGTTATTTATCAATAAGCAGATTTGCCCCAGATTTATTAACCAATAGACCAGTGATTCCCAACCAGTGGCTCATAAGTAACATGTTACTCACCAACCCATTGGCAGTTGCTTAGAGTGGCCTCAAAGCAGGTGATTATTTTTGAATTCCAGGCTTAGAGACAAGTTTTAGTTGTATAAAAACCAGATGTGCTGCAAAACGGAGTCTCCTGTAGGCTGCCAGTCCACATAGGGGCTACCTTTAGCCAATCACAGCTCTTATTTGGCACCCCAGGAATGTTTTTCATGCTTATGTTGCTCTGCAACTCATTTTATATTTGAATGGCTCACAGGTTAAAAAGGTTGGGGACCCCTGCTATAGATGAATTTCAAAAAGGGCATCCAGTGTTGATTATAGTAGATAACAAGGTTAACTTAGCAATATTAATAGGGGGGTCCAGGTGCTCAAGCCCCAGACCTTCAGCTTGGGGATGCAATTGGCACACATGTATTTAATAGTGGACTGGCACAAACCAGACGTCACTCCAATACTTGATGCAGTTAAAAAGTCATTTATTTAACAAAAAATCAGCCTTACACATTTCGTGCCTTGTGGGCACATAGTCATGGGCTAAAGATCTTCTGTACATATAGTGGTATTTGAATAAAAACAAACCAATCAAAAGCATGCTTAGGACAGCTAATTAGAGAGGTGGATACAGATAAACTACTAAATACAAGTGTGTCTAAACTATAGCAACCAATCGGCAGTTTTGCAGAAATGGTTCTTCTGCAGTTTGTATAATGAAACCTACATCTGATACCGGCTACTGTGAGTTACCAAATCTGAGCCAACCTTGCCTGATACTGAATTCCTCTCTACTGAGCTGACAGCGTATTCCTTATTGCAATATATTGCATTGCCTTCAGGAGCAGACTGAACCAAAACCTGCCTAACAGATATTGCTCAGAAAGACTGGTGCCACTAATTTGTGAGCAGACCTCCACAACAGATTTATGGTGAATGTATAGCGATTATACCCTAAAATCAGCCACCCTATTACCCTATCATGACCAATTCAGTCTACTAGTTTGCACCAAGTAACCTGCAAATTTTTTATTTTTCTAATATGGGAGCAATCACAGTGACACGGTATTATTGCTATAGAACTTAGCAGCCGCTCCCATGTAGCAGGTAAATGCACAAGACCTGTCCTCAAATTGGGGCCCCATGCTTTAATCCTTGCCAGCATCCTCCCTTGGGTGTCTCATTCACCGGGGTGCTCTTAGAGGCAGTCACACTGGAGATTAAAGGCAGCTCTGCAGCAGGATCAATCTCACCAGAGGCATCTTTCTCCTTCTGAGTCTCTAGCAGCTTGGCAGGGAACAGGATGGTCTCTCTCTGTACTTCCAGAGTTGAAGTGGCTTCTCTACACTGGACAGTCTCACACAAACTGGTTTTGGCCGGATCTTGCAGCACACAACCCCTGTTAAGCTCTGTTGGAGACCCTGTACAAATAGCTTCAAAGTCAGACACTCCCTCTCTCCAAAGTATGCACTGGGGCACCCAGCCAATCAGATAACTCTCCAGTCTGTAAACGGGCTGGATGATGTTACAGACAGAAAAACAGGGGAATGATTTCTCTGATCCCCTACATAATAAAAACCTCCAAACAATTAAAAAAAATGGAAAGAGGGACAAAAAAATTGTGGTGCAGTGAAAAATTTTAGACCACACCTATTTTATGGCCATACCCCCTAATTATCATGTCTATTTTACAAAAAATGTTTATAAATGTTTTTTTGAAAGTTTGAACACATTTCTGGGCGTTTTATTGCAATGTTTTAAGTGTTTTGCTAATGAAAGTGAACTGCCCTTTAAGTTGTGTGTCTCAGCTCTCCCAAGAAACATGCTTATCTTAAATAGTTACAATTGTATCTTTGCTTATCTTTAATTGTTACAAAATTATCCAAGTGCAGCTGCTGAGAGTTCTGGGCTTTCTGCCAAAAAAAAACTTATTTTAATTGAGTTTGAGAAACTTTGTATCTTTTTCTGGCATCAGAGCAGGAGATCAAAGAGAAAGTTGGGACATTTCAGTAAGAAACCTGGACTGCGGGCTGAGCTGTCAAAATAGGGACTGCCCTGCGAAAAGGGGACAGTTGGGAGGTGTGATAAAAATAATAATTGGTTCAGCCTGAAAACATGCACCATGTCAGGCTGAGAACTTTTAATGGAAGCTGAAAAAGCAGGGGCGTAACTACAGAGGAAGCAGACCCAGTGGCTGCAGTGGGGCCCAGGAGGTATAGGGGCCCCATGAGGTCCTAATTAATGAGCAATTTCAACATATATTGGTAAAACAGGAAAACCTCTATATATGTTGGGGGCTCAGTAACATCTAGTTACAGCACTGTGGAAAGGAGTTCTAGAAAAATGGTTCAGCCCTTGGGAATTCTTGAAGATGTTCATGTGAAAAGGCCATGAGTGAGGTGGTAAGTCGGATCTCCATAGAAAACCATAGGGAAATACTGGAGATGACATTCCACGTTTACAGAGTTCTACATTCCACAAGTCCGTGGGACAAGACTGTGCTTGGCCTTTCAGTAAAATAAAACAACACAAGCATGTTATTCCTTTTATAATAATGATTTTGTGTGTAATGTTTTGAGATTGGGGTGTTTATGAGTGATACTGGAGATACCAAATTCACAATTTGTTCATAAACAATTTGTGTAAATGCAAAAGTAAAATACCCAGCAGAAATATAGAAAATAGAAACACACATTCATTTCATTTTACAGGTTTACTTATTCTTGAAAAGCGGTTGCAAAACGTCTTCGAATATCGATGTCGGCTGCATAGCAAATGTTGCTATTTAAAGTGACCTTTCTCTGGGTTTTATTGATGTTTAACTAGAGTTAAAGGAATTGTTCAGTGTAAAAATAAAAACTGGGTAAATAGATAGGCTGTGCAATATAAAAAATGTTTCTAATATAGTTAGTTAGCCAAAAATGTAATGTATAAAGGCTGGAGTGATTTCATGTATAACAAGTCAGTCAGATCACTACTTCCTGCTTTTCAGCTCTCTTGGTTTACACTGACTGGTTGCCCCGGCTACCAGGCAGTAACCAATCAGAGACTTGAGGGGGGGCCACATGGGTCATTTCTGTTGCTTTTGAATCTGAGCTGAATGCTGAGGATCAATTGCAAACTCACTGAACAGAAATGTACCATGTGGCCCCCCTTCAAGTCACTGACTAACTCAGAGTTATAGAGCTGAAAAGCAGGAAGTTGGATTCTGGCTGTTTTATTACACATCCAGTCACTCCAGCCTTTATATATTACATTTTTGGCTAACTAAATATATTAGAAACATTTTTTATTTTGCACAGCCTATCTATTTACCCAGTTTTTATTTTCACACTGAACTGTTCCTTTAATGGATTTTCTTTTTCCTTGAAGACGTTTCGCTAGTCGTCCTAATGGCTTTCTCAATGTAGAATTATCACTATAGATATACTGTTCCATGATAGCGGATTATCCCTCAAAATGGCTGCCAGTCAGAGTTTCCAAGCGAGAGAGAGAGGCCGAGAGCACCTGGATCAGACCTTGTGTAGAGAAAGATCTCTGGGGTGCCCCGTGTAGGAAGAGATTAGTCGGAGGCCCAAAGTACAGATGAATGAAATGTGTCACATGTTTAGCATTTTGGTTTCCCGCTCTTGCTCTGGGAAGGCAGACAATCACACAGGTGGCAGTTAAACAGAAGATGAAATGGTGCAGCTGAGGCAAATACCAGAGGGGCTGCAGTAAGATGCCATAGACTATTTATTAGGCCTCTGTGTATCTGGTACATCAGGGAACACAGACCTGCTCTCTCCCCCACACTTCAAAGCAGCGAGAGAAATAGGTTTGTGCCCTCAGGTAAGGACTGGGGGGATGGGCAGGAGTCGCGATTCTGAGGAAAACTAAAAACTGACTGAAACAGGTCCATCCGGCCTATAACAAAATGGCCTGAAGACTTCTGGAGTAGAGGGGACCCCTGTGTACAACAGACCAGCCAGGACATGCGTCACATGGTGCATTTGGGGTCAGATGAAGTGATTTGCACTATTTTCAGTTTGGTGGTTGAATTTGCCTCTTCATATTTGTTCACGGAAAATGCTTTGAGCCTGTAGGTGATTATCTCTCGGGGTTTGTCACTGGCTGTTTCTGAGTAGTAATGGCTTAACCCACAATAGAGCGAATCATTTTTGTTTCTAAGTTGTTGTATTTTTTATTGGGTTACGGGTTACGGCCATGAACACTGATACAATATAGAGGCCTCCTGTATGGGGAAATCAGGGACAGGCCGTCGTATACATGAGAGACAGGCCCGTGTACTTGTACATTAGAGACAGACCCGTGTAGTTGTACATTAGAGACAGACCAGTGTAGTTGTACATTAGAGACAGACCAGTGAACTTGTACATTAGAGACAGACCAGTGCACTTGTACATGAGAGACAGACCAGTGCAGTTGTACATGAGAGACAGGCCAGTGCGCTTGTACATGAGAGACAGGCCAGTGCGCTTGTACATGAGAGACAGACCAGTGTGCTTGTACATTAGAGACAGGCCAGTGTACTTGTACATTAGAGACAGGCCAGTGTACTTGTACATTAGAGACAGACCAGTGTACTTGTACATGAGAGACAGGCCAGTGTGCTTGTACATGAGAGACAGGCCAGTGTGCTTGTACATGAGAGACAGGCCAGTGTGCTTGTACATGAGAGACAGGCCAGTGTACTTGTACATGAGAGACAGGCCAGTGTGCTTGTACATGAGAGACAGGCCAGTGTGCTTGTACATGAGAGACAGGCCAGTGTGCTTGTACATGAGAGACAGGCCAGTGTGCTTGTACATGAGAGACAGGCCAGTGTGCTTGTACATTAGAGACAGACCAGTGTGCTTGTACATTAGAGACAGGCCAGTGTGCTTGTACATTAGAGACAGGCCAGTGTACTTGTACATGAGAGACAGACCAGTGTGCTTGTACATGAGAGACAGGCCAGTGTGCTTGTACATGAGAGACAGGCCAGTGTGCTTGTACATGAGAGACAGGCCAGTGTGCTTGTACATGAGAGACAGGCCAGTGTACTTGTACATGAGAGACAGGCCAGTGTACTTGTACATGAGAGACAGGCCAGTGTGCTTGTACATGAGAGACAGGCCAGTGTGCTTGTACATGAGAGACAGGCCAGTGTACTTGTACATGAGAGACAGGCCAGTGTACTTGTACATTAGAGACAGACCAGTGTACTTGTACATTAGAGACAGACCAGTGTACTTGTACATGAGAGACAGGCCAGTGTGCTTGTACATGAGAGACAGGCCAGTGTACTTGTACATGAGAGACAGGCCAGTGTACTTGTACATGAGAGACAGGCCAGTGTGCTTGTACATTAGAGACAGGCCAGTGTGCTTGTACATTAGAGACAGGCCAGTGTACTTGTACATTAGAGACAGACCAGTGTACTTGTACATTAGAGACAGACCAGTGTGCTTGTACATGAGAGACAGGCCAGTGTGCTTGTACATGAGAGACAGGCCAGTGTGCTTGTACATGAGAGACAGGCCAGTGTACTTGTACATTAGAGACAGACCAGTGTACTTGTACATTAGAGACAGACCAGTGTGCTTGTACATTAGAGACAGGCCAGTGTGCTTGTACATTAGAGACAGACCAGTGTACTTGTACATTAGAGACAGGCCAGTGTACTTGTACATGAGAGACAGGCCAGTGTACTTGTACATTAGAGACAGGCCAGTGTGCTTGTACATTAGAGACAGACCAGTGTACTTGTACATTAGAGACAGGCCAGTGTACTTGTACATGAGAGACAGGCCAGTGTACTTGTACATGAGAGACAGGCCAGTGTACTTGTACATGAGAGACAGGCCAGTGTACTTGTACATGAGAGACAGGCCATTGTACTTGTACATTAGAGACAGGCCAGTGTACTTGTACATTAGAGACAGGCCAGTGTGCTTGTACATTAGAGACAGACCAGTGTACTTGTACATTAGAGACAGGCCAGTGTGCTTGTACATTAGAGACAGACCAGTGTACTTGTACATTAGAGACAGGCCAGTGTACTTGTACATGAGAGACAGGCCAGTGTACTTGTACATTAGAGACAGGCCAGTGTACTTGTACATTAGAGACAGGCCAGTGTACTTGTACATTAGAGACAGACCAGTGTACTTGTACATTAGAGACAGACCAGTGTACTTGTACATTAGAGACAGACCAGTCTACTTGTACATTAGAGACAGACCAGTGTACTTGTACATTAGAGACAGACCAGTGTACTTGTACATTAGAGACAGGCCAGTGTGCTTGTACATTAGAGACAGACCAGTGTACTTGTACATGAGAGACAGGCCAGTGTACTTGTACATGAGAGACAGGCCAGTGTACTTGTACATTAGAGACAGGCCAGTGTACTTGTACATTAGAGACAGGCCAGTGTACTTGTACATTAGAGACAGACCAGTGTACTTGTACATTAGAGACAGACCAGTGTACTTGTACATTAGAGACAGGCCAGTGTACTTGTACATTAGAGAGACAGACCAGTGTACTTGTACATTAGAGACAGACCAGTGTACTTGTACATTAGAGACAGGCCAGTGTACTTGTACATTAGAGACAGACCAGTGTACTTGTACATTAGAGACAGACCAGTGTACTTGTACATTAGAGATAGACCAGAGTACTTGTACATTAGAGACAGGCCAGTGTACTTGTACATTAGAGACAGGCCAGTGTACTTGTACATTAGAGACAGACCAGTGTACTTGTACATTAGAGACAGACCAGTGTACTTGTACATTAGAGACAGACCAGTGTACTTGTACATTAGAGACAGACCAGTGTACTTGTACATTAGAGACAGACCAGTGTACTTGTACATTAGAGACAGGCCAGTGTACTTGTACATTAGAGACAGGCCATTGTACTTGTACATTAGAGACAGACCAGTGTACTTGTACATTAGAGACAGACCAGAGTACTTGTACATTAGAGACAGACCAGTGTACTTGTACATTAGAGACAGACCAGTGTACTTGTACATTAGAGACAGACCAGAGTACTTGTACATTAGAGACAGGCCAGAGTACTTGTACATTAGAGACAGACAGGGAATGAAGGGAAAGGGCAAACTCCTCAGATATTGAATACCAATATGCATAACAGGAGCACTTCATAAAATATATGATTTATTACATGTGTCACTCAGCACACAAGCAAGGTATTTATACACAACATCCCACACACTAAATGAGGAATAAATGACCCTCTCCTTGATTTAACATGTCATTTGTGTGTCTCCTACGTCTGTCTGGGATGAAACCTGGGCTCACATGCATTAGACAAGAGAATCAGATTTCCCCTTCTGCATGGAGCCAGGTACATTAACTTGGATCATTTCTGCATCGTGTTCCTCGGCCGTCCCTCTTTCCTATCGTAAGGGGAGGAATTTAGGAAAAGTCAGGTTGTATAAGTTCAATTGCAGAAATGCTCCCTCTAGTGGCCAATGCATCACCAACCTGCTGTGAAGAGCTGCAGAAATCAGTGTAACTACAATGAACCCACAGTCAGATTGTTGTTCAGAACAAACTCCTGTCCCTGACTGATCATGTCGGGAGAGAGAGAGAAGCCAAGACACAGGTTCTGCACCTCTGTAAGAACTCAAGGAAGACTGGACCCCCAGGGGGCGCTGTTACTACACCATATTCACATTGGTTCCCCTTTCCTCCTTTCACCAAGTAACTAGAAATATTCCCACATAAAGGAAGAAACACAAGGGAGATGCAGAGCTGAATTCCAAGGAAATGTTTAGAATACACAACAGCCAATGAGATGAGTTGCTGGGACGGAATAAAAAGACCGGCTGGTATAAAACAATAAGAAAAAAAAATATTTATCACTAAAATAGAAGTAGACTTGGAAAACATAGGATTAAAGGGATATGTTATTTGATTAACGAAGCACAACCCCTATATAAATGTCACTCTCCCATCTTCTGAAGGACAGAAAATAAGCCAGGGTTCTTAACACAGCATTAGTAAATACAATCAATGCTGATATAGACTTCTGAGATTTCTCTGTACAGTATGAGCAAACTTAGGGACTGTTCCTGCAGAATGTGCTTAGTACAGGGGAATACCTATGCCACCATAGTTTTATGGTATCTCTCTGTACAGACTATGAGCAAACTTAGGGACTGTTCCTGCTGAATTGTGCTTAGTACAGGGGAATACCTATGCCACCATAGTTTTATGGTATCTCTCTGTACAGACTATGAGCAAACTTAGGGGGCTGTTCCTGCAGAATTGTGCTTAGTACAGGGAATACCTATGCTGCCATAGTTTTATGGGATCTCTCTGTACAGACTATGAGCAAACTTAGGGGGCTGTTCCTGCTGAATTGTGCTTAGTACAGGGGGATACCTATGCTGCCATAGTTTTATGGGATCTCTCTGTACAGACTATGAGCAAACTTAGGGGTCTGTTCCTGCTGAATTGTGCTTAGTACAGGGGAATACCTATGCCGCCATAGTTTAATGATATCTGTATAGGCTGTGAGAGAACTAGGGTCAATGTAAAGGAACAGTTACTTTGCCTATTGTTTTAATGAGGAAAGATCTGTTGGTTTTGTTATTTCTTGCACTCAACAGGACAAAATCTGAAATTAAAAAATAAAAATGGCTGCCCACTATAAACTACAGTAGTACTTATCTGTTATCTACTGTGTGTCCTGTGCTTGAATGGCTGCCCCCATGGCTACACAGCAGCTTGTCTATATAAACTATAGTAGTACTTATCTGTTATCTACTGTGTATCCTGTGCTTGAATGGCTGCCCCCATGGCTACACAGCAACTTGTTTGTATAAACTATAGTAGTACTTATCTGTTATCTACTGTGTATTCTGTGCTTGAATGGCTGCCCCCATGGCTACACAGCAGCTTGTTTATATAAACTATAGTAGTACTTATCTGTTATCTACTGTGTATCCTGTGCTTGAATGGCTGCCCCCATGGCTACACAGCAGCTTGTTTATATAAACTATAGTAGTGTTTCTGAAGCAAACACAGCAGTTTTACCAGTGCAGGGCAACACTACACAATATTTTCGTTACTTTAAAACACTTTAATTTTTTGGTGTTACTGTTCCTTTAAAGCAGGAGAGAAATAACGATACATTCAGTTCTTACAATGCCTATAAGGCAAATACAATGGGATAGTAGAAAACATAGATGTATTTCCCCATTAAGTAGGAATCAAAAGGTCTTATCGATCTCACAATCCTGCCTCCTGTGGGTAAATACATTGCTCAGTCTCAAACAGCTCAGAGAAATAAAATATATTTTATTACAAACAGCTGAAACCCTGCAGTAATTCTGTATAAGGATCACTCACACGCACAGAGCAGATTAGCATGAGTGTAAGCTCCGGAACGTTATTCCCACTCACAAACAGCACTTGGAGACATACCCGCTGCAGCGCACACAATGGTCTAGTCCAACAGAGTCCGTGACAGTGGAACAGGAAGGAAGTGGGACTCCTCACACGTACAGCTCAAAGTCTATCCTCTGCGAGTTGTAGAACTGACCCTCGGAGCCGCTCACTCGCCGGCAATAAACTCCCCCGGCAAAATAGCCCTGATCCACCCATTCCTGCAACAGAGAAGCACAGAATGTTATACTTTTCATTTATACAGCACCAACATGGTTACCCAGAGATCATACATCATTCCCCACCCAGTGCAGCCTCTACTCTCAACATTCACCTACCCCACTAGGGTCAGTTTCCAAGATGGAGAACTTTAGGGGGTGGACATATTAGATCAAATACGGTTTAAACAGGAGCAGTAGCGTTTGTTGAGGGGGGCGGGCCCTGGTGCGTGACACGCAGCCGGGCCCCGCCCCCCCGTACCGCCGCATTAGCCCGCATTTCTCAGTGGTGCACGGACCGCCGGGGGGCCCTGAGTGGGTGCGGGCCCTGGCCCGCTCGCACCCCCTGCTCCCCCGGTAGTTCCGCCACTGAACAGGAGGATTAAGTCTGTGACTTAAAGGAGAATTCAACCAAAAAACCCTCCCCCCTACCCTGGGTAGACCCCCTCCCTCCTCCCCCCAGCCTGCCTGCCCCCCCAGGCAAATGCCCCTAATTTTTTACTCCCCCCTCCGTGCAGATTCTGGCCTCGAAGTTCACGGCAGCCATCTTCTTCTTCTCCAGTAATCTTCGCGTATTGACGGCATTTTCGGTCCCGAACAACTGCGAATGCGTCGAAAGTCACGAAAATTCGGAATTTTCGGTAATTTTCGTGACCTTTTGCGCATTACCAAAAAATTCTGATTTTGCGCATGCGCATCCACCGAAAGTCCCGAAAATTACAGAAAATTAAGATTTCTGAATTTTCTGTAATTTTCGTGACTTTCGGCGCATGCGCAGTGGTTCGGGACCGGAAATTTACTCCAACTGCGTATGCGGCGAAAAAGAGAAGATGGCTGCCGTGAACTCCAAGGCCAGAATCTGTACGGAAGGGTGAGTAAAAAATAGGGCTTTTGCCCGGGGGGGCAGGTAAGCTGTGGGGGAGGTTTTTTTTTTTTTATTACGGGTTGAATTCTCCTTCGTGGTGGCCATAGATGTACCGATAATATCCTATGAAACGTATTTCCGTACACTATTCTGTGCGTATGGCAGGAGATGAGCCGACTGATATCAGCAGAAGACTTGTATATACTATCGGCTTCTCAATTGGCCCAGGCGGAAAACTTTGATTGGGAGCCTTTGAAGGCAATTGAACATCGGCCATTGTTAGAGCTGAATCGTCAGATCCAGGTAGAATTCTATTGTTTCTATCTGTATATCATCATCATCATTTATTTATATAGTGCTGTCAAGATACGCAGTGCTTTGTATCTGACAATTCAGCTCTACACGTGTGTATTGAAACAAACGATCTTTCCTGGAAGCATCTTTTCCAAGAAAGATCGTAATTGTTACGTCTATGGCCACCTTAAGTCTGTGATGCTCCTTTAAAGGGGTTGTTCACCTTCCAAACACCTTTTTCATTTCAATTGTTTTCAGATTGTTCACCAGAAATATCGCCTTTTTTCAATTACTTTGCATTTTTTATTTTTTTACCATTTTTGCAAAACCTAATTTTAAAGGGATACTGTCATGGGAAAAAAATACATTTTCTTATATTTAATTTTGAAATCTGACATGGGACTAGACATATTGTCAGTTTCCCAGGTGCCCCCGGTCATGTGACTTGTGCGCTGATAAACATCAGTCACTCTTTACTGCAAGTTGGAGTGATATCACCCCACTGCTTCTACCACCCAGCAGCCTAACAACAGAACAATGGGAAGGTAACCAGATAGCAGCTCCCTAACACAAGATAACAGCTGCTTGGTAGTAGTAAATAGTAAAATCCAGGTCCCACTGAGACACATCCAGTTACATTGAGTAGGAGAAACAACAGCCTGCCAGAAAGCAGTTCCGTCCTAAAGTGCTGGCTCTTTCTGAAATCACATGACCAGGCAAAATGACCTGCGATGCACCTACACACCAATATTACAACTAAAAAAATACACTTGCTGGTCCAGGAATTAAATTTTTGTAGAGTGAATTATTTGCAGTGTAAACAGTGTCATTTAGAAATAAAAACTGCACCACAAAAATCATGACAGAATCCCTCTAATGTCCCTGTCTCTGGTGTTTGAGTCTGGCAGCTCAGTAATTCAGGTGCAGATTCTGAACTGTTACAATTTTACAACATTTAGTTGATCCATTTCTCAGCAGCATCTCTGGAGTATAAGCAACTATTGTATCAATTCTAACAGCTGCCTGTAATGAAACCCAGAGATTCTGCTCAGCAGGGACAAAGATAAGAAATGTATCAACTAAATGTATCAATTTAGAACAGTTTACAGGGTCGGCGACCCTCCCTCCAGGAGCAGCTTTAGAAGGTAAAAAATTACACTTTAAACTTCAATATTAGAAAAACGGTCACACATAGAAAATAGAAAGTAAATGGAAAAAGCCGTTATTTCTGGTGAACTCTTTGAAACCAACAAGTGTTGGAAGGTGAACAACCCCTTTAATGCCCTACCTTCCCTACAGATAAACCACTAACCTGCATCTGTGTGCTGGAAAAGGGCCCATACAGTTCCACTCCGTCTTTGTTCTCCCATTTGTACTCCCACATAACTTCATCCGATAACTGTGAATCTGAAAAGAAAAGCAATAGAATGATGCCCCAGTGCTAGAGTACTGCTCAGGTACAACACAAGATCCTGATCCTTACCTGCTGCCTTCTCCAGGGTTTGCTCTTCCACCTCATCAGCAAACATGTCCAGCTCAGCAGGTGGAGCCATGGTCTTGAGTCTGTATGCCAACTTCTCGTACGTGTCCTGATAGATCTCATACACTCCAAGGGCCACCATCTGATCTGCTAGAGATATGAGCAGCTCCAGGGGTTCTGGCCTATCTTCTGACTTGTTTGTTCCCTCCCTACTCTGAGCAGTTTCTGGTTTCCCATTATCTTGTGCTCTCTCCTTTAGGGACTCCTGACCCTGTTCACTTCCAACCCGGCTTTCCAGTTCCTTATTTTGTTCATCGTTGCTCTCTTGCCTTGAATCCGTTTCTCCCTCGTCCATTTTCGAATCTGCATTATATTCCTGCTCTCTGTCTTCTTCTAACTTAGTCCCTCTATTCTTTCTTCTGACTGCTGGGTTCTGCCTCTGTCTTGCTCTCTGGCCCCCAGCAGTCTTTTTGCCTCGTGTCCCTCCAAGACGTTGGATTCCTTTAGCCACAGTCTCCCCAGGCTGGAGCAACTGCAAGATTCCCTCTAGTAGCACCTTCTTACTCAGTGGTGCCCTTCCCTCCTCGGAATCAGAGTAATCATCTGTGGAAACTGCGGGTGCAGTGGGCTCCTTAATACGGACCTAGGGCAAGAGGACAAAGGTTATTGATGGTTACAGGCAAAGGTGTATATATTTAGGATCTGTGCTTGCGGGTTTAATTTTGCAAATAAAATGCTTCTTTTTCCCCTATAATATACATCAGGGGTGCCCAAAAGGTATAGCGGGATCTACCACTAGACTTTTAGTTGGTGATCAGTAGATCTCAAGAGACTGTTAACAAACAGCTTGTCTATATCATCCTCCGGTTTCATGCTTTTCATTCAGATATTTATTATGATAAAGTTACTTGAGAAATAGATGATTAAATATAACACTATACATTTTTATTCTCAATATTTAAGTAATATTTTCTATGGAACAGAATGCTAACAATAATACTATGGATGTAGATCATAATGGGACATCACTAATAGTAGACCTCACACTAGTAAAGTATGGGCACTCGTGATATACAGTGATCTCTTCTCATCCCCAGAATCCCCTTTTTATCCTCTGTTCCTGGCCAATCAGAAAGTGCTGATGACACACACACAGATACTTGGGATACTTGGGGTGTCAGAAGATAAGCGATAGCTTTAAGGGTCAGGGCACCCAGGCAGATTGGGGGAGATTTAGTCGCCCGGCGCCTCTTCTTCGGCCCGACTAATCTCCCTGAAATGCCTCCCCGCTGGCTAAAATGTAAATCGCCAGCAGGATGGCACTTAGATCGCTTCGGCTTTCCAAAGTTTCCTCGTGAGGCAACTTCGGGCCATTACGGAAAATGAATAACTCCAAATGCCATCCCGCCGGCCATTTACATTTTAGCCGATGGGAAGGCAGGGGAGGCAGTTTGGGGAGATTTGTCGCCGGGCGTCTGATCTCCCCGAATCTGCCAGTGTGCCCTGACCCTTAATCTGAGCTGGGAAGTAGCCAATGTGATTAAAGGGGTAGTTCACCTTTAAATTACTTGTTAGTACGATGTAGAGAGGGATATTCTGAGACAATTTGCAATTGGTTTTCATTTTTTATTTTTTGTAGTTTTTCAGTTATTTAGCTTTTTATTCAGCAGCTCTCCAAAGTCAGAAATCTGGTTGTTAGGATCCATATTCCCCTAGCAAACATGCATTGATTTGAATAAGAGACTGGAATATGAGCAGGCGAGGTCTGAATAGAAAGATGAGTAATAAAAAAAATGTTTAACTTAAAGGATCAGTTACACCAAAAAATTCAAGTGTTTTAAAGTAATGAAAATATCATGTAGTGTTGCCCTGCAGAAACACTACTATAGTTTATATAAATAAGCTGCTGTGTAGCAATGGTGGAAATTGAAAAAAAGTCTATATGGTACAGATTAAATAGTGGATAACAGATAACACCATTATGTTCTACAGAGCTTATCTGCTGCTACACAGCAGCTTGTTTATATAAACTATAGTAGTACTTATCTATTATCTACTGTGTATCCTGTGCTTGAATGGCTGCCCCCATGGCTACACAGCAGCTTCTTTATATAAACTATAGTAGTACGTATCTGTTATCTACTGTGTATCCTGTGCTTGAATGGCTGCCCCCATGGCTACACAGCAGCTTGTTTATATAAACTATAGTAGTAATTATCTGTTATCTACTGTGTATGCTGTGCTTGAATGGCTGCCCCCATGGATACACAGCAGCTTGTTTATATAAACTATAGTAGTACTTATCTGTTATCTACTCTGTATCCTGTGCTTGAATGGCTGCCCCCATGGCTACACAGCAGCTTATTTATATAAACTATAGTAGTGTTTCTGAAGCAAACACACCAGTTTTACGTGTGCAAGGCAACAGTACATTATATTTTTATTAATTTAAAATTATTTTTTATGTTACTGTTCCTTTGAAGCTGAACCCCTTTAAATCTGAGCTGGGAAGTAGCTAATGTGATTAACTGTGTTCAGCTTAATTATTGGATGGTACTGCCAACCCTGTGCTCCAGGAGGAGGGAACAAGAAACGCCAGTTTCTGCAATATTTGCACTCAAATTTTGTGATTTCATGTTGTCCAATACTTCATACTCACTTACCCAGTCAATATTATCAAGCCAGTGGTCCCGAATCTGGTCCTCCTTACGCAAAAAATAGTTGCCCTCTGAATCAAAGTGCCCCTCCTCCATTTCTTCCTTCAGGTTAAAAGGAGTAATTGGTACGCCACCCTCCGAGTCCAGAGTAGCGTTCTCTTGTCCTGCAGAGGGAATGAAGCAAATACTCACTTAAAGTGATACGGACACGTTCCTATAAAAAGAGTAATGTGATGGTAACAGTGAAAAGAAGCTGCACGAGAAATAGAAGCAGCTACAAGTCCAACAAAGCCGCCCCCAGCCCAGCGTGACTGAAACAACTCAGGAAGATGATTTAATGGTGTCGGAGGGTCGTTGTTATTAAGGTTCATAAATTTGAAATTCGACCAATCGAAATGTATTAAAAAAAAACATTTTTTTTAAACTCAGATGAAAGTAATCGAGCAGTAAACTCGAATTGAATTTGGTTCGGCCGGACAGAAGAACTCGGACGAATCCGAATCCTGCTGAAAAAGGCCAAATCCCGAAACGAATCCTGGATTCGGTGCATCCCTGATTTGAAGGGTATTTATTGCAGCTGACACCCAGACATGACTTGGGGAGGCACATTTATCAGAGGTCTAATTTAAAATTCATGTAGGTTTTTAAAAAATCCCCTAAAGTCCCATAAATTCTAAATTCGAACAATCGAAATGTATTAAAGAAAAAAATCTAATTTTTTTAACTCGGATAAATTTAATCCAACTGAAAACTTGATTTGAATTTGAATCTAATTCGATTCAAATTTTAAAAACACAATTCAAGTTTTTTCTCTGAAAAAATCTTGAATGTCAGGAAGGCTGCAAACAACTCCAAATTGGTCCTGGACCTCTGCCATTGACTTAAAGGAGAACTAAAGCCTAACTAAAGAAGTAGCTAGATATTTTGTACATTATATTTTGTGCTTCTGTACCAGCCCAAGGCAACCACAGCCCTTTAGCAGTAAAGATCTGTGTCTCCAAAGATGCCCCAGTAGCTCCCCATCTTCTTTTCTGCTGATTCACTGCACATGCTCTGTGCTGCTGTCAATGTATGTAACAATACAATGTATACAACATCCCTTCCATATATTCCATACTTCTTCAAATGTACTAATTTTAATGTTCATTAATGCTGTGAGTTTCTCTATCTCAATCGTCCTCCACAGTTTATTCCATCTTTTGCATTGTTGGTGGGGGGGTCCTTTCCACGTTTTGGTTTGGCATTGTGTGGTCAAGCATAATTGTACGCAAAACTTGTGTTCTTTAATTGTAATCTGGTTTGGTTTGCGTAATAGAAGAGCCCACCATGGGTCCGGTGCTAAAGTTTCATTTATAGTTTTGAATATTTCTTTCCATAGTTTATCATGAGACATTTCCAGCACATATGCATTCTGCTATCTCCCCACATCCTCGTGGGTGTGTATTGGGTGTTTGGAATCATTTATGTCGTTTTTGGGTAGGGATGCACTGAATCCACTATTTTGGGTTCGGCAGAACCCCCTGGATCCTTTGCGAAAGATTCGGCCGAATACCAAATCGAATCCTAATTTTCATAAGCAAATTAGGGATGGGAAGGGGAAACCATTTCTTACTTCCTTGTTTTGTTACAAAAAAGTCATGTGATTTCCTCGCCGCCCCTAATTTGCATATGCAAATTAGGATTTGGTTCGGCCGGGCAGAAGAATCCTGCTGAAAAAGGCCGAATCCCGAACCCTGGATTCGGTGCATCCCTATTTTTGGGTGTGTATAATTTTCTCCCATTCTTCGTTTAAAGATTCCCCTGATCTTTGTTCTCCTTTGAGCATTGGTAAAGGGTTTTTTTTATTACCACAGGAGGCAGATAACGAAACCTGATAATGATACATGCCAGGAATAGTACATACTATGCAGTTACACAGAAGGATGAACACTGGGTATACAGTGTAATATAGGACAGTGTATATAATACACAAAAGCCATGAATATCCTGTAAACTATGTCCTTATAATTGGAGAGTTCTGATGTCATCAGTTATAAATGGTGACTAGTGATGTCATCAGTTATAAACTGTGAGTAGTGATGTCATTTCTGTCACATGACTCACTGAAACTTGTGTATTATAATAAATAAAGTACCCCCAGTTGCAAAATATGAGGATATTAGAAGTTACCTCGGAGTTCCATGACCTGTATAAAAACACTCGGCCTTCGGCCTTCGTACTTTTATATGGTCATGAAACTCCTCGGTAACTTATAATACCAAATACCAAACCACCCATATGCAAATTAGGGGTGGGAAGGGGAAAACATTTTTTACTTCCTTGTTATGTGACAAAAAGTGATGCATTTTCCCTCCCCGCCCCTAATATACATATGCAAATTAGGATTCAGTTTGGACGGGAATCGGAACCCTGCTGAAAAAGGTTGAATATTGACCGAATCCCGAACCGAATCCTGGATTTAGTGCATCCCTATCAGTTATAAACAGTGAGTAGCGATGTCATTTCTGTCACATGACTCAATAAAACGCGTGTAATATAATAAATTGAATACCCCTTGTTGGAAAATAAGAGGATATAAGAAGTAACATCAGAGTTCCATGACCCCTTCGGCCTCGTGCTTTTATATGGTCATGAAACTCCTCGGTGACTTTTAATATCCTTATATTTTACAACAGGGGACACTTTATTCATAATATACTGTAAGGACCGTGAGACACACAGTAAAGTCTCTCACCTTCAACATCCTCTGGTGCCAATATGTCATACTTTGCAGAACGTCCATCACTGGTTTCATCGTCATCATCTTCCTCATCGCTGTCCAGAGAATGTTTCCCTTTAAATCGACTTCCCGGGCCTGCCGCTACATCCGGGAGCTTCAGAAAGGGGTAAAACCGACGTCAGACATTTGCAAATGTAAACCATCTATACAGGGACATCTTCATACACGTTGATACTATAGCTGCTATAGGGTGTCACAAAATAATACATGTACTGTATATGGAAGAGCTGCTTATTTTAAGGGATTTTATAGGGGTGGTTCCCATTTGATTAAACTTTTAGGGGTATATTTATCAAAGAGTGAAGTTGGAGTCCTCTAGAGTGAAATTCCGCCACTCTCCATTCATTTCTATGGGATTTTTAAAAGAGGATTTATCAATGGGTGAAAGTCAAAGTTCATACTTTGATAAATACGCCTTTCAAAATAGAAAATGAATAGAGAGTGGAGGAATTTCACTATAGAGGACTCTCTATATTCACTCTTTGATAAATATACCCCTTAGTATGATGTAGAGAGTGATATTCTGAAACACTTTGCAATTGGTTTTTATTATATTATTATTTGTGGTTTTTGAGTTATTTAGCTTTATATTCAGCGGCTCTCCAGTTTGCAATTTCAGCAATCTGGTTGCTAGGGTCCAAGTAATCCCAGCAACCATGCACCGATTTGAACTAGAGACTGGACTAGTAGAAACCCAGAATGGAAAGATGAGCAATAAAAAGTAGCAATAACAATAAATCTGTAGCCTGACATTTGTTTTTTTAGATGGATCATTGACCCCCACTTGAAAGCTGGAAAGAGTCAGAAAAAGAAGGCAAATAATTAAAAAAAATATAGAAAAAAATAATGAAAACCAATTGAAAAGTTGCTTAGAATTGTCCATTCTATAACATACCAAAAGGTAACTTAAAGGCGAACCACTCTTTTAACAGAATCCCTACATTTTACTTCCCCTTTAAGTCCAGGAAAAACAAAGAGCTGGTAAATAATGGGCAACCTCAACAGAGATGCAAAACTGTAGTAACTCCTACAGACCCACAGCATCACTGGCAACAAGAAAAAAAAGGTGATGTGGTGCATTATGGGGGAATTGAAAGACACCACTGCCATTGTTCTGCTTACTGCTCAGGCAATGAATTTTGGGGATATGCAAGAGGGGTCAATACATTAAAGGGGTTGTTCCCCCTTAAATGAACATTAAGTATGATGTAGACAGGGATATGCTGAGACAATTTGCAATTGGTTTTCATTTATTATTATTTGTGGTTTTTGAGTTATTTAGCTTTTTATACCGCAGCTTTCCAGTTTGCAATTTCAGCAATCTGGTTTCTAGGGCCCAAATTCCCCTAGCAACCATGCATTGATTTGAATAAGAGACTGGAATATGAATAGGAGAGGCCTGAATAGAAACATGAGCAATAAAAATAAATGTGCAGCCTTACAGTGCATCTGTTTTTAGATGGGGTCAGTGACCCCCATTTGAAAGCTGGAAAGAGTTAGAATAAGATGACAAATAACTATTAGAAAATAAATAACGAAGACCAATTGGAAAGTTGCTTAGAATTAGCCATTCTATAACACACTAAAAGTTAACTTCAGGATAGATAGGAGATTCGTTATTATAATAACATGAGGCTCATCTCATTGGGCCTCCCTCGGCCCTTATAATATTAGCCTCCACGTCTACTTCTTACCCTTCTTTTTTTCTGCTCATCATCACCCTCTTCAACTCCATCCACAAAAGTGACCTTCCTCTTAGACATCCTGAAAAAAAGGAAGTATGAACTATTAATAGACTGCTGAGTGACATGGTTACTCGGCTTTATTAGCAGGGGAACAAGTAAAGATAAACTATTCCTATGTGCTTAAAGGGGTAGTCAACATTTAAAGGGATTGTTCACCGTTTAACTTTTATTATGATATAGAGACTATTATTCTGAGACAATTTGCAATTGGTTTTCATTTTCTATTATTTGTGGATTTTAAGCTATTTGGCTTTTTATTCAGCGGCTCTCCTCTCCAATTTCAGCTACCTGGTTGCTAGGGTCTGAATTACCCTAGCAACCATGCACTGATATGAATAAGAGGCTGGAATATGAATAGGAGAGGCCTGAATAGTAGCAATTAGAATAAATTTGTAACCTTTACAGAGCTTTCGGTTTTTAGATGGGGTCAGTGACCCCCATTGACCCCATCTAAACACAAATGCTCTGTAAGGCTACAAATGTATTGTTATTGCTACTTTTTATTACTCGTCTTTGTATTCAGGCCTCTCCTATTCATATTACAGTCTCTTATTCGTAATAATACATGGTTGTTAGGGTAATTTGGATCCTAGCAACCAGATTGCTGAAACTGCAAAACCACAAATAATAAAAAATGAAAACCAATTACAAATTGTCTCTGGATATCTCTCTCTACATCATACTAACAGTTAATTTAAAGGTGAACAACCCCTATAAAGGGCCGCCTGAAACCCTTCATATGCTGAAAACCAACTTTTAGGGGACAGCTGACAGACAATAAACCGCCGATAATAGAAATATTTTTGCACTTCTTTTTAAGGGCCATTTTTTGAGCGCTCAGAGAGACGAGGGTTTCCAGCTTGGTGGGTTTCCAGCCAAATTGGGCTACTAATTTAAAGCCCAGGCGGGTTTTGAAAGTACAAACTAGCCAAGGTACGGATTTGGGCTACTTTTTGGGCCTATGGCTGGTTTGTACTTTGGAAACCAGCCAAAGTTTTTTGTTTCCCTAATGTGCCAAGCCTGCGTCTCCCAATGCATGTTGGGTAATGTTCTTTTTTTTTTTTTTAAAGGTGTTTATTTATACACATTTAAAACATAACAACAACATAAAGGTATCCGTCAGGTAACATAGACAGCGATCAGAATACAGCGAGGTCACGCAGGACCCCTACAGTGCAATAAAGCAAGGAAAACTCTACACGGTTAACAGCAGATCCCAACAATAAACGAGCAGGCACGTAAATAACAACATTCCCAGTCAGTTACACAGGACCAAAGCCCACCTCCCTCCAGGTAAGACAACACAATATAGCAGAACAAGATCAGAAAGCAGATGGCGTCCCTAACGAATTACATCATAAGGCCACTTCATCATGTGCCTCAAGCCACGGTCCCCAAATCTTATCAAATTTTTGGGGGCAGTGCCTAGCAGAGTACGTGAGCTTTATGACTGGAAGCTGAGCATTGACCAGTTTTTGCCATTGCTTGATTGTCGGGGACAGGGGGCTCATCCATTTGATAGCTATCTGTTTTTAGCATAGAATAATAGGGCGCGCAGAAGGCATCTGGTTTTAACAAGGGGGGCAAGGGCCTCAACCACGCCTAACAGACATACCTCAGGTGCCAGTACCCCAGGAAGCAGGACCACCTCAGAGAGGTGAGAAACCACTCTTGCCCAGTAGCGGTTGATCATGGGGCAAGACCATACTAAGTGAAAGAAGTCAGCATCCAGATGCCCACATTTGGGACAGGCAGCATCCGGGCTCCTACCCATAGCCTTAAGCCTAAGTGGCGTAATGTAAGTACAGTGTATTATCCTAAATTGCACCATTTTATCTTTAGTAGAAATCAGAAAACTGTAGAGCTCGCTAGTTGCCTCCTCCCACACATCATCCTCCATAGTGGGAATAAGCGTGTCCCATTTAGCCCTGGCTTTAGCAAAGGGGCTACCCATGGAAGTCACTAATATTCGATATAGGCTAGACACCAGTTTCTGGGGGTTCGGATCCCACAATCTGTCTTCATGCGGCATCGTGGCCGTGGGAATAAGCAGGGAGCCAAACTGCGCAGTGACAGCATGACGAAGTTGAAAGTACCTATGCCAAGCAATGTGCCGGCACCCCAGGGCAGTGGTGAGTTGGGTCTGGGTCAGGAGGGTATCCTCTGTCAATAAATCAGAAAGATGCTTCACTCCTAGCTTGGGCCAATAGACAAAGTCTGGAAGTTGTCGCAGGTGCGAAAAATTAGAATTTCTCCACAAAGGAGCTCGGGGGAGGGCAAAGGGGTTGGCCGTGCCAGCATTCTATGGGCAAGCACCCAAGCCCTTTGTGGGCAGTTCAGTGTGGGAGGGAGTTCTGGCGTGTCCTTGACTCTCCTATATGGAGCGTTACGAATAGCCTCAAACGAACCTGCCAGGGTGGCATGCAATGCGGTCAATGGGTTCTCAAGGTCAGGGTTGAACCAGTTGTGGATGAAGGACAGTTGGCTCGCAAGATAGTAGAGTCTAAGGTGGGGGAGGGCCAAGCCTCCTTTGTCTACTGGGGCCAGGAGAGTTACCTTACTAACCCTGGGAGGTTTATGTGCCCAGATAAAGGAGAAAAGAACTGAGTCAATTTGCCGAAAAACCTGTTGGGGAATCCAAACCGGGGCATTGTGTAGGAAATAAAGGAATTTCGGCAAATATATCATTTTGAAAAGATTCACCCTGCCCCACACTGTTAATGGGAGATTTATCCATTGAGCAGCTACACTTTTAAATTTGGTCAGCACCGGGTCAATGTTCTTGGCCACATAGTCTAGAGTAGATTTGGAGACCTGAACACCCAAATACCTGAACTGGGAAACCCAACACAGACCTTGAATATCGCCCTCCCTCTGATCAGCTTCTAAAGTAAAGAGGATGGATTTGCTCTTATTTATAGCTAGGCCACTATAGGTACCAAATCGATCCGCCAAGTCAAGAGCGTGCCTAAGAGAGTCCTGTGGGTCGGCTAGGAATAGGAGGAGATCGTCAGCATACAATGCAATCTTTTCTTCCAGTCTCCCACACTGCAAGCCCACTATCCTCTCCGACTGCCGAATCATTAACGCATAAGGCTCTATCGCCAAAGCGAATAACAGGGGGGAAAGCGGGCAGCCTTGCCTAGTCCCTCGAAAGAGGGAGAATGTCCTGGAAAGAGTATCGTTGACCCGGACCTGTGCGACTGGAGCATGATAGAGTAGTTGGAGCCATCCTATAAAGTTCTGCCCTATACCAAAGCCCTCCAACACCTTCCAGAGATACGGCCACTCAACCGAGTCAAATGCTTTTGTGGCATCCAGTGCCGCCACAAGCCTAGAGCCCTGATTTACATGAGAGGTTTGTAGGTGGGAGAATAGCCTGCGTAGGTTCATAGAGGTACTCTTATTTGGCATAAAACCGGTTTGATCCGGGTGTACAATTGAGGATATGACTTTATTGAGGCGCCTAGATAGTATTTTTGCAAGTATTTTAACATCAGTATTTATTAGAGAAATAGGACGGTACGAGTCGCACAGGTCCGTGTCCTTCCCCTCCTTCAATATAAGAACTATTAGAGCTGAGTAGAAGGAATGGGGTAGGGAACCAGCTGCGGGCGCTCCCAACAGCGTGGCATGTAGGTGAGGGGCTAGTTGGTCTCTGAGTAGACGGTACCAAGCGACTGGTAGACCATCCAAGCCTGGGGTTTTCCCAGAGGGGAGACTACCAATGGCCTCCGTAACCTCCTCAAGGGTAATTGGCCCGTCTAAATAAAGAGCTTCCTCCCTGGTAAGTCTTGGAAAGGGGATGTGTTGCAGGAATTGTTGCAATTCAAGGTCTGAGTATTGCACCTGTGAGGAGTATAGTCTCTCAAAGTAATCAGAGAAAGTGTTGGCTATGTCAGTCGGGTCCGTAGCATAGTTACCTGCCGGGGTCTTAATTCTGGGGATCAGCGTAGTCAACTGAGCTGCTTTGGCTAGGTACGCAAGAGTCCTACCATTCCTGTCCCCCTGATCAAAGATTCTCTGCGCTGCATAAAGTAATTTTTTTCGGGTCACAGCTACCTGTGCTAGTTCTAGATCCCGCTGTGCTACAACCAGCGAACGGTGAGTAGCTTCATCATTTGTCTCACAATAAGCTTTCTCAGCCGTTTGGACCTTGCCTTCCGCCTCAACTATAGTTTGCTTGGCTAGAGTGCGCACTCTGGAGATAGCTGAAATTAGCGTGCCTCTGGCGGAGGCCTTAGACGCCTCCCAGACTTTGTTCGGGGTGCTGGTACCTGCGTTCATATCCCAATAAAGACCATACTCCAAACTACTAGCTTCCACCACTTCTACATTATCGAGCCACATGGGAGAAAGCCTCCAGGTGGAGTGTCTTTGCTTGGGGGCGAAATGAAGGTCTAGCAGGAGGGGGGCGTGATCAGAAAGGCCCCTGGGAAGAAAATCAATGTTACGAATCCCTTGCAGGAAATCCGGGGAGGCAATAGCCACATCAATCCGGGACAGGGAATGAGCCCCGGCCGAATGACAGGAGTACTGTCTATCATGCGGGTGTGCGTGCCGCCATGCATCCACTAGCCCTAAGGCTCCTACCCACTGTGCCAGGGGCCCAGTTCTTTGAGCTGTGTAAGGAAACCTATCCAGTTGCGGGTCTAATACTGTGTTGAAATCCCCAATGAAGCAAACCGGACAAGGGAGGTACGTGGAGGCCTTAGCAAATATCAGGTCCAGCAATTCTTTATTAAAGGGGGGTGGGACATACAAGTTGACTATTAGCATATCCTGATTATCTATCCTACAATGGAGGACTATATAGCGCCCGTAGTGGTCAGTAGATAAGTCGAGGTGTTCGAAGCGTAAACTCTTACGGACCAGAATAGACACACCCCTCGAATGGGTGGAATAAGAGGAGTGATACGTGTGCCCAACCCATCGTTTCCTGAGGGACAGGAGCTTTTGGCCAACTAGATGGGTCTCCTGCAAAAGGAGAAGATCTGGTTTGTATCTGTTGACATAATCAAAGACCAGGGCCCGTTTGAATTTAGAGTTTAGGCCTCGAACATTCCACGAAAGCAGTTTCACGTTACCCCCCTCCATTTTGTGTGATGACCAGTGATGCGCCGTTGAGAAAGTAAAGGCCCTTTGGCCCGTGTATACCGTGTTACCATGGATCGCCCCTGAGTTACCTGTCCATGTACCTTGAATGACAAAACTATGTTACAAACCCAACACAACCCCAAAATGGTTGTTACCCCATCCCACCCTGCACATCCAGACAACATAGATGGCCTAAACCCCAAACAAATATAACAGGAGAAGTGACAAGGTTATGCGATGAGTATACTCACAGTCCACATGAAAAACCTCTGAACTCGCACCTTAATAGGCAGAATAACCCCTGAAAAACAAAATGTAACCTTGGACAGTAGGCAACTCGTGCCCTGTGGCAGAAAAAGTGAGAATGACAGTCATAGGTAGAGGCCCCAAAAGTAAAAGTCTCGACCACCAGCCATTACTGTAGCATAATGACCCTGCCCGCTGGCCACCGACCCCCGGGCTGTAGCTGCAACCGTGTCCCGCCCTGAAATGGAATCTGGTTCCGCCGTAGAGAGTTCTTGCTCCCATGATAAATGCAGCGGTGATGCAGATAAAGTAGAGGAGCATCTACCTCCAGCCAGAACGGGGCTCAGACATTATAGTAGAAAATTGTGGGAGCAATCTTGCCAGCAGATGCCAATGCCCAGGTGGCAGAGCCATGTGGCAGCAGGGGGGCAAAGGGAGTCATGGGTGCAGAAACTGGAGCCCCTGCAGCAAAATTGCAGCACTAGATCACAAGTTCCGTCCCATCATTGCCGGCTACAGTCGTGGTGCAATAGCGCCGCTTAGGAAGGAAAGAGGCCCAGGACGGACCTCCACATGAGAAGCCAGAGAAGTAATATGGCCCGCCACGTAGGCACAAACAAGGACCGGGGCAGGGTATAGGAGCAGGCCAAGAAGGGACATCAGCAAAGGTTCCAACCAAAAAAAGGCACAGTATAGGCGACCAATTAGCCAATATACTCACGACCAGGTCAGCAGATTATTCCTGACGGCGCGGGCTGTTATGCGGGCCCACCTGCCGCCCACGCGTGTTGATCCAGTGGTCCGCATCTTGTGGCGACTGAAAAAAATGGGTCACACCACCATCTACCACCCTTAGCTTCGCGGGGTAGAGCATGGAATAGGGCATGCCCACATCCCTGAGCCGCTTCTTGACTCCCTGATAGGAGGCCCTCAGCTTCTGCACTGCTGGCGAGTAGTCGGGGTATAGAGAGATGGAGCCGCCTTCCCAAGAAATCGGGCCTTTCTTCCGCGCCATGGTTAAGGCAGTGTCTCTATCGCGGTAATTAAGAAACCGCATGATGAAGGGCCGGGGGTTCGAGCCGGGCGGCAAAGGTCGCGTTGGTATACGGTGGGCGCGCTCAATCACCAGAAAGGCCGAGAATGCCTCTGCCCCTAACACATCCTTCAGCCAGCGTTCCGCAAAGGCCTCTGGGGCGGCCCCCTCGGCCCTTTCAGGAAGCCCCAAAATTCTCACGTTGTTTCGGCGGTGGCGGTTTTCCAAATCTTCCGCCCTGCTGTTCAGCGCCTGCACCTGGTGTCGCAACGAGGCTATCTCGTCAGGCATCGGACGGATCGTGTCCTCTATGTCAGACACCCTGCGCTCCGCCTCCGTGGTACGCTCCCTCAGGGTTTGGAGATCCTGTCGGAGCAAAGATAAATCCACCTTTATCGTCTCCAGCTGCGCAGTAGTGGAAGCATGCGTACCTCTGATAGCCGCCAGTAATTCGGCGTTAGACGGCTCAGGAGCAGAGGCCGCCGGCGCCTCGTGGTCCGATGCTGGTGATGGCGGCTCCTCTTCCGGGGCCTGATCTGGGCCTTGGGAAGGCTGCAAATAGCGGTCGAGCCGGTTTTCCGACTTAGATCTGGTCCCAGATTTCCCCATTTGGCTGCCAACAGCTGTCCACACTTTGTGTCAGTATCAGTTGGAGAGGTTAACTGCTATAATCGGCAGAATGCTAAGCTGATGTGCGGAGCTCTTGGTGGACACGTCCGCTCAAGTCGCCATCTTCGGGTAATGTTCTTTTTGCTTAACAATTTGCCGACTGCCAAGTTTAATGTAAGACTACAATACCCAGCATGCAATGGGACCAAGTTGTGTAGAAATCAGGAGATACCAGATTTTGGATTCTGTACCCCAATCTCCTGTCCCTCTTTAGCATTCTCACGTTTTATGGTGACTTTTCTCAATTTTAGCCAATTTTGGGGCAAAAATCTTCAATCTCATAGTCTGACCAGTTTTACCAATATTTATTGAAATTGTATATGAATTAGGGCCTTATGGGGTACCTATACCTCCTGGGCCCCCTCTGTAGTTACGCCCCTAGTGACGGGAAATAGTCTCATTTTACTTCATGGAAAAATTTGCAAATCAGCAATACCTCCCAATCGTCTAATTTTTCGCAGGACACTCCCGCTTTTGACAGCTCAACCCGCAGTCCCGGAAATGTACTGATATGTCCCGAGTTTCTCTTTGATCTGCTTCACTGAACAGCCAGAAAAAGATATAAAGTTTCTAACTAAATTGTCTCTTGGCAGAGAGCCCAGAATACATACTTAACATCCTTTGTAAAGCTTTTAGATAAAATAAGAACGTACACAACTTAAATGAATTTTTCAGTGTAAAAATAAAAACTGGGTAAATAAAAAATGTGTCTAATATAGTTAGGCAAAAATGTAATGTATAAAGGCTGGAGTGACTGGATGTCTAACATAATAACCAGAACACTACTTCCTGCTTTTCAGTTCTCTTGGTTTACACTGATTCATTATCCTGTTTACCTGGCAGTAACCAATCAGAGACTTGAGGGGGGCCACATGGGTCATATCTGTTGCTTATGAATCTGAGCTGAATGTTGAGGATCAATTGCAAACTCACTGAACAGTTATGTCCCATGTGGCCCCCCTTATAGTCACTGACTAACTCAGAGTTAGAGAGCTGAAAAGCAGGAAGTGGTGTTCTGGCTATTATGTTACACATCCAGTCACTCCAGCCTTTATACATTACATTTTTGCCTAACTAACCATATTAGATAATTTTTTTTATTTTGCACAGTCTGTCTTTTTACCCAGTTTTTATTTTCACACTGAACTGTTCCTTTAAAGGGCAATTCACCTTCATTAGCAAAATTGTAATAACACATAAAAACCACAGAAATGTGTTCAAACTTTCATAACCTGCCAAATTTTTTAAAATGGACATGGTAATTAGGGGGTGTTGTCACAAAAACAGGCATGGCCAAAAAATGCCGCCAAGGTACGGGCAGCAAATCTTTTTGTCCCTCTTCCTGTTTCCAAAATGTTGGGAGGTATGAACCAGTGAATATTTGAAAAAGGCGTATTTTCACATATATGAATTTTTTTAGACTTTTTTTTACCTCTGCACATATTGTGATATTTTTGGGCTACTTTTGAAGTGACTTTTGGCTAGTTTTGGGCTGGTTTTGGGTAGGGTTGCCACCTGGCCGGTATTTTACAGGTCTGGCCGGTAAAAATGATGGTTGATCCCAATGTTATTAATAGGGAAAAAAGATAAATATATACGAAGTAGGGATGCACCGAATCCAGGATTCGGTTCGGGATTCGGCCTTTTTCAGCAGGATTCGGACGAATCCGTCTGCCCGGCCGAACCGAATCTTAATTTGCATATGCAAATTTGTGTCTGGGAGGGAAATTACAAGGAAGTAGAAGATGTTTTCCCCTTCCCACCACTAATTTACATATGCAAATTCGGATTTGGCCGAATCTTTCGTGAAGGATTCGGGTGTCGGCCGAATCCAAAAGAGTTTATTCGGTGCATCCCTAATAGGAAGGCCGGTATTTTTGTCCAGAAAAGGTGGCAACCCTAGTTTTGGGCTGGTTTTGTAGCTGATTTTGAAAATTAGACCTGGCAACCCTGAGAGAGACTTATAACTGGTTTCTAATAGCTCAGAGCAGGAGGGGCATTTAGGAGAAGATAAAAAGGAAAATCAAGTATCAAAACAGTAAATTGGGGGGATATTTTTTAGAGGAATTAAAGTGGTGTTGCCCCAGCTCTGTGTGAGTGTGTATGAGGGGAAAGTGAGACCTCTGCAGCTTTGTTGATATAAACTTTGCTATAAAACACCCAACCGCGAGGCTCTCAATCGTTTATCCGCTTACAAACACGCCCCGCCCACTGCAGGGCTGAACTGCCCCACGGGAAGCGACTCACGAGTCACCAGACCCCCTTTATTCTAGCGCAGTTCGCTCAATACACACCAACCTTTCGCTTTATTTTGCAGCACTCGGTGAAACGCGTCTCGTCGCAGCCGGATGAATGTCGCTGGCGCGCCGGAAGTGACGACGGCAACCCGGAAGTGACGACGGCAACCCGGAAGTAAGCGAAATACATTTGTTCGGCTCTGTGCAGCTGTTGCTCAGCTGCAGGTTGCCTAAATAAGTACTGGGTATTACTGTGAGATTGTGTTTCCAATAGTTTTAGAATGAGAGTATTTCTCAATAGGCTCTAGAGAAGGCTTTAAACTTGAGCCACCATGATTAATAACTGAAGAATTGTTAGACATGTTCAATACTAAATCAGTGATGTTCAACCTTAACCCCTACAGCTATTGTTGAACTGCAATATCCAGCCTGAATCTGAATGCCTTTGTACCTGTATTTACACTGGAGTGAAGGTGCTGGGGGTAAAGGGATCAGAAGTTGTAGAGCAGGGTTGTCAGCCAAAGTCAGCTACAAAACCAAGCCAAAACTAGCCAAGGGGCACTTCAAAATTAGCCCAAGAATAGCACAATGTGCACAGTGAAAAAAAGTCTAAAAAAATAAATGAGAAAATACACCTTTTTCAAATTTTTCCATGAAGAAAAATGGGACAGATTTACTTGCCCATTACTAGGAGTGGGGGGCCCAGAGGTATAGGGGCCCCCATAAGTCCCTAATATTTCAATAAATACTGGTAAAACAGCTCAACCTCTGAAATTGTAGAGCATTTGTTTTTCAGATGGGGTCAGTGACCCCCATTTGAAAGCTAGGAAAAGTCAGAAGAAGAAGAGAAAAAAAAAAACGAAGATCAATTGAAAAGTTGCATAGAATTGCTCAATCTATAACATACTTAAAGTTAACTTAAAGGTGAACCACCCCTTTAATAGTAACGTGAGAATGAGCTCCATAGGGCAGATACATCTCCTGTGGAAGGCTAGTTGCCACCTAGTTGCCACGTAGTAGGAGCGCTGCCTGTCACCAAGTTCCCTTCGTTATTCACAGAGTGATGCAGATATTATTCATAGGGATGCACCGAATCCACTAATTGGGATTCGGCGGAATCCTTAGTGAAAGATTCGGCCGAATACCAAACCGAATCCAAATCCTAATTTGCATATGCAAATTAGGGGCAGGAAAGGAAAAAAGTGAAAAAAACTCTTCTTTTGTGGCGAAAAGTCACGTGATTTCCCTACCGCCTCTAATTTACATATGCAAATTCTGATTCAGTTCGACCTAATCCGAATCCTGCTAAAAAAAGTCGAATCCTGGCCGAATCCCGAACCGAATCCTGGATCCGTGCATCCCTAATTATTCATGAATGTCTTGCTAGTAATGTAGATCCAGAGGAAGGCAAAAACCCCATCTGAAGTGGATATTTTTACATCCCAGGTGCATGACTTTATCAACATTGAATCTCATTTGCCACTTAGCTGCCCAGATTGACAGTTTATAATGATCCTGCTGCAGGATCTTTTTATTATGTTAACAAAAAAAAAGCTCAACCCTGCTGGGCGTGTCCTTTTACAGCTTCTTTTGTTATACATTCATGGAAGATAAGCACTATTGAAATCCCTCTGCCTTTTGATCATAGCACTAAACAAATCTTTGCCTTGCTTATCTAAGGAACTAGAGGGGTTGGATAAATCCTACTCTCTCAGTGTCACCGACCAACGCCCCAGGGGGTGAGTAGGTTACAGGAATCAGCAGTCTGATGCATTCCCAGACAAGTCAGGAGTACCACCCACTAACCGCACGATAATTTCGAAGGATTGGTCGGACTTCGCTAAAATCGGTCGTTCGGCAAGAAAAATCTTTGCGTCTATAGGGACCTTAACTACTGATTTACTAGCACAGACTCCACTAACACAGAAATAAAGCGCAATAGTATCAGCAGGCCTCATCGCTTATCTCATCCTGTGTTTAGCCACAGCATGTCATTATCATGCAATAACTGTGCCTGTGTTAACCCTTCTGTTTAAAGATGATTATCCTTCATTTATATAGCACCAACACATAGATTAGTCATTATTCACGTCCGTTCCTGCCCCAGTGGAGCTTACAATCTATCACATTCACCCTCACTATGGTCAGGAGCCAATTAACATTCTTGTATGTATTTGGAGCAGAGCTGGGCCTGGTAGTACTTTCTCTAGGCACCTCCGTCCTTCTTCCAACTCTGGGAGTGGATATGTGAGTAATGGGTGTGAGAAGTGTGAAGCAGTCGCTCTATTCAGGAAGTGTAAAGCACAAAAGTGTAAAAGAGCAACTAGTGTGTAGTCTCTGTGTTGTCTGTTTATCTTATATGTTATCTTGTGTAACCTGATAGTTTAAGGCAAGCGCTGTTCTCCAGAACTATTTCATCATTGTTTGCTCTTCTCTTGTAGACTTGGTGAAGAACGGTGTTGCAGAACTTGAACCCTCAGGTTGATTAAATCACTTGGGCGCCAGTGTTTCTTGAACGATAACTCTTTATTTACTCTTTATTATAGTACACAGCACAGATATTTGGCATTTATGTACAAATGACACAACCAGTGCTTTACCTTCGATCGCCTTCCCTCACTCTGCGATGGCTAAAATTAAAAATCGCTGGCGCTAATCACACACGGCAATTCGTTTTTCCGAAGTCACCCGAAGTTGCCTCACGAGTTTTTGAATTATTTGCCTTTTTCTTCTGACTCTTTCCAGCTTTCAAATTGGGGGTCACTGACCCCATCAAAAAAGAAAATGCTCTGTAAAGCTACAAATGTATTGTCATTGCTACTTTTTATTACTCCCCTTTCTATTCAGGCCTCTCCTACTCATATTCCAGTCTCTTATTCATATCAGTGCATGGTTGCTAGGGTAATGTGGACCCTAGCAACCACATTGCTGACACTGCAAACTGGAGAGCTGCCGAATAAAAAGCTAAAAAACTCAAAAACAACACATAATAAAACATGAAAACCAATTGCAAATTGTCTCAGAATATCACTCTCTACATTATTCCAAAAGTTTACTGAAAGGTGAATTAACCCAGGATTGGGAATCAGCTTCCCCTCCCAACTGTAAATAAGGCCCACTAATTTACATTTTAATTGTGTGTATATATATATATATATATATATATATATATATATTATGCATAATACATTTCCGTGATTTTACACCTTTTTTTCTGGGGGTGGTTCTACTGTATTCCAAATTGGGATAATTGAAGGTGATCACATTAAATGGAAGCCCGAGGCACTCCCTGCAGCACTCCCTGCAGCACAGAACTACAAAGGCCAGAATGCATTGCTTCTCTCAGCCGGCCAGCAGGTCTGTACAGCACAGGTGAGCTGCCGAGCGAGAGGGCCAGTCACAGTCAGTAAGAGACACACCCACTGGAGAGGTCAGTAACAGTGACACTAAAGAGGGGAAGTAGGAGAACAAGGAGAAACAGCACCCAAGAGACCGGCCACAGAAAGTAAGTGTGACACACAGAGACTGCTTTCATGTGAGTGAGACATCTGCTGATTACAGAGAAGTCGTCCCAGAAGCAGATGCAGGTAGTGACAGGCACAGAGAGCCACTTGCACAATTAGAGTTACGGCATATGGAGGGAGAATACGGCGACTGAGAGACAGTCCCACTGAGAGGCAGTTACAGGGGCAGAGAGAGTGTCACAGTGATAGCGAGATATGATCAGGGATACAGAGACAGTTAAGGGGAAAGAGACACTAGCAGGGTGTGTGTGAGTGTCACTACGTGGGAGGTTTCCCATTGTTGTCAATAAGAAGACACCCTGCAGCCACCAGATAACCTGTCACCTCCACTCTTCTGTACTGGGCTGCTTTTGTGGCGACTAGAATGTCCTTCGACAGGGCGGAATTAAAATCAAGACAGCTTTGGGCAGATATGACAGAAGTGAGAATGACTCTATGGCAGAGTTTACGTCTCACTTCCCCTTCATCCCACACATACACACAGAGACCCACGGCGGCCCTTTTTATAAATGTCGCTTTCCTTTTAACGCCCCCATTCCCATTCCCATGACTCGATGACAAATAACATAATGCAGACCAGCCGTATGGGACATAATGCAGCAGATAGGGAAGGATAAGGTTTCTCAAGAGTCACAGCCATAGGACGGAAAGAGACAGACAGACGCTGCTTTCAGTTGCAATTGCATGAACACGTAAAACCATTGAAAGTGAATGTATATTGGAACCATAGGCCGGGTTTAGGGTTATTTCCCTTTTAAGGGGCTTAAAAGATCCGTACATGGACTTATTGTGGATTTAGAAGACAGTAATTATTTGGTGTGTGCGTTTCAGCCCATCAGGTGGAATCTTTTTAAAGCAGTGCTAATTATATCATCACATCACCACAAGCTTGATCTGTCTCCTTTGATACATCCAATTATGGATTTAAAAGGCAACGCACATGATGCTAATTTTCTTGCTGCACCTTGTCTGAAAGGTGGGTTAAAAAAATCTGGCCTTGTACCCTTCCAGAACTACAATGCCCAGCATCCTCTAGCACTGGATTAGCAGCTTTAAAGGAGAAGGAAAGGCTAAAACTAAGTAAGCTTTATCAGAAAGGTCTATATAAATACACCAATAAACCCTCAAAGTAATGCTGCTCTGAGTCCTCAGTCAAAAGAAACACAGCATTTCTTTCCTTCTATTGTGTACTAATGGGCTTCTGTATCAGACTTCCTGTTTTCAGCTTAAACCTCCAGGGCTTGGGCTTGAGCATGCTCAGTTTGCTCCACCCCCCCTCCTCCTCTTCCTGCTGTAGTCTGAGCTCAGAGCTGTGAGTGAGAAGGAAGAGACTCAGGCAGGAAGTGATGTCACGCCAAGCTAATATGGCAGCTCCTATCCTAAACAAACAGAGAGGGCTTCTAGAGCTGTTTACTCAGGTATGGTATAGCATTCTGCAGAATAAATATAGTGTTATAGCTTGCACTCTTGTGGCTAATTATTGGCAATAAACTGCTTCGGTAGTTTTCCTTCTCTTTTAAGGGTCTTCTCATCCTTTACTGGTGATTCTGACTCTCTGTGAGTTGGAGAGCAATACTAGAGTTCATTACTTCTGGACTGTAAGAAGAGCATGTTAATAAAGTGAATGCACCTGCCCAAACATAACAGATGCCCCACAGCAGATCTGGACTAGGAGTCAAAATAGGCCCTGTCATTCCAAACACACAGAGGCCCAAACAGCCCCCTACCAGCCCACTATATGGTAACTTTCTATAGAAACGTACAGCAGCCCCTCTGGCATTTGCCAGAACCCAGATTGCCAGTCCTGGCCTGCCCCACAGTAGGGTGAAATGATGAAGAAGGATGCTAAAGTCTCACAGGCTAAACCCTTCTCTTTCAGGTTCCTCCATGAAGTTGAAGGTTAGTTCAGTGTTGGCCGGTTCCTCTCCAGAGCGGCAGGGGTATCTTCTGAAGAAAGGGAGTCGTAACCATGCATCTTATCAGCGCCGTTGGTTCTTGCTCTGGGGCAACCTGCTCTTTTATTATGAGAAGCAAGGAGACCCACAGCCGCTGGGCATCATTGTGTTGGAAAGGTGCTCCGTCTCTCTTCGACATTCCCGCCAGGAGTATGCCTTCTCCCTCTACTCGCTCTCCCGTGTCTACAAGATGGCAGCAGAGTGCCAGAAAGACTTAGAACTCTGGGTCAAAGCATTATTTAGTGCCAATGTTGGATATACAAAGGCCCTCCTGGATGAGGTGCGGGGTCAATACCAAATCCTCAATGCAGGAGACAATGGACCAAATACCAAATGTCCTCAAGAGAACACATGGAAGGCAGATTTTGGTGCGCTCCATCATTGGCTGGGAGAGGAGATCCTTCCTCTACGTGCAAAGAACATCACTGAGTCGTAATAGTGATAAACATCTTTTTACTGGGTAAACCCAATATGGGCAGAAGGCTTTTCACTGGATGGACTCCATTGCTGGGCTTCCCTAGTGGACTCCTTAGGACCAACATTGGCACATAGAATTTATACAATGTATAAGCTGATCTTACAGAGGAAATGTAGGAGCTCAATGTTGACAACCAGCCATATTTATTTGCAGGGGGCCCATCAGAGCTTTCAGTGGTTGCTAAAAGTTATACCTCAATGGCATCAGGTTGGGCAGCACCTTTATAAAGTTAAGGCAACCACCTTATACAACTCTTGCCATACTTTGACCATCATGCCCAACTGATGTTATCTTTCTCTATTGCCCTACTATACCCACTGTCCCTAATTCTTCCTACTTTCAGCAGCCATCCGGTGCAACGGATTAGCCAGGCCACCCCGATCTGAACCCCATAAAGACAGTTGTGCTCAGACTCAGAGACAGCTAGACCAGGCTCATGAGCAGAGGACATTAGCCATCATTAGGAGTTTTTTTTATATTCGTAACTGGAAAATGTCCATTGAGGCAAGTGATATGACAAGCCCCACCCATATATGATTTAACAGTACCCCCCATATTTTGCCCTGTTAAAGGGCATTGTCGTACAGGGCAGGTACAGGTGTGCTGAGAGTGCCAGTCCAAGGGATTATCAGGGAATTCTCTTATATAAATACATTTTTCAGGGAGCATTGATGGCATTAGAGCCGTCATGGAACACCATCGTGTTTAATTTCCATGTTGTCTACTTCTGTTTCTGCCGGAGCTGTACCCCCAGAATAAAATGTATTTATTTCTCTTCTGTAATGTTTTCTAAGGCAAATGTCCTGGTATTATTGCTCTGTTTGCCCTTAAATCTGCTGTGTTCTCCCATATTGTCTACAGCAGTGATTCCCAACCAGTGGCTCGTGACCAACATGTTGTTCCCCAATCCCTTGGATGTTGCTCCCAGATGCAGATGCTTATTCTTGAATTCTTGGCTTGGAGACAAGTTTTGGTTGTATAAAAACCAGAACATAACAGAGGCCTTCTGTAGGTTTCCAGTCCACATAGGGACTACCAAATAGCCAATCCCCATGCCCTCATTTGGAACCCCCAGGAACTTTTTTGCTCCCCAATTATATACACATACAGTATATCCAGCACTCATAGCGGGTATCTTCTTTGTGTTTATCTCAGTTCCACAAATCCAAAATTAATGAAATCGGTAAACTCTATAGCCACTCACCATTCGGTCCGTGTGGTTCAGGTGCACTTGGTTCCGAACCCAGCGATTGTGATCTCAAATTATTCAGCCCACAGGGGCCATTCCACCGTTCATTTAATTTAAAAGTGGAATGATTCAGTTTGCTTACCGAATGAAGTGGTGTGACCCGCGTGCTGCTGCCCCGAGTTCGTCCCTAAGGGAGGGAATATCACCAAATCATCAAGCGCATTCCGGAGTCCAAGGATCGCTCAGTTCATCACATAGGTTTAAAACCATCCATTTATTATTACATCTGATTAAAACTGCGTCCGAGGTCTGACGCGTTTCGTAACTACGTACTTCCGCAGAGTCCTTGGATGTGGCTCCCTGGTCTACATAAAGCCCCACCTCAGGGCCGGAACTAGGGGTAGGCAGATGAGGCAGCTGCTTAGGGCACAATGATTGGGGGGCGCTGGGCAGCTACCTCTTCTACCTACCCCTAGTCTGGACCTGGCACTGGACTTGCGCCGGTGAATGGACCTGGTGTGCATGCCCACAGGAACAATGCTGCACTCATGCGCATAAGCAACAACAGCTCTTGAGAGTAACTGTGTGGGTGGCTCTGGGTGCGAGTGGATCAGTAACCGGGGGGAGGCCTATAGGCCTAAAGGTCTATATAAATACACCAGTAAACCCTAAAAGTAATGCTGCTCTGAGTCCTCTGTCAATAGAAACACAGCATTTCTTTCCTTCTATTGTGTACTCATGGGCTTCTGTATCAGACTTTGTTTTCAGCTTAAACCTACAGGGCTTGGGCTTGAGCATGCTCAGTTTGCTCCTCTCCCCCTCCTCCCCTCCCTGCTGTAGTCTAAGCTCAGAGCTATGAGTAAGCAGCGAGAGACTCAGGCAGGAAGTGATGTCACAGCAAGCTAATATGGCAGCTGCTATACTAAACAAACAGAGACAGTGCAGAGCTGTTTACTCATGTATGGAAAAGCATTCTAAAGAATGAAAATGCGTTCTAGCTTGCACTGTTGTGGCTAATCTATTGGCAATAAACTGCCTTGGTAGCTTTCCTTCTCCTTTAAGGCAGCCATACACCTACAGACATTGTCCTAAGATAAAAACAGGGTAATTAATCAAATGTTTGCCCGCATCTATCCCATAGTTTTCATACATCTGCCTGACAGACCGAGCCGGCAGCTTATCGGCCTCTGTATGGGGCCATCCAACGGGCTTTCTCGACAGAAAACTGGTCGATAATTGGCCACATATCCATCAGACGGGATTACAAATCCTGGCGGAGAGAGGAGCACACCTGTCATTGATATGTTCCTTGCTCCGACCTCCTGTATTCCCATTGTTGTGACTCGATCAATCGCCCACCTCAAGATGGGAATATCAAGGAAAGATGGACTTGTTTGGTGACCTCGCCAAATGAGCAGACCTTCATGTGTACGGCCAGTTTTATACAATCTCTCAATAACAATAAGATCTCTTGCCATGACAACTTTTTGGCCAAAATTCCAGCTGCTTGTCTTTGTGAAAACGGCCTTTCTAGTGACCAAACTTTTTGACCAGTTTACGGCTACTTTTAAATATACAAGCTGATGTCAGTGGTATGTGAATGGTCAGCACATGGGCCAAGAAGACACAAGCCATACACAGCATAACCTCCTTTCTATTGTATTGATCATGCACATTATAAATCCTGTTGGGCAAGAAGAGAGTCGGAATGTAGATGTGGTCCTTGTCTCTGTAGGCCCAATGGATGATCTGATGGTTGGCCCTAGGGCTAATGATCAGACCAAGGAAAACGTGATCAGCATGCGGGTGGCCAAATCAGTCCTAGATCTGCTCATTTGGCAACCAAGGTACATGGGGATCAGCTGGGAATATTGTATGAAACAATAGTCTTGGTACCTACAGGCCAGCTATTCCCCTTAACATTTACTTTGAGTATGATGTAGAGAGTGATTATCTGAGACTAGGGATGGGCGAATTTGACCCGTTTCGTTAAAAATTCGCCGGTGGCGAAATGTCGCTGATGCCCTTTGAAATCTATGGGCGTCACAATAATTCTGTCGCGCGTCTTTTATTTTTTGATGCATGATGCCTTACAAGTCTATTTCGACGAAACATGGCGAAAAAACTCGCCCATCCCTATCTGAGACCATTTGCAATTGTTTTTCATTTTTTATTATTCGTAGTTTTTTTACTTATTTAGCTTTTTATTCAGCAGCTCTCCAGTTTGTGATTTCAGCCATCTGGTTGCTAGGGTCCAAACGACCCTAGCAACCACGCATTTACTTTGAATAAGAGACTGGAATGTGAATAGGCGAGGCCCTGAACAGGAAGGTGAGTTATTGCAATTGTTTTTCAGGTTTTATAATTTGTAGTTTGAGTTATTTCACTTTTTATTCAGCAGCTCTCCAGTTTGCAATTTCAGCAATGTGGTTACTGGGGTCCAAATGACCGTAGCAACCATGCATTGATTTGAATCAGAGACTGGAATAAGTTGTAGCCTTACAGAGCATTTGGGTTTTTTTTTTAGATGGGGTCAGTGACCCCTTTTTCGAAGCTGGAAAGTATCACAAGAAGAAGGCAAATCATTTAAAAACTATAACAAATAAATAATGAAGACCAATTGAAACATTTCTTAGCCACTCTGTAACGTGAAGGTGAACTGCTCCTTTAAGCTAAAAATAATGTGCTTTCAGTAATAAACTGCTGCTGTGAGGTCAGTGAAAGGCGCTGTATGAAGAATGATCAGTCTATATTTACAATAATGGATCCCTTTTACCCTCCGACCCAGCACAGTATTTTGGGGCAGCAATGAGTGCAAGACTAGAAATGTTGTGGCCAGACACACATCCTGAGATTAGTAAAGACTGCAGCTTGCTCTCACATTCCCATGTTAGGTGTCAATTCCAGCAGCCGGTAGTTGGACGATGACAGTAACAGCTGTGAGCTACATTTGCACCAGCACTGAGCCTCACACAACTGAGTATTATGTACAACTACCAGTAGGACTGTAACCTGGTCTGGGACTCTCTCTGCTGCTCATTACATGTCCTTATTAAGGCACATCTCACCCCGGCTGTCTGAACTTTCTGCAAATGCTCCCATGAACTGGATGTCCATATGTACACAAATAATTCTGTCAATCACAAGCATGCACCAGATTTGTGTTTTTTTGTTAAGGGGCATGCGTTAGCTTAAATCTGCAAGCTAATTATTCGTAAACAGGGCTAGAAATACAGTATAGACATAGAATTAAAAATCTCTGCCTTTTTACCCTTTAATTTCATTATGTAACCCCATGCTGGATATTAGAAGGCACTGAGGGGTTCTGTGACCATATAAAGACACAAGGCTGCAGGCTGAGTTATACAGGGAACTCTGAGTATCACTCATGTATTATAAGGGATAATGTACCCCCTACTGTAAATGATAAGGATATTAGAAGTCACTGAGGGGTTGTTCTGTGACCATATAAAGGCACAAGGCTGCAGGCTGAGTTATACAGGGAACTCTGAGTATCACTCATGTATTATAAGGGATAATGTACCCCCTACTGTAAATGATAAGGATATTAGAAGTCACTGAGGAGTTCTGTGACCATATAAAGGCACAAGGCTGCAGGCTGAGTTATACAGGGAACTCTGAGTATCACTCATGTATTATAAGGGATAATGTACCCCTACTGTAAATGATAAGGATATTAGAAGTCACTGAGGGGTTGTTCTGTGACTATATAAAGGCACAAGGCTGCAGGCTGAGTTATACAGGGAACTCTGAGTATCACTCATGTATTATAAGGGATAATGTACCCCCTACTGTAAATGATAAGGATATTAGAAGGCACTGAGGGGTTCTGTGACCATATAAAGGCACAAGGCTGCAAGCTGAGTTATACAGGGAACTCTGAGTATCACTCATGTATTATAAGGGATAATGTACCCCTACTGTAAATGATAAGGATATTAGAAGTCACTGAGGGGTTGTTCTGTGACCATATAAAGGCACAATGCTGCAGGCTGAGTTATACAGGGAACTCTGAGTATCACTCATGTATTATAAGGGATAATGTACCCCCTACTGTAAATGATAAGGATATTAGAAGTCACTGAGGGGTTCTGTGACCATATAAAGGCACAAGGCTGCAAGCTGAGTTATACAGGGAACTCTGAGTATCACTCATGTATTATAAGGGATAATGTACCCCTACTGTAAATGATAAGGATATTAGAAGTCACTGAGGGGTTGTTCTGTGACCATATAAAGGCATAAGGCTGCAGGCTGAGTTATACAGGGAACTCTGAGTATCACTCATGTATTATAAGGGATAATGTACCCCCTACTGTAAATGATAAGGATATTAGAAGTCACTGAGGGGTTCTGTGACCATATAAAGGCACAAGGCTGCAGGCTGAGTTATACAGGGAACTCATAATACATGAGTGATACTCAGAGTTCCCTGTATAACTCAGCCTGCAGCCTTGTGCCTTTATATGGTCACAGAACCCCTCAGTGACTTCTAATATCCTTATCATTTACAGTAGGGGGTACATTATCCCTTATAATACATGAGTGATACTCAGAGTTCCCTGTATAACTCAGCCTGCAGCCTTATGCCTTTATATGGTCACAGAACAACCCCTCAGTGACTTCTAATATCCTTATCATTTACAGTAGGGGTACATTATCCCTTATAATACATGAGTGATACTCAAAGGGATAATGTACCCCTACTGTAAATGATAAGGATATTAGAAGTCACTGAGGGGTTGTTCTGTGACCATATAAAGGCACAAGGCTGCAGGCTGAGTTATACAGGGAACTCTGAGTATCACTCATGTATTATAAGGGATAATGTTCCCCCTACTGTAAATGATAAGGATATTAGAAGTCACTGAGGGGTTGTTCTGTGACCATATAAAGAAACAAGGCTGCAGGCTGAGTTATACAGGGAACTCTGAGTATCACTCATGTATTATAAGGGATAATGTACCCCCTACTGTAAATGATAAGGATATTAGAAGTCACTGAGGGGTTCTGTGTCCATTTAAAGGCTGTAGACTGAGTTCTACAGGTTAGGGAACCACTCTGTCACTTTATATTTTACAAAAATGATTTCATATTCAGTGGGCATCTCAGACAAATCTTTTCAGGCCCCCGGGATGACGTTCTCTTTAAAAAAATATAATGAAATCACACAAATTATCAAGACACACAGGTAAGGGTTAATTTTTTTTATAATGATGCCGTAAAGAAAGGGTAAGAGTGGCAGCAGGACAGGGAGCGCCACCTTAATCCCACGCTGCACCCCAGGGGTTTTTTTTTCTGACAAATACATAATATTACAACAAAATATTCCAGTTCCATCCATCAGTGCTGGAGAGGCTGCAGAGCAGTCTGTATGTTACATGCACAGTACAATGTATATGTAGGACATGCAGGGCAGTTTACATACATGTTGGGCATTGCGTCCGGGCAGAGGAGGGTAAGAACAAGCCCGCGGGCTAATACAATGGCACCAAGTGGGTTGGACTTGGGCAACATAACAGTTCCCACGGCTGAACGAAGCTACAGTCTAGAACTCTTACAGGGAAATCATCAACTACAACTGACTGGCGGTTCTCCAGGACTGACACAGAGTAACATGCAGGCCACACCCCCTGTGCCGATGGGATTAAAATGGTGGACAACCGGGAGACACCGCGAGTAGCGTTTTTGGAGTGTAAGAAGCAACGTGAGAGGAACAGACAAGAGCGGTGGTGAATGTGCGAGCGGTGAAATGCCTCCACTAACGTATCTCAGATATACACAGTGCTGTGTATCCTGCAACTGTCAGACAGCAGAGTGACTGTACAGCTGCCCCGACCTCTACTCCATTCATTAATGGCCCTTGGCTCCTATAAACCAGGAACTTTGGCAGAGGGCACGTGCCCTGATGATAGGGATGTATGAATCCAGGATTCCGTTTGGGGTTCACCCTTTTTCAGCAGGATTATGCTGATCCTTCTGCATGGCCGAACCTAATCCAAATCCTAATTTGCATATGCAAATTGAGTGACTTTTTGTCACAAAACAAGGAAGTAAAACATGTTTTCCCCTTCCCATCCTTGCATATGCAAATTATGATTCTGATTCAGTTCGGTATTCGGCCGAATCTTTCACGGAGGATTCGGCCGAATCCAAAATAGTGGATTCGGTGCATCCCTACCTGATAAACATTTGGGGCCTCTGAGAGAAGTGTGACGGAAGAAGACTGGGGATATGAAGAAACCGGAATAGCTTTAAGCAGGAAATCCACCTAGAAGTGAAATGAGTAGGGAAGCAAAGTACAGGGAAGTGAGAGCTGAGCAGCAGAGTAGTGTGTAATCATATCAGAGCAGAGCATCAGGGAAAAGCATAGAGATAAAATGCACTTCATTGAGGCAACTGGCACCAAGCCCCGCCCACTGCGCTCCCCAGATGCATCAATAAAGTCTGCTCTACTTGGCAAATCAGTGAAAGTGCAGATTTAGCCTCTCCTCTGGGGCACAGGTACAAACCATGGCAGAACACTTTCTGCTTAACGCTCTGCACTGCTAAATGGCATTTAACTTATGGAAATGATGCTCTGCGTGCTGCAATGGGGGGGAAGAGGAGGAGTGGAGCTGCTCTGGAGCCTGTACAGTTAGTGCAGAGCTTTGGGATTACGGCACATGGAGTCATTTAAAAACAAGAAGCCACGTGACCAATATATATACACAAATAAAACAAACAAAAACCTGAAATGCGTGCGGAGCAGTCGGTGGTCAACCCCAGTTACATGCGGAGCACGTGGCTACCCCAGGCCTACAGACGGCAAGTGGAACAGGCTGCACACGCATTGTAAACAAGGACAGGCTGCCGGGTGCAAGTGCACGAGAGAAAGGAGTGAAGAGGGGAGTCGGTTGCACAAGCAAGAGGGTGAGGTGCAGGAAGAGAAGGATATATTTATATATATATATAATGAATTGGGGGGATCAGGGAAAGCTTCCAGTGGGAAGTGGTATCCTATGAGAATCTCCAGATTCCTAATTTGCACCAGAGAGCATAGAGGGGTATTAGTTATAGATATAAGTTTATATGCACTGAGTGTGTGTGTTATATGCAGAGGAGATTGGTCCAACACATGTGCCCTTCTTGGACATTCAACTAGGAGGAGCTTTCCCACTTTACCCCTTTAAAACCACGAGGAGCATTAAAACGAATGTATTTGGGACAACTCTCCTTCTCTGCGGTTTCCTGCAGGACACCCCTATGTCCTATTTGCATGGCTGTATACATTAACAGATAATTGGGGGGGGCAAGTCTTAGCTCAGCTCCTCCCATGTGTGGTGAAAGTACACACACCTCTTCCCCCTATTGTTGGTACAGCCCTGGCCCCCCTAAGGGAGAGCCCCCTCCTGTGGATATGTCGGGAGCTGGGAGTAGTGCTGGATGTCTCTCAGTAAGACTCTATGGTAAGGACTTGGTTTGCATTCCAGCGCCAGGCTCTGCTGCCTTATACAGGGGTGAAGCCCCCCAAGTCAAAGGGTAGGGGGGAAAGAATCCTTCAAAAGTATGTGTCATGAACTGCCCCTGCTGCACTGTCCGCTGCCCCTTTCCCAGTCTTTTTCGGGGCATCCGTTGCCGGGGTGGATGGGTCTTTGCGCCGAAAAGAAAACTTCCTCTCTTTTTTCTGCTTCCCCTCGACCTTCTCCTTCTGAACTCGTTGCTCTTTCTCCCTCTGCTTCTCCTCTTTTTCTCGCAGCTTCTCCCTCTCCTTTTCCTTCAGCTTCTCCTCCTTCTCTCTTTTCCGCTCCCGTTCCTTCTCCTCCTTCTCTTCCCTCTCTCTCTGCTTCTCTTGTTCTCTTTGCTTCACCTTGACTTTCTTCCCGCTTTCTTTAGGAGGGACCAGTTGGGTTTTGTTGGAGGTCGGGGAAGGCAGGGCTGGACGAAGCCCCTCAGATACCACCACGGACTCGGGAAGCAGAGCAGCAGTCGGGGGTGGGGAGTAGCGACGGAAGCTGGAGAGGCTGGAGAGGCTCAGACGGCTGCCGCTGAGGGATGGGTTAAGCCTGACTTTCTCTTCGTGGATCTGACGAGCTCCGTGTAACCGGCGAGAGGGGCGGTACTGTAACTCGCCTCGATTCTCACGCCACTTCCGCAGTTGGGTGGTGCCTTCTCGCTCAATCAGCACGTCCGTGATAGGAAGGCCGCTGATCTACAGAGACAGAGGATGGAAAATAAGTGCCGTAACATCTAATGACAGAGATATATAGTGAACAAAGTACCCCCTCTTGTAAATAATAAGGATATTGTAAGTCACCGAGGAGTTTCATAACCATATAAAAACACGAGGCCGAAGGTTGAGTGTTTTTATACAGGTCATGGAACTCCAATGTTACTTCAAATATCCTCATATTTTGCAACATGGGTTACTTTATTTATTATGATACACAAGTTTCAGTGAGTCATGTGACAAAAATGACATCACTACTCACCATTTATAACTGATGACATCACTGATCACAGTTTATAAGGATATCATTTACAAGATAGTCATGGCTTTTGTGTATTATATAGTGAATAAAGTACCCCCTCTTGTAAATTATAACTTAGAGGAGTTCTATGACCATATAAAAGCTTGAGGCGGAAGGCTGAGTGTTTTTATACAGGTCATGAAACTCCGAGGTGACTTCTACGATCCTCATATTTTGCAAAAGGGGATACTTTTTTATAATACACAAGTTTTAGTGAGTCATGTGACAGAAATGACATCACTACTCTCACCGTTTATAACTGATGACATCACTAGTCACTGTTTATAACTGATGATATCAGTACTCCTCGAGAGAGAGAGAGAGAGAGAGAGAGAGAGAGAGAGAGAGAGAGAGAGAGAGAGAGAGAGAGAGAGAGAGAGAGGCCCCAGGAGGTATTAATGAGTAATTTCAATTAGGGATGCACCGTATCCAGGATTCGGTTTGGCATTTGGCCAGGATTCTACCTTTTTCAGCAGGATTCGGATTCTGCTGAACCGAATCCAAATTTGCATATGCAAAATATGGGTGGGGAGGGAAAGTAAAAAATGTTTTCCCCTTCCCAAATGCAAATTAGAATTCGGATTCAGTTCGGTTTTTCGGCCAAATCTTTCGCGAAGGATTCGGGGGTTCAGCCAAATCCAAAATAGTGGATTCGGTGCATCCCTAATGTCAATAAATATTGGTAAAACAGGGCAATCTCTAGACATTTTTGGGGCCTGAAATTTGCTGTGGGGCCCAGTAAGATCTAGTTACGCCACTGATATTGCCAAGGACTATTGTGAATGACAGTCGTGGCCGGGGTTCACAGTATGAGCCACAAGCTGAAAGCAGACACACAAATAACACAACGTACATAATGAACATCCACATAACGGGAAGTGGCCCTGGATACGGTGTGTGGAAGTGCAGCAATAAGGAGAGAAAGGGAAGCGAAGGTAAACTTTAACACCCAGCAGCATGCACCCAAACTGTCACACCTACGCACCCAACTGTCACACCTACGCACCCACATGAGGAACACCAGCCTCAGCCCACAACATAAAACACTACCCTTCCCCAAAATGTCAATTAAATTCACCTTTCAGTTAACTTTTAGTATGTTATAGAATGGCCAGTACTAAACAACTTTTCAGGTGCTCTTCATTGTTTATTTTTTTTAATAGTTTTTTAATTTTTGGCCTTTTTCTTCTGACTTTTTCCAGCTTTCAAAAGGGGGTCACTTGCCCCATAGAAAAACAAATGTTCTGCAAGGCTAAAAATGTATTGTTATTGTTACCTTTTATTACTCCTCTTTCTATTCCGACCTCTCCTATTCATATTCCAGTCTCTTATTCAATTCAGTGCATGGTTGCTAGGGGAATTTGGACCCTAGCAACCAGATTACTGAAACTGCAAACTGGAGAGCTGCTGAATAAAAAGCTAAATAACTCAAAAACTATAAAGAATAAAATACGAAAACCAAATTGCAAATTAGCTCAGAATATCCCTCTCTCCATCATACTAACAGTTAATTTAAAGGTGAACAAACCTTTTAAAGGGCCGTCTGAAACCCTCCAGATGCTGAAAAACAACTTTTAGTGGACAGCTGTCTAAAACTTTTTAATTGGCCTTCATTTTTTGTTTTGTATAAATGGTTTTAATTATTTGCCTTCTTCTTCTGACTCTTTCCTGCTTTCAAATAGGGGTCACTGACCCCATCTAAAAACAAATGCTCTGTAAGGCTACACATTTATTGTTACTTTTTATTCCTCATCTTTCTGTTCAGATCCTCTCCTGTTCATATCGGAGTCTGTTAGTCAAGTCAATGCATGGTTGCTAGGACCCTAGCAACCAAATGGCTGAAACTGCAAACTGGAGAACTACAGAATAAAAAGCTAAATAACTCAAACCCCACAAATAATAAAAAAAAATGAAAACCAATAGCAAATGGTCTCAGAGTATCACTCTCTACATATACTAAATGTTCATTTAAAGGTGAACCACTCCTTTAATATCTGACTGCACCAGAATAATAAAAATCACAGGGGAATTTACTCCTTTATGGTTGGGGAGACCCGAGGACAAAGCCCATTTTTTCTGTTTTTTTATTGGTGCAATAGTAAAAGGTGTGACTCAAGGCCTGACTTACCATAAAAACGACGGATTTAGTGAATCATTCGTTATCACACACAACAAACGTTTGCCCTTCACTGCGGCAGATTAAGGCAATCGCTCCCTAGTATTATATTTGCTATAGGACAAACACTTTCAAGGTTATTTTAGGGCTCTCTGCTTCCCTATAAACTGCACATATATAATCCCTTGCTGATGGGCAGAGTACATGGGAGATATTGGACAGCACTGGTGTAAAGTTCTACGGACACGTCACGCCTGGTTATACTGGTTATACTGGTGTTTGTTGCAGATATCCTGTGTAAAGAGCGTAGGGGGTGAATACAAAGTAGACGGGGCCGTTGGCAGCTTTCCCCAGCCTCCAGCACCTTAGTACAGGTATAGTTATCCAGACAGCTCCGAATTATGGAAAGGCCGTCCCCCATAGACTCCATTTTATCCAAAATATTTATAAATGATTTTCTTTTTTTCCTGTGTAATAATAATAAAACAGTAACTTGTACTTGATCCAAACTAAGATATAATTAATCCTTATTGGAAGCAAAACCAGCCTATTGGGTTTATTTCATGTTTACATGATTTTCTAGTAGACGTAAAATATGGAGATCCAGTTTAGGAAAGATCCGATATCCGGGAAAAAAAAAACCAGGTCTGAAGAATTCTGGATAACAGGTCCCATACCTGCACCTTGTATTTGATCCCAACTAAGATATAATTAATCCTTATTGGAGGCAAAACCAGCCTATTGAGTTTATTTAATGTTTACATGATTTTCTAGCAGACTTAAGGTATGGAGATCCAAATTACGGAAAGACGCCTTACCCTGATCCCAAGCATTTTGAATAACAGATCCCATACCTGTACTGGGTAAGCATCAACCCGGTAACTGAGGCTTTACTTGTCCTTTAATAACACAGAGGATGGCTGCAAATGCAGCTTTCTGGTTATTCAAACCACAAAGCAGAAGAAATCAGTTTGTGCACCTAATCCCAGCACAGCACCTTACTGATTAGCTTCCCCTGTCTGTGTCCTGCCGCCTTGCAATACACATGTACAGCTCAGTTTACAGGAAGTGCTACTCGCTGGCAGAGCTGTGATTGGCTGGGATGTAAAGCAAGGACATAGTGGGGCCCTGCAGAGCAGCAGGTGTAGGTAGGGGGGTGAGTGGGTAACAGGTACAGTTTGGGAAACCGACTGCAGCAGCATACATGACTCAAGCTAAAGGAACAGTTCAGTATAAAAATAAAAAATGTTTCTAATATAGTTATTTAGCCAAAAATGTAATGTATAACAGCTGGAGTGACTGGATGTGTAACATAATAACCAGAACACTACTTCCTGCTTTTCAGCTCTCTAACTCTGAGTTAGTCATAAGGGGGGCCACATGGGACATAACTGTTCAGTGAGTTTGCAATTGATCCTCAGCATTCAGCTCAGATTCAAAAGCAACATTTATGTCCCATGTGGCCCTCCTTACAGTCACTGACTACTGAGAGCTGAAAAGCAGGAAGTAGTGTTCTGGCTATTATATTACACAACAGTCAATCCAGCCTTTATACGTTATATTTTTGGCTAACTAACTATATTAGAAACATGTTTTATTTTTATACTGAACTGTTCCTTTAAAGCTTCTCAAAGCAGCAAATGTTGCTCCCATACACACGGATTCTTTACAGTAAGAAGGTAAAAATATTTGCAGAAAAATACTTTGTGCTTTTCAAGGGCCACAAAATATATTTTCCCCTTTGTATTTGTACAAGACTCTTTATTCTCTGGATTCAGTCACCTTTATACCTCCTGTAGCCCTGCTGTGATGAGCCTTATACAAGATGGAGGCAAGAAAGTGACATCATTGGGGGGTGCGGCTAGATAAAAAAAATGGCTGGTAACCGTAACATCAGATATAGTATTAGCAGGAACAGCCCCTAAGTTTGCTCATAGTCTGTACAGAGAGATCCCATAAAACTATGACAGCATAGGTATTCCCTGTATTAAGCACAATTCTGCAGGAACAGTCCCTACGTTTGCTCATAGTCTGTACAGAGAGATACCATAAAACTATGGCAGCATAGGTATTCCCCTGTACTAAGCACAATTCTGCAGGAACAGTCCCCTAAGTTTGCTCATAGTCTGTACAGAGAGATCCCATAAAACTATGGCAGCATAGGTATTCCCCTGTACTAAGCACAATTCAGCAGGAACAGTCCCTAAGTTTGCTCATAGTCTGTACAGAGAGATCCCATAAAACTATGGCAGCATAGATATTCCCTGTACTAAGCACAATTCAGCAGGAACAGTCTCCTAAGTTTGCTCATAGTCTGTACAGAGAGATCCCATAAAACTATGGCAGCATAGATATTCCCTGTACTAAGCACAATTCAGCAGGAACAGTCCCTAAGTTTGCTCATAGTCTGTACAGAGAGATCCCATAAAACTATGGCAGCATAGATATTCCCTGTACTAAGCACAATTCAGCAGGAACAGCCCCCTAGGTTTGCTCATAGTCTGTACAGAGAGATCCCATAAAACTATTGCAGCATATGTATCCCCTGTACTAAGCACAATTCAGCAGGAACAGTCCCCTAATTTTGCTCATAGTCTGTGCAGAGATACCACAGGTTGAGAGCGCTTCATCTTTTCCTTATGATATTTATTCATCTGTGACAATTGTTTGGTTCATTTAAACCAACTGCCGTATCACAATGAACACTTTGCATTTGCTTCAGCTTTCAGTTTGTATATTTAAAGCCACAGGTCTTAAAACTGAACAGGTTTCCTCCCATTGTTTCTCTTAAAGAAGTGGTCTGACACTCCCCGTGAGGCTTTGAATGCGGTTCAACGTGGGAGCTGGTTCCTCTAGATCCATTAAGTGTTGGAATTTAGGGAAGAGCGGTGACTAATAGGAACATAGAACTATTGTGGGTTGTGACTCAATACAAAAACACTAAGGGCGCCACTTAGATCTTGGGGTGCAATGAGCAATAGGGTGTTTCTGATTGGATAAGATCATGATGTTAAATACCTATGAATTTCTGTTGCCCATATTGTACTGAGGAATTTCCATATTGTAACCAGAGACCCCCTGCTCTTGCATATAAACAGCAAAACTCCCCTTTAAAGGAGTGGCTGAGCTTTAAGTTACATTTTAGTATGTTATAGAATGGTTGATTCTAAGCAACTTTTCAACTGGTCTTCATTTTTTCTTTTTTTTATAGTTTTACAATGATTTTGCCTTCTTCTTCTGATTCTTTCCAGCTCCCAGATAGGGGGTCACTGACCCCATCTAAAAACAAATGCTCTGTAAGGCTGTGTATTGTTATTGCTACTTTTTATTACTCATCTTTCTACCCAGACCTTCTATTCATACCCCAGTCTCTTATTCAAATCAATGTGTGGTTGCTAGGGCAGTTCAGACCCTAACAACCAGATTGCTGAAATTACAAACTGGAGAGCCGCTGAATAAAAAGCTAAATAACTCAAAGACAACAAATAATAAAAAATAAAAACCAATCGCAAATTGTCTCAGAATATCCCTCTCTACATCATACTAAACCTTAATTTACATTAACTAAAAAACCCAACTTGAAAATTCGAATTCAAATTTACAATTCGAACCCTGATAAATCTGACCCCAAGAGTTAATTTAAAGGTGAACCGCCCTTTTAAAGTTAACCTTAAGTATGTTATAGGGCTGCTGTTATAGAGCAGCTTATCAGTTGGTCTTCATTATTTATTTTGTATGTTGTTTTTTTATTTATTTGCCATTTTCTTCTGACTCTTTCCAGGTTTCAAAAGGGGGTCACTGACCCCATCTAAAATCAAATGCTCTGTAAGGCTACAAATGTATTGTTATTGCTACTTTTTATTCCTCATCTTTCTATTCAGGCCTTTCCTATTCATATTCCAGTCTCTTATTCAAATCAGTGCATGGTTGCTAGGGGAATTTGGATCCTAGCAACCAGATTGCCGACATTATAAACTGGAGAGCTGCTGAATAAAAAGCTAAATAACTAAAAAACCACAGATAATAAAAAATGAAAACCAATTGTAAATTGTCTCAGAATATCATTGTTTACATCATAAGGGGCTGATTTATCAAAGGTGGAATGTTAAGAGTTTTTTTTTACCTCAAATGAACTTGAATGACCTTGAAATTCGAATAGTATCTTATGACTCAAACGAATATTACCGACCTGAATACTCAAATCGAATTTGACTCAACTCCAATTGAGTTTTTTTCTCTGAAAAAACCTAGAACGTCAGGAAGGCTATTGACATGTTCAAATGGGTCACTGGACCTCTGCCATCGACTTCTACATGAACTCGCCAGGTTTTAGGCGGCGAATAGTCGAATTCGAGTTGTTCCCGGGGTCCAGGTATGATAAATCTCAAATTCGAATTTGAGTTTAGATTATTCCCAGCTCAACTTTGTGAGTTTTGACTTAAAATGTACAATTCGAACCTTAACTCTCTTTCCTTTAATGGAAAATCGTGTTGATGAACAAGAGGGGTGCAGAAGACAAAGGCAGAAGCAGAGGTCAAACCTGCAACTCTCCCAAAATCTCCCAAATCAGAGCACAACTGCGGAGGCCACATTCAATCATAACACAAACAGAGACAGTTGCGTGGGCACAGCCAAGTGGTTCTACATAAAATCACCCATCTGGAAACGCCCTCTATGGAAATGGTTTGACCTCACGTTTTTTTCTCTACAGCTGAAGTGTTGCCACAACAAACTGATAAATAAAACTAGCAAAGGGGTGGGATCGGTGGAGCGAGGTAGAAGAGATCTCCATCACTACAAGGACACAGGTACAGTATTTAAAGGAGAACTAAACCCTTCCAATGAATATGTCTACAAACGCCATATTTTATATAGTGAACTTATTGCACGAGGCTAAAGTTTCAGCTTGTCAATAGCAGCAATGATCCAGGACTTCAAACTTGTCACAGGGGGTCACCATCTTGGAAAGTGTCTGTGACACTCACATGCTCAGTGGGCTCTGATTGGCTGTTGAGAAGCTAAGCTTAGGGCTCGTCACTAATTATCCAGCAGAAAATGAGCTTCCCTGGCTGTAATATAAGCTGATGCTACAGGTTTGCTGATTATTAAATTCTGATGCTAATTGCACTGGTTTCTGTGCTGCCATGTAGTAATTATCTGTATTAATTACTATCAGCCTTATATTGTGACATTTCTATTCTATGTGTACTGTATATTGTGAGTGGGTCCCTAAGCTCAGTAAGTGACAGTAGCACAGAGCATGTGCAGTGAATCAGCAGAAAAGAAGATGGGGAGCTACTGGGGCATCTTTGGAGACACAGATCTTTACTGCTAAAGGGCTGTGGTTGCCTTGGGCTGGTACAGAAGCACAAAACATCATGTATAACATTTCTACCTACTTCTTTAGTTAAGCTTTAGTTCTCCTTTAAGGAAAGCCAGCAATCTCAGTTTAGTGAGTTTCCTATAGGGCCTATACCATCCAGGCTAAATCATGTCAATTTATAAGAAAGGAAAATGGTAATGGAAATGGTATGGAATCTCGAATTCATGTGAGTTTTTAAAAACTCCCATAAACTCCCATAAATTCAACGAATCAAAATGTATTTTAAAAAAAGCAAAATTTTCAAACTCAGATGAATTAAATCGACCAGAAAACTCGAATCGAATTCAATTTGAATTTGAAAAACTCAATTCAAGTTTTTTCTCCGAAAATAACTAGAATGTTAGGAAGGCTGCAAACAACTCCAAATTGATCCCTGGACGTCTCCCATCGACCAACAGCAATTGGGCAGATTTTAGGTGGATTTTTAATAGTCGAATTCCAGTCTTAAAGGGGTAGTTCACCATTGAGTTAACTTTTAGTATGATGTAGAGCGCGATATTCTGAGATAATTTGCAATTGGCTTTCATTTTTTATTATTTGTATTTTTTTGTTATTGAGCTTTTTTTTCAGCAGCTCTCCAGTTTGCAATTTCAACAATCTAGTTGCTAGAATCCAAATTACCCTAGCAACCATGTATTGATTCAAATAAGAGACTGGAATATGAATAGGGAAAGGTCTGAATAGAAAGATGAGTAATACAAAGTATCAATAACCATAGATTCTTAGCCTTACAGAGTGTTTGTTTTTAGATGGGGTCAGTGACCCCATTTGAAAGCTGGAAAGAGCCAGAAGCAGAAGGCATCTATAAAAAAAAAAAATACACAATGAAGAGCAATTGAAAAGTTGCTTACAATTAACCATTCTCTAACATACCGAAAGTTAACTTAAAGGAGAACCACCCTTTTAAAGGGCCGACGTATGATAAATCTCGAAAATCGAATTCGAATTTTTAAAAAAACTGTGATCTAATTTGTCTAACTCCCTAGTCGAATTTGACAGTTTTGACCATAAAAAAAAAAAAATCTGATAAATCTTAGTGTTGACAACTGAAGGCAATTGATCACAATCCCTATGAAAGGAAAAGCAGGTAAAAAGGAGTAAGTCAGGTCTGTATAATGAAGCCCCTGTGTATAATCTCAATGCCAGGGATAATTCTCAAGATGCTCTTTGTGATTCACCATTTCATATTGCTTTCATTTGTGCAATGAGCCGGCATGAATCGGCAGTGAAATCAGCAGCAACACTCCGCTATATTTCCCAGCACTTACCTCAGGAAGCAGGAAATCCTCCTGCATGTATTGTGGCGGCAGACTGCGCAGCTTTTCCATGGTCTCGTACATCCCCTGGCAACTGCGCAACTTGTCCACGGAGCCCAGAGTGTGTTTCAGTAAAACCAGACCCACGCGGAACACAATTTTAATCCCTGAGACAGAACAGAGGCAGGTTATACAGGAAGAACATTTGTTCGGATAGTCCCACCCCTCAAGTCACATTAAACTTGTCCCTCCCCCATCTACGACTGGTTATACCTATCGTTGCCACCCGGCCGGCATTTTACCAGCCTAGCTGGTAAAAAATTTACAAATTACAAATTCATTACAAGTTTACCGGCAATGTAGCTGCCATTAAATTTGTAATACCCCTAACAAAAGCCCTTGGCCCACTCCCAATCCGCTCAAAACTCACCATTTCTCCGCCTTCTGCCCATCTCGCACCATGGCCCCACCCCTTTTATGTCACAGCCCGTCCCCTTTACGTCACAGCCCGTCCCCTTTACGCCACAGCCCGTCCCCTTTACGTCACAGTCCGTCCCCTTTACGTCACAGCCCGTACCCTTTATGTCACAGCCGCACCTTTTAAGTCACAAACCACTCATTTTATGTCACAGCCAGCCCTTTTGTGTCACAGACCGCCCCTTTTGATCCGACCCCCACCACCGGCCGGTGGAAATTTTATGAAAAGGTGGCAACCCTAGTTATACCATATATATATATATATCTATATATATAGTCTTAATATACCACTTACAATGGGTTCCTCATTAATGGGATTCGGTCATGATTTTTATGATCTAGTTTTTATTTCTAAATGACACTGTTTACACTGCAAATAATTCACTCAACAATATAAAATTTCATTCCTGAACCAGCAAGTGTATTTTTTTTACCTGTAATATTGGTGTGTAGGTGCATCTCAGGTCATTTTGCCTGGTCATGTGCTTTCAGAAAGAGCCAGCACTTTAGGATGGAACTGCTTTCTGGCAGGCTGTTGTTTCTCCTACTCAATGTAACTGAATGTGTCTCAGTGGGACCTGGATTTTACTATTGAGTGCTGTTCTTAGATCTACCAGGGAGCTGTTATCTTGTATTAGGGAGCTGCTATCTGGTTGCCTTCCCATTGTTCTGTTGTTAGGCTGCTGGGGGGAGGGAGAAGTGTGATATCACTCTAACTTGCAGTACAGCAGTAAAGAGTGACTGAAGTTTATCAGAGCACAGGTCACTTGACTGGGGGCAGCTGGGAAATTGACAATATGTCTAAACAGATTTTTTCATATTTAATTTTGAAATCTGACATTACTCTTGAGAATTCTGCTGGAGCAGCACTATTAACCGATGCGTTTTGAAAAAAAAAAAAAAAAAAAAAAAAGATTTGCCATGACAGTATCCCTTTAACATATTGTCTGCATTAAAATGTATCAGTAAAAGAAATCTTCTTGCTATGTATACTAATACTATTTCACCCCCCACACATACACACCTTCACAGAAAAACATATCCCAGACACGCAGCACTGATGCCCACGGCAGGGTCCGGGAGAAGATGCACATAAACCACTCGGTCATGTAAAGGATGGGGTCAATCTTGAACTTCTTCAGGTGCCGGTAGGCCATGGGACACACCTTACGCAGGAGGGCAAAGAAAATCTCCCCGTCTAATTGGATCGCTTCCTACAGGTCAGTGAAGGAACAAGAGACTGAGTAATGAACCAATAAGAAGGCCGTGACTGATATATAGAGAGTGTGGGATATGAAGAATATGCATAGACTGTGACATGTGCACAGCTCATAGACTCCTGCAGTTCTAGCTCAGGGAACTAGCAGAGAAGAATGTTAAAGGGGTGGTTCACCTTTAAAGCAGAAGGAAAGGCTAAAAGTAAGTAAGCTTTTTCAGAAAGGTCTTTTAAATACACCAGTAAACCCTCGAAATAATGCTGCTCTGAGTCCTCTGACAAAAGAAACACTGCATTTTTATTCTGTCTATTGTGTACTCATGGGCTTCTGTATCAGACTTCCTGTTTTCAGCTTAAACCTCCAGGGCTAGGGCTTGAGCATGCTCAGTTTGCTCCTCTCTCCCTCCCTGCTGTAATCTGAGTCAAGAGCTATGAGTGAGCAGGGAGAGACTCAGGCAGGAAGTGATGTCACAGCAAGCTAATATGACAGCTGCTATCCTAAACAAACAGAGAGTATCTAAAGTGGTTTACTCAGGTATGGTAAAGGATTCTACAGAATAAATATAGTGTTATAGCTTGTACTATTGTGGCTAATCTATTGGCAATAAACTGCTTTGGTAGCTTTGCTTCTCCTTTAAAGTTAACTTTTAGTATGTTATATAATGGCCGGTTCTAAGCAATTTTTCTATTGGTCTTCATTATTTATTTAGTATCGTTTTTAATTTTTTCTCTTTTTCTTCTGACTGTTTCCAGCTTTCAAATGGGGGTCACTGACCCTATCTAAAAAAAACAAATGCTCTGTAAAGCTGCAAATGTATTGTAATTGCTACTTGTTATGACTCATCTTTCTATTCAGGCCTCTCCTATTCATATTCCAGTCTCTTATTCATATCAATGCATGGTTGCTAGGGCAATTTGGACCTTAGTAACCAGGTTGCTGAAATTGCAAACTGCTGAATAAAAAGCTAAATAACTCAAAAATAATAAAACTAATTGCAAATTGTCTCAGAATATCACTCTACATCACACTAAAAGTCAACTCAAAGGTGAACAACCCCTTTAATACAGAGCAGAGTATGGAAGAGAATAATGCAGAATACTAATAATCATCGATAATGTGGGAAAGCAGTACAGGGTGGAACATGAGAAAGAAACAGTAGAACGAGATATGAGAAATGCTGCATACTGTGGGATACAAGGTAGAAAGTGCACTTACCAACCCAGCACTGTAATATCCTGGTAGGTATTTATCACAGATCTGAACCAAACACCAGAAGGCTTGCTGAAACAACAACCAAAAAAAATTTGATATTTTACAAAAAATGAAAGGACTAAGGAGTATAGAGTAATAGGGGAAAAGTGAGACACAGTATAGAAAGAGAAGGGGTTAATGAGTCGTAAGGTTAGAGTAAAAGGTGCAGTGGCGAAACCATGACTCAGTAGACAAAGATAAGGGGTTAATAGGTGATACGGTGAAGAGTTTGAAGAAGCAGTAGACAAAGTATGACTCACTAGACAAAGAAAAGGAGTCATGGGTAATACACTTAAAGGAAAACTAAAGCCTAACTCAAGAAATAGCTAGAGATGTTGTACATTTTGTTTTGTGCTTCTGTACCAGCCCAAGGCAACCACAGCCCTTTAGCAGTAAAGATCTGTGTCTCCAAAGATGCCCCAGTAGCTCCCCATCTTCTTTTCTGCTGATTCACTGCACATGCTCTGTGCTGCTGTCACTTACTGAGCTTAGGGACCCACTCACAATATACAGTACACATAGAATAGAAATGTCACAATATAAGGCTGATTAGTAATTAATACAGATAATTACTACATGGCAGCACAGAAACCAGTGCAATTAGCATATGCAAATAGACTATTTTGTGAAGGATTCGGGGGTTCGGCCGAATCAAAAATAGTGTATTCAGTGCATCCCTACCACAGAATGAATGACTTAACCCCTGCTGTCCTGTAGAATGCACAAAACAAGAGAATGCAGGTTAAAGCATCGTGCTTTGTAATGCCTTTCTTTATATATAAATGTGCAATTGCTGGACACTGGGTGTATTTTCACTTCTTGGAAATGATTTAATGCATAAGGGCAGAGAAGATATGAAATTCCCTATAAGTGAGGGCGGCTTGAACGAGTGATTCACTTGTTGGGTTAAGGCAAAACAGTAGGAATTCCCCCAATGTGGTGTAATAAGGTTGTTTACCTGCCTGCCTGCTGTGTGTTTAATTCTTTCTAAATCAGGTCAGGGAGCACTTGGTAAGGCTAATGCCACACGTGTCTTAGACTTCTGTACCAGCCCAAGGCAACCACAGCCCTTTAGCAGTAAAGATCTGTGTCTTTAAAGATGCCCCAGTAGCTCCCCATCTTCTTTTCTGCTGATTCACTGCACATGCTCTGTGCTGCTGTCACTTACTGAGCTTAGGGACCCACTCACAATATACAGTACACATAGAATAGAAATGTCACAATATAAGGCTGATTAGTAATTAATACAGATAATTACTACATGGCAGCACAGAAACCAGTGCAATTAGCATCAGAATTTAATAATCAGCAAACCTGTAGCATCAGCTTATATAACAGCCAGGGAAGCTCATTTTCTGCTGGATAATTAGTGACGAGCCCTAAGCTTAGCTTCTCAACAGCCAATCAGAGCCCACTGAGCATGTGAGTGTCACAGACACTTTCCAAGATGGTGACCCCCTGTGACAAGTGAAGTCCTGGATCATTGCTGCTATTGACAAGCTGAAACTTTAGCCTCGTGCAATAAGTTCAGAAAATAAAATATGGTATTTTTAGCCACATTCATTTTTAGGGTTTAGTTCTCCTTTAAAACAAGAATGAGCAGGGGGTGGAGAAACGATGCCACTATCAATAAAAATAAGTGGTTCCCATGTAAATGTCAGGGCAAGAGGAAAGGACAACGGGGCTCATTTATCAACACTGGGCAAATTTGCCCATGGGCAGTTACCTATAGCAACCAATCAGTGATTAGATTTTTGAAGCCAGCTGCAAGTAGAACAATGAATGACTTTTATTGGTTGCCATGGGTTACTGCCCATGGGCAAATTTGCCCAGTGTTGATGCTACACAAATAAAAATGGGTTTGTGTGTAACCAGGAAGGAACAAGAAAGGGACAACTCTGAAACCCAACAACAAATCAGGGGGTGCTCGTGCGTAACCGTAGCAAGATGGAGCAGAGAAAGAGAAAACACAAAGCAAGGGTAGATGAGTGTTGATGGGGGATGGTAAAAAAACAAGAGAATGTCAGTTTCATTGGTAGGAATGAAAGAGGAATGAGGAAGTATTGTGGGCAGTTACCTTAGCCAAAAATAACAGAACAGGTTGTACAATTAGTTTCAATGGGAAGGCAAAATACACAAATACATGAACTAAGAAGTGGTGGAGTGTCATTTTTCCGCCGCACACCTGTAATTCACCAATACTGCAATTGTGGTGCTGGTCCTCCGTTGGCCCGGCAGGGTCCCCTAGCAACACAAACATTTGGAAACGGATCCGCACACACTCCAGATTATGCAGTCAGGGAGGGAAACCCTTTTATTATGCCACCAAAAAAATCAACATTTCGGGACCCTCCCTTCATCAGGATACAATTCTTATTGTTAATAGTGCTGCTCCAGCAGAATTCTGCACTGAAATCCATTTCTCAAAAGAGCAAACAGATTTTTTTTATATTCAATTTTAAAATCGGACATGGGGCTAGACATTTTGTCAATTTCCCAGCTGCCCCAGTCATGTGACTTGTGCCTGCACTTTAGGAGAGAAATGCTTTCTGGCAGGCTGCTGTTTTTCCTTTTCAATGTAACTGAATGTGTCTCAGTGAGACATGGGTTTTTACTAGAGTGTTGTTCTTAGATCTACCAGGCAGCTGTTATCTTGTGTTAGGGAGCTGTTATCTGGTTACCTTCCCATTGTTCTTTTGTTTGGCTGCTGGGGGGAAAAAGGGAGGGGGTGATAATCACTCCAACTTGCAGTACAGCAGTAAAGAGTGATTGAAGTTTATCAGAGCACAAGTCACATGACATGGGGCAGCTGGGAAATTGACAAAATGTCTAGCCCCATGTCAGATTTCAAAATTGAATATAAAAAAATCTGTTTGCTCTTTTGAGAAATGGATTTCAGTGCAGAATTCTGCTGGAGCAGCACTATTAACTGATTCATTTTGAAAAAAATTTTTTCCCATGACAGTATCCCTTAAAGAAGGGAGGGAGCCACTACCCCCCGCCCCCCCCCCCCCCGAAACATAGATTTTTTTTTTTTGGTGGCATGATAAAAGGGGTTCATTCTCGACTGCATAATCTGGAGTGTGTTCGGATCCGTTTCCAAACGTTTGTGGAGCAAGAGAAGGCCCAGGCATTGTCGAACTGAGATACCAGGGGCCCACCAAAAAACCTGAGACAAGGGACCCACTCTACTATTATTCCTCTCCTCGCTCAACCTCTCTTCTCCTAGACTCTTATTTATACACTATAATCTATTATTTTATTCATTCAGCCTCTTTGTTGTCATAGAAATAAGGAACAGCCATGAAATAGGCCAAACGTTTAGAAGCAGAAGGGCCCACTGACACCAGTTTTCCTGGTATCCCGATGGGCCAGTCTGACACTGGTCCCAGATATGAATGGTTGGGAATGGGTGGGGAAGAGATAAAGGAGACAATCACCTCAGCTGGCATGTGCATGAGAAGAACAGCTGCCACCGGAGCCTGCGCCTGGCAATATCCTTCCTCCGGCCGGTACACAGTGTAGGCTTTTAGGATACGGTACAGATCCTGCTGTCTGGGAGCGTAAGAATGGGAATGAAAGAGATTACAGGATAGAAGTGAAAAAAAAAATATTATACTGGAATGACTCAAGAGAAAGACATTTCATCCATTATTCTCTTTTCTTAGCCACACCCAATTTCACATCTTTTAAACAATGTAAGTCTCTATAAAAAGATATTGCATAAAACAGCTCATATGTAAAACCCTGCTTTATGTAAATAAACCATTTTCATAATAAAATACTTTTTTAGTAGTATGAGCCTTATGGTAATCATAAACAGAAAATTGCCATTTTCAAAAATAAGGGCCACCCCCTGGGATTGTATGATTCACGGTGCACACAAACATGTTAGGTCACATGAGCCAATTAACAGTCACTTCTTCCTGTTACAGTTAGAGCTGCAGTATTTCTGGTCAGGTGATCTCTGAGGCAGCACACGGACTATCATAAAATGGTGGTTCAAGGCAAGAGATGTAAAAGGGCAATATTTGCTTAAAAATATATTCCAGTTTGGTAAGATTCTTTAATATGCCACTTAATATGATATAAACCGTCTGTTGCTTAAATATTCATTTTGGGGGTATAGTTTTCCATTCTTGCCCTTGCCTTCCTCTAAAATAAAGCACTAGTATAGCCTGGGAAGCAACTCCCAGAATCTTCATTTCCCTCTTTTCAGACTCACCCGTGCCCACCGCGAGCAGCAAACATCTCATGAAAAGGAAACTGTCTATGTAGATCCTTCTCAATCACATCCAGCCACTTGGGGTCTCCTGGATGCCGCTCCATCTCCTGTAGGTACAACAAATGTATTATTAAAAAAGTTTGCTCTACCATATTTCTCTTTCCCGTATCCCACATTCTCCCAAGACCTTCACTCAGAGTCACTCACATCAAATTTTCCTGGATTCTTCCTTAAAAGTTCCTCGCTGTTAGACAGAAGCTGCCATGCTTTTGCACGAAGAGAGGACGGAATCCCCTTCCTGCAACGGAGCTTCACCTGGAGAAAAAGCAACACTTCTAAGTCAATGAGCTCTCCTTTATACAAACTTCACCAGTCTGAGCCCCTTCATCTTCTCATCTTTGTTAAAGGGGAAATAAACCCCCCTTTAGACATGAGCTCATTCAGAACTGCCAAAAATAACTAAATACATATGCCCATCACCCACAGAACTTAATATACCAGCCCAGAGGTTCAGCAACCCTATAAAAGCAATGGTCCATGTCTTCAAAGTTGTGCACATGGGCCTGTTTGGCCCAGGTAGCCTGTTTGGCCCAGGTAGCCTGTTTGGCCCAGGTAGCCTGTTTGGCCCAGGTAGCTTGTTTGGCCCAGGTAGCTTGTTTGGCCCAGGTAGCTTGTTTGGCCCAGGTAGCTTGTTAAACCCTGCATCCCCCCCATCTTGGATCTTGCTAGGCCATCAGTTGGTGTTAGTGGCATTGCACATGCTCAGTGTGCTTTGGGCTCCTGTTGAGAAGCTAAACATAGGGGACTATAGTAAATGATGATGCTACAGGGCCTGTTATTAATCCATTCTGATGAAGACTGCACTGGAATATTGTATACTGTGAGCCCCTAAGCTCAGTAAGTGACAGCAGCACAGAGCATGTGCCGTGAAACAGCAGAAAAGAAGATGGGGAGCTACTGGGGCATCTTTACAGAGCTTTACTGCTAAAGGGATGTGATTGCCACAAACAAATGTCTTGTTTTATTCTGACCTTCTGGAACCGACGGCTCATCCACTTGTCCCAGTGGCTAAACATGTCCAGCCACTTCAGCTCCCTCTGTCGGGAGATATCCACAGATAGAGCGCTCTCCCTGCAAAACAACAAGGGTAATAAATCAGTTTATGGATCGGCAAGAGATATATATATATATATATATATATATATATATATATATATATTTACTGGGATAATTTGGAAGCATACAGTTGGACAGAGCATTTCACATACTTCCCCACGGGGTGGGAAAGAATGTTATATTTAATCTTTACTGCACAATAGATCAGAAAGTGACAGAAAGAATACAACCATTATAATCTGGTTGTTAGGATCATTGACAGTTCCTAGTTTTTTTTTTTTAGGCCATCTCCTATTCATCTTCCATTTAAAGGAGAAGGAAAGCTACTGAATCAGTTTTTTTTCCAGATTAGCCACAATAGTGCAAGCTATTTCTTTATTCTGCAGAATGCTTTACCATACCCGAGTAAACAGCTCTGGAAGCTCTCTCGGTTTGTTTAGGATAGCAGCTGCCAGATTAGCTTGGTGTGACATCACTTCCTGCCTGAGTCTCTCCCTGCTCACTCATAGCTCTGGTCTTGGATTACATCAGAGAGAGGAGGAGGGAGGGAGGGAGGAACAAACTGAGCATGCTCAAGCCCTAGCAGTTTATGCTGAAAACAGGAAGTCTGATTCTACACAATAGAAGGAAAGAAATGCTGTGTTTCTTTTGACAGAGGACTCAGAGCAGCATTACTTTGAGGGTTTACTGGTGTATTTATATAGACCTTTCTTTCTTTTTCAAACTACAGTCTGGCTACCAGGGTGAAGAGAAATTTGTTTCCATGGGTTACGGCACTAGTACAGCTTTGACCCACTGATTCCTTAAAGGGGTCGCTACCCTTTAAAGGAGAACTAAACCCTAAAAATTTATATGGCTAAAAATGCCATATTTTATATACTAAATTTATTGCACCAGCTTAAAAGTTCAGCTTGTCAATAGCAGCAATGATCCAGGACTTCAAACTTATCACATCGGGTCACCATCTTGGAAAGTGTCTGTGACACTCACATGCTCAGTGGGCTCTGATTGGCTGTTGAGAAGCTAAGCTTAGGGCTCGTCACTAATTATCCAGCAGAAAATGAGCTTCCCCTGTAATATAAGCTGATGCTACAGGTTTGCTGATTATTAGATTTTGATGCTAATTGCACTGGTTTCTGTGCTGCCATGTAGTAATTATGTGTATTAATTACTAATCAGCCTTATATTGTGACATTTCTATTCTATATGTACTGTAATATTGTGAGTGGGTCCCTAAGCTCAGTAAGTGACAGCAGCACAGAGCATGTGCAGTAAAACAGCAGAAAAGAAGATGGGGAGCTACTGGGGCATCTTTGGAGACACAGATCTTTACTGCTAAAGGGCTGTGGTTGCCTTGGGCTGGTACAGAAGTCTAAGACACGTGTGGCATTAGCCTTACCAAGTGCTCCCTGACCTAATTTAGAAAGAATTAAACACACAGCAGGCAGGCAGGTAAACAACCTTATTACACCACACTGGGGGAATTCCTACTGTTTTGCCTTAACCCGACAAGTGAATCACTTGTTCAAGCCGCCCTCACTTATAGGGAATTTCATATCTTCTCTGCCCTTATGCATTAAATCATTTCCAAGACGTGAAAATACACCCAGTGTCCAGCAATTGCACATTTATATATAAAGGAAGGCATTACAAAGCACGATGCTTTAACCTGCATTCTCTTGTTTTGTGCATTCTACAGGACAGCAGGGGTTAAATCACCTCATTCTGTAGTAGGGATGCACCGAATCCATTATTTTGGATTCGGCCGAACCCCCGAGTTCTGTTAAACACTTCAGTAACCTTATTGCAAAAGGGAAGTGCAGCTATAATATCCGGCACCCCCAAGTGCACTAAGCTTTATCTTCTCCATTAACAGACAGGCAGATGCTGCTTTCAATACCAAGATCATATACAAACAAGTAAAGCCACTGAAAACTTTCATTGATGTATATTGGAATTCCATTAAAGGGATTGTTTACCTTTAAAATATTTTTTAGTATGATGTAGAGAGTGATATTGGAATTGGAATCCTTTTTTTTTTATTATTATTATTTGTGGTTATTGAGTTACTTAGCTTTTCATTCAGCAGCTCTCCAGTTCGCAATTTCAGCAGTCTGGTTGCTAGTGTCCAAAATACCCTAGCAACCACGCGCTGATTTAAATAAGAGACTGGAATATGAATCGGAGAGGCCTTAATAGAAACCTGAGTAATAAAAAGTAGCAATAACAATACATTTGTAGCCTTACACAGCAATTGTTTTTTAGATGAGGTCAGCTACCCCCATTTGAAAGCTGGAGTCAGAAGAAGGCAAATAATTAAAAAAAAAAAAAAAAAGTTGATTAGACTTGTCTATTCTATAGCATACAAAAAGTTAATCTAAAGGTGAACCATTTAAGGAAATGGTAGAAAATATAGTAACAGAATTAAAGGGATACTGTCATGGGAAAAAATTTTTTTTTCAAAATGAATCAGTTAATAGTGCTGCTCCAGCAGAATTCTGCTCTGAAATCCATTTCTCAAAAGAGCAAACAGATTTTTTTATATTCAATTTTGAAATCTGACATGGGGCTAGACATTTTGTCAATTTCCCAGCTGCCCCAAGTCATGTGACTTGTGCTCTGATAAATTTCAATCACTCTTTACTGCTGTACTGCAAGTTGGAGTGATATCTCCCCCCTCCCTTTTCCCCCCCAGCAGCCAAACAAAAGAACAATGGGAAGGTAACCAGATAACAGCTCCCTAACACAAGATAACAGCTGACTGGTAGATCTAAGAACAACACTCAATAGTAAAAACCCATGTCCCACTGAGACACATTCAGTTACATTGAGAAGGAAAAACAGCAGCCTGCCAGAAAGTATTTCTCTCCTGAAGTGCAGGCACAAGTCACATGACATGGGGCAGCTGGGTAATTGACAAAATGTCTAGCCCCATGTCAGATTTCAAAATTGAATATAAAAAAATCTGTTTGCTCTTTTGAGAAATGGATTTCAGTGCAGAATTCTGCTGGAGCAGCACTATTAACTGATCCATTTTGAATTTTTTTTTTTTCCCATGACAGTATCCCTTTAAGTAAATAAAAAGAAGAATTCACAGCACATCCCAGTCATGGTGCAATTGGATTTACAGCATAATACAGTTGAGATTCTCCAAAAAAAGGAAATAGTAGATACTTAGTAAAAAAAAACATTTATTTGGGCCTATGAGTAAGTGCCCCAGTAGGCAGGAAACGAGTTAGGCCCTTTGTCTCTCATGTCCAAATAAATCTACTATTTCCTTTTTTGGAGAATCTCCCAACTGTATTAAAGGTGAACCACCCCTTTAACTGATGCTCCATATACTTGCAGTTTTCCTTAACCAGAAAACTATGTTTAGTATAAAGAGCAGAAGGCAATTCACTCAGTAGATTCTGATTGGTTGCCATGGGGTTCCTACTCTGGGGCACATTTGCCCGGTGTTTGTAAATGAGCCACGGTGAGAAATAGATGGCTTGACCAGCAATTGGATCACACAAGACTTTCCATGAAAGAGCCACATCCAAAACCTGGTGTGATCCTCTTGTATATGGGACACAGCTCCAGTTGGATTACTGGAAAGGGACGCCATTTTTTTAGTCCCGCACACGGGCTAATAAGCGGTCGACATGACTACAGCAAGGGCAAAATTGGCACCAATGTCAGCCCACGTATAGCTATCATTATTCCTGCACAATACTTTGATAACAGAACATCTATGCAATATATTGAACCACAGGAAAACTGACCCATTGCCGCTGAACTGATTTCCTCCCAGGAATCCATATTTGTCGGTCTTGCGGTACGGCATGCCATTGATCTCGGAATCAGAGCCCAAAGAGCTGGCATCGTCCATGAGGGTGAGCGACTCCAATGTGCCCGACATCAGGCTAACAGAGTCCAAGTAACTGAGGGTGTCTGGAGCTGGAGGCTTCATCCTGTAGCTGGACAGAGAGGCCGTTTCACTCCGGAGGGAAGAATCCTGATCATGTCCCGGGAGCTGCGAGCCAGGGTACAGATTTGATCTAATTGGGGTGGGGAGAGGGGGTTTAGAAGAGATGCTCCTTTGAGGGCTTGAGAGGTCATTAACACGGATAGGGGAAGGGGCAGCCACTGGGGCTGTTCCAGGTGAAGAATGAGAAGGTCCTGAGGATGTGGAAGGTTGATCTGTTGGACTGCTCTTTTCCAACAAGGGCTTTTGTACAGAAGTCCCAACACTGTGCACGGCCCCATCCTGAACCACCGTTCCCTCCTTCTGAGTGGTGCTCTCTTGAGGTTTGTTAACAATACTTTGCCTAACACTATCCTGCACCTGTGTGACATCAGGCTGCATATTGGTGTCCTGTGGAAGAATTACATTGGTTGGTTGTAGTGCCTTTTCACTTGACGCCATGCTGTGCGGCTGAGATGGGGGAAGTTCACCGCACTGCTGCCATTCCTCTTGCCTCTGAGCTGCCCTGTCGGTTTCCGCTGCCCTGCCATCCTGCCCAACCGTCACCTCCCTCTCAATGACAATCTTGTGTTGTACGGTTACACGATTCTCGGGATTTGCTGGCGGTTTCTTTTCTAGGGCAGAATCCTGCTGCAGCGCCACGGGACTGGCACTATCCAACGGCAACGCTGCTTGGTTGGCACTGACTGCCTGTGCCACGGTCTCTTGGCTTGGGCCCTCTTGTGGTTGTGACGCACAACTCTGACTATTTGAACGGTCTTGTTGTGGAGTCAGGTTATTGTCTTTCTGCTGCTGTGCTTGTCCGATAACACTCGGTTGTGGTGGAGATGCAACATGGCTCCCACTACCCTGTTCCAACACCTCACCCTGTGGCACAGTCACTCGGCCCTCCCTATTTGGTTGCACTTTAATTTGGCTCTCGCGATCCTGCCGTACTATTGCGCTGTCTTTCTGCGGCATCCACGGATGTTCCTGATCCTGGTGACAAGTGATCTGGCCGTCGCCCTCTGTTTCCAGGATGAACTGAATGACTTGATGTTGCGGCGGAGTGTCTGGTGTCACATTCTCCCGCTGAAGACTCTGAGGCAGAACTCCATGTCTCTCTGGGTCCTGTTGTGGCGGCACATTAGTGGCGCTGGGGCCCTGTCCCCTTGTGATGTCCTTTGCTTGAGTTACAATGATTTGCGCCTCATGGTGCAGGGTCCCTTGTCCCTCATGAAGCTGCTGCTGGACATCACAACTCCTGGTATCATGTTGGGGTGTTGTTGTTGTATCACTGCCCTGCTTGTCTGCTGATGTTGTGACCCTGCTCTGCATCACTATGACAACCCTCTGAGTGACACTCCCATCCTTCCTGTGGCCTTTCTCACTTCCATCACGGGCAGCTTTCTCAGGGGTTCCAGGAACTTCCCCCCTAGTCACTGAATCACCGCTACCATTGACATCACTCCCTCGCTCCCACAATGCCCTCTGCTCACCACTGACGTCACCTGCCGCGCTACCCTTTGCCTCTCGTCTTACAGGGCTGAGCGTCCGGCGGTCCATAGAGCTCTTGCGGGGAGGGGGTACGGGCCGCGGTCCCGGAGGTGAGAAGCCGCGTCCAGGGGGCAATTCCATGTTGGTGCCCCCAGTTTCCAGCTTTTCCTCCCTCTACGATATGGTGCAGGCCGGTGGCTGAAACGCGCACCGGCCCGGATTGACAGGGAACCAACTCTGGCCAATCAGAGAACAGACAAGCAGAATAGTCAGCCAATGCAATTAGAACAAGGTGTGAGCCATGAGAACAGCATAGACGAATCACAGAACCGCTGAAGGAGAAAAAAATAACAGGCGCGCTGTGATTGGCCAAAGGCGCAGCTTTGCCTTCCAATCAGTGAAAAGATAGGTGCGGTGAGAAGAAGGGCGGGACCCGGAATGAGGAAAAGGAAATAGAGGCCTGATAACAAAGGGTGGAGCCCCCACCAATCAGAATCAAGATTTTTTTTTTTTATTTACTCAATAACTTTATTCAGGAAAACAAAATGTAGCAGATAGCTATTTTCCGCAAAACAGGTGGCACATTACTAGGGTTTCTGACTCCTGCGTTGCACTGAGTGCGCCAACTGGAGCAGACATAAGTGTCTGTGCTTGGCGAACTTTACCACAGCTTCAGAAGCATCACGTGGGCCATTCTTGTACTGAGGCATTAAATGTCAACCCTATTGACTAAAACAGACATGTTGCCATTGGCTGCTTCTGTTGTCACTAGGGTTGCCATCTGGCTGCTGAAAATGCCGGTTGATTCCAATGTTATTAATAGGGAAAAAAGATAAATATATAGGCCGGTATGTTTTTCCAGAAAAAGTGGCAATGCTAGTTGTCACCCTAATTTGGAACCCATTTCTCATCTGGTAACCAGCAGCTTGATGGGAAACCCCATGACAACCAATCAGATGTTTGATTTCATCGTTCTTCCTGCAGCTGTGTGAAATAAGCTAATCACTGATTGGTTGCTATGGGTTACTGCAAATGTGTCCAGTGTTTATAAATGACCCCCAGTGTGTGGCTCACAGGAGCATTTTATGAGTGACACAGGGTGGATCCAGCATTCCTCCCTCTGCCTCCTAGTCATGTACACAACTTGGCAAACACTGTGGCAATGAATACAGCTTGTCACTAGGCCCCAACAGTTTGTTACACATTTTGTGCTTTAACGCACATACTTATTGCCGTTTTTTCCTATTAAAGGGGACCCGTCACCCAAAATAATTATTCGAAATCCTATTATAACACATTGGTCAAGCAAAATGAACTTTAATTACACTATATCATTTATTTGAATCTCGTTTCCATCAGTCTGGGAATTCATAATTATAGCAAGCAGGCAGGAGCCATTTTGTGGACACTGTTATTAAGACAAGTCTTGTGTCATCTCAGAATCTTGTTTGTGCACCAGAATAGGGGACCTGATGTCCATCCCCATGCCCTGGCTACACAATTAAATGGTTAATAGAACTGGGGGAATGTGGGGAGAGCAGTGACATAGAGTAAGTGCTGAATGGAAAGTGAAAGTAATTGCCTAAAGCATAGAGGAGGGGCAGACAATATTTGATTGACAGCTGAGATTTTTAAATGAGTTTACAACAGCTATGAATGCTTTAATAAAATATAGAAATTGGATTTCATGTTTAGTTTGAAAAAAGGACTTACATTATACGGATTTTTGTGTGACGGGTCCACTTTAATAACATTGGCATTAAGCATCATTTTTACCGGCCAGGTGGCAACCCTATGCCAGTGAGGTTGGCCAAAATAGGGACATGGCTAAAAACTCCCAGGTTTAGATCTGGGGATGGTTACATCTGTTCCTCAGACTACGGTTGCTGCCTTTTTTGGAAAAAAATGACCGGCCTTCCTATATATTTATCTTTTTCCCCTATTGGGATCAGCCATCATTTTTACCGGCCAGGCCGGTAAAATACCAGCTAGGTGGCTACCCTACCTCAGACACATGGAGAATTTTTAACAAAGGTGGACTACATTAAAATTAAAAAAAAAAAAAAAAATTATAATAAGAGATACAGTTAAATACAATAATGCACTGCTTACACACATACATCAGGTCTGTATGAGACCTGTTATCCAATCTGGATAGTAGATCTTTTACCTTAAATCTACTAGAAAATCATATAAACCTTAAATAAACCCAATAACCTAGTTATGTTTTCAATAAGGATTAATTAAATTGTAGTTTTGTATCAAGTACAAGGTACTGTTTTTTTATTACAGAGAAAAAAGGAAATCATTTTTTAAAATTTTGGATTATTTAATTATAATGGTGCTATGGGAGACCTTTCCATAATTCAGAGCATTCTGGATAATGGGTTTCCGGATAATGGATCTCATACCGGTAATTATCAGCCTGTGTATATTAATAGGCAGCTATAAAACATGAAAACATTGTGGGGGTCATTTATAAAGTAAATTGCGCAGCACATATTTATTCACAAATGGTTGGAATGCCCATGCTTTTTCCTAAAAGCTAAAATACTGCACTGCTGTGCCCGTCTTTCCAGTTTTTGCGAATTTGCATTGTGGATACATTTTCACAAATGGCTCGCAAAGGAGACAGGTGTTTGCGTGAGTGCGCCCAGTGTGCGAGGTTGTCGTGTGCGAAAATAGTGTTGACACTAACTTAAATTTGCAAAACTGTTTTGCGCAAACTTTCACCGCCACCAAAGTTGTCGCGTAACTCGAACGCAGAGTATTCGCAATTTGCATTTTTTGCCATATTTAAAAAGCTATTAGGGACATGAAAAAATTCACAATTCTATTTGCAAATGAAGTACCTTATCCAGCTTTATAAATATAACCATGCGCAGGGCATGTCACCCTAACTGCCATTGATTACTTTTCCATATCAAATCTTCAATGACTTCATATGTGTGTTTATATTTCCTTGAGCTGGAGCCCAGACAAGAGCACGCATGATGCTGTGGATATAAAGTTCTGTCCAAGGACTGAAATACTATAGTGGGCAGTGTATTTCTGGGCTGTATATAATGGTACGTCACAGCAGCTGAAATACAGACAAAAGGACATGGTAAGTAATGGGGACCCTGGCAATGGCAGTGTGTATATGTATATATACAGTATAAAGACAGCCCTCCCTTTATATCTTGTCTCTTCTGCCTACAGCTAATTATAAACAAGGCTGATCCACCCACATGACTTTTCTTTGCTGCTTTGCGGAGGCTCCAACGTCACAGAAATCTCTAATATTAGCCTGCACTTCTCCAGCTCTTCAGGTAGGGGGAGCTATTTGTGAATGCCTGCTGTGCCTTTTTACAGGGCTGCACTGGGAGATCACAACTTATTTGAGGTCCTAATACATACCAATATACATAAATATATATATATGCATACATTTCTTTGTTGTTGTCCTTGTGGGTTTCTTTTTCTAGGTCACTGACTCTATTGGTTGCCGGAACCAGTGTCCCTAGCAACCAGAAAGCAGTTGACTACACCGAATAGACATCTGAGCAGTTTGATCCTCCTGTTGTGTTTCACTGCTGTGTGGCCTCATTCATACCTTCAACTCTGCAGCCAAGATGACTGAGACAAAAGCTGAAGGCAAACAAAATAGAGACCGGCACGGATGAATGCGTCGTTGCATGCAGCGACACACAGAGGAATGCATCACACAGGCAACCGGTAAAGAAAAAACATAATGGGTTCATGCCCTAAAGGGCAGACACAACAAGGAAACTTTAAAAAGAAATTTTAAAAATGTTGGCACAATTCTGTGTTAATTATAAAGTAAAAGCTGCACGGATTTGTAGAAATCCATTTAGTCTGCAGCATGCATTTGTGCTAATAACCAATAATCAGCCTTCCAGCCTGTGGACGTAATGCCTGGCTGGCTTTAAAGAGTTGGGGTAGGGCTTCTTCTTCTTCCGCTTACACAGCACCCAGTATTCTCCTATAAATAGCTTCCTGGGCTGAAATTCCTGCACTCCCTTATTAGGCACATTTCATAAATCTCCTTTTTTTTAAACTGGGTTGTGGGAAGCAATGCAAGAGGCTGCTGAGACTGCAGTAGAGCCAACACTATTGATCTGTACATCTATCCATATGTCAGAGTTGTTATGCAGGCCAAAATCTCTGGAACCCTGGTATCATTTACTAATCTCATGGGTGCAACTGCAAGAGTCCTAAATGAAATACAGTTGCACCCCTTAGGGCCCATTTATTCAGCACTTGCACCCATGGGATTTTCTGTGCTCTGCACCTTATACCAAATAACAGGTCACCCCTATCCAACCCCTCATGTGAAGCCCTCATGTCAACCCCTCAGTGCTGGTAAACACAGTTAGTGTTGTATTTGTGATCATTGCAAGGTATCTGTGCTTCATTCTGGAGCGCAAACATGTGTCACATGCAAAGTGCAACACAACATGGGGCTTTTTGCTCATTTATTGTTCTTTGCACCTTGATCTACCAATTAAAATGGGGCCTCTAAGTCTCTGATCACAATATGAGTATTAATCTCTGATCACATGAGGAGTATGAGTCTCTGGGCACATGAGGAGTATGAGTCCCTGGGCACATTAGGAGTATGAGTCTCTAGGAACATTAGGAGTATGAGTCTCTGGGCACATAGGAGTATTTGTCTCTGGGCACATGAGGAGTATGAGTCTCTGGGCACATAGGAGTATGAGTCTCTGGGCACATAGGAGTATTTGTCTCTGGGCCCATGAGTAGTATTAGTCTCTGGGCACATGGGGAGTATTAGTCTCTGGGCACATGAGGAGTATTAGTCTCTGGGCACATGAGGAGTATGAATCTCTGGGCCCATGAGTAGTATTAGTCTCTGGGCACATTTGGAGTATTAGTCTCTGGGCACATGAGGAGTATTAGTCTCTGGGCACATGAGGAGTATGAATCTCTGGGCCCATGAGTAGCATTAGTCTCTGGGCACATTTGGAGTATTAGTCTCTGGGCACATGAGGAGTATTAGTCTCTGGGCACATGAGGAGTATTAGTCTTTGAGCACATGAGGAGTATTAGTCTCTGGGCACATGAGGAGTATGAGTCTCTGGGCACATTAAGGGTATTAGTCTCTGGGCACATGAGGAGTATTAGTTTCTGGGCACATGAGGAGTATGAGTCTCTGGGCCCATGAGTAGTATTAGTCTCTGGGCACATTAGGAGTATTAGTCTCTGGGCACATGAGGAGTATTAGTCTCTGGGCACATGAGGAGTATTAGTCTCTGGGCACATGAGGAGTATGAGTCTCTGGGCACATTAAGGGTATTAGTCTCTGGGCACATGAGTAGTAGTGGCATTAAAAGAGACATTTTGTGTGAAAAATAGTAATGTGCCTGTGCATTATACTCTTTTAAATATAGAAGGATTGTGCATAAAAAATAGTGTTTCAGGCATATTTATTGAGTATTTCTATAAAAACCGTACTAATCCACACCCTGCTGCCTTCTTTCCCAGGCTGTGCAGAGGAGCCAGTAGGGTTGCCACCTTTTAAAAAAATCTTCACCCGCAGGTGGAGGGGGCGGGGTTAAAAGGGTGGGTTGTGCCGCTAAAGGGGGCGGGGCCGTGACACCGTCTGGCAGGGACCATTAATACACGGCCATCCCTCATTTGAAGCATAGACAGGGACTTATCCTATATGTCTCATTTTATAGAGTAGCAATCATGGGGGGGGGGTCTATGGGACAGGAGGCTCGGACTGCAGGGTCTGCTTCCTCTATAGCCACTCTAATCCCTGAAAATTCACAGGGAGGGGGAGACAAGCAGGTAGTTGTGGGTGCTGTGCCCCTACAAAGATGTTTTTTGTGGGTGGGCCTGGTGTTGTGTTGTTACACTCTTGGGTAGCACAAGTGGCTCCCTAGATTAATGTGCCTTGAGTCAGATACAGCGTTGGATAGTCCCACCGGGATACTGAAAGTACATACCCTCAGGCAGATTTAGCTCATGTTGTGTGTAGTGTGCATCACAGGCCAGGAGACCAGAGCTGCCTTTAGAGGGAATGCAGGCTGGGGAGGCAGCAAAGAGCAGCAGACGGTGAGAAAAATAAAGTGGCTTATTTACAACCTCAACTGTAGTTGTGCTAAAATGGGAACACTGGCTCAAATTGGTACCACTCCTTGCACTTCTGTATCCCCGTGCTTGGGGCATCCACCCTGCTGCCTGTTCTGAATCACATTGAAGTGCTTCTATTGACGCTGGAGAGCCCTAGTTCTAATGCCTCCTGCAAGCTTGTGGTACCTCCAGTATTCCCACAGTGACCAGCACCAATTAGCAGAAAGAATCCAGACATCAGACATCGTTTTAATGCAGAGCATCGGAAATGATCTCATCTGGATTTCTGCTGCATTGTTTTAGGAATCAGAGCCAGCCTTGCAGAGAATATAAACTCCTGCGGTAACATTAATAACATGAATAATGAATGTGTATATATATATATATATATATATATATATATATATATATATATATATATATATATATAATCTTCAAAGAGGACCAGCACTCCAGAATTTTCAATCAAAAAGATTTTTATTCACTCATTATATATATATATATATATATATATATATATATATATATATATATATATATATATATATAGATAGATAGATAGATAGATAGATATGCAGAGAAGCAGCTTAGAATTTAATCTTCTTTCATTATGCCAAAAAGCAACTTGTGGCTAGAGTTTCTCCCTGTAGCTGCACTGGATTCCCAAAGCTCAGTCCTGATTTTATCGTACTCTGGCTCTCTTTTCCCTTGTATAGCATTTCATAAGTGCTTCAGCATTGTGCATATAAATACCCCTAAAACAGCTGGCTCCCTGCTCGGCATCTCAAGTAACAGTCTGCTGGGCGAATCTGCTGGGCCTGATACCTCTAAAGCTATTTGCAGTGGCGGCCGTTGATCCTCATTCTGCTCCTTTTCCAGTCCACTACAGATATCCAACTCACAGACTTCCAACTACAACTCCCAGCATTCCCTGGCAGTCACCAGTTGGGGGCCTGATTGATGAATCTTAGAGCTGGAGTTGAAAGAATCCTAGCATTTGATTATTTGATTGATTACCTGCCCAAGACGCACCTCAATTAGTGTCGCCACCTTTTCTGGAATAAAATTGGCATAAAGCATCGTTTTTACCTGCCAGGCCGGTAAATGACCGGCCAGGAGGCAACCCGAAACCTCAATCTGTCTCAAGCTATGCCCATTTTCTGAAAAGTCCCACCCGTTTGTGACTGCAATTTGGGATCATTACAACTAAATAGTTGGTGTTTGCACAAAATGTGTGTTGTTAGAAGGTATCGGTCTACAGCTGGTTGTAAATACATGTGGGGGATTTGCACTAGTGATGCAAGCAGTAGCACCATGGTTCGGGATTCGCCTTTTTCAGCAGGATTCGGATTCGGCAAATCCTTCTGCCTGGCCGAACCGAATCCACTCCTATTTTGCATATTCATTTGCATATGCAAATTAGGGGCAAGGTGGCAAATTGCCACAAAACAAGGAAGTAAAAATGTTTTACCCTTCCCACCTAGGGTTGCCACCTGGCCGGTATTATACTGGCCTGACCGGTAAAAATGATGGCTGATCTCAATGTTATTAATAGGGGAAAAAGATAAATGTATAAGAAGGTCTGTATTTTTTCCAGAAAAGGTCACAACCCTATTCCCACGCCTAATTTGCATATGCAGATTCGGTTTGGTATTTAGCCGAATCTTTCATGAAGGATTCAGGGGTTTGGCCAAATCCAAGATAGTGGATTCGGTGCATCCCTTATTGTGATACAATCATCTCGGGGGGTGGATACCTAGGTGTGAGTGTTGCACCAGGGCATGTACAAAATGTATTCTTTGCAACCTGCTTCTAGGGACCCACCCTGTTTTTCCAAAAAAGTCTGAAGGTGGCTGGCGGCATGTCTAACAATACCAGAAGCTGGACCTTCCACCTGGCCAAACCCTCAACAGAAACCCCCCCTTTGTGAGCAAAACCCGCCAGACCCATGGTTGTTGGATACACCTGTGCATCACTAGTTTGCACCACAATCTGTCCCTGCAAGTCAAGCCCAGAATATCCCTGAAACAACCCCCACAGCTCTCAGCGTGTGTTATTGTAAAGCTGGAGGCTTCTGTGTGTGAGTAACTAGGGTTGCCATATATTTATGGGGAAAAGTGGCCATCATTCCTATAGTTTCATCTTTTCTACCCTAATAACATTGGATTTAAGAATCTTTTGCAGCAGTCAGGGTATAACAGTTCATGCCTCAGGCTGGGAATCCTACTGAAGGCCCATGATGTTAAATCACAGACATTACCAATAGCTGCAGAGAAATAAAAATGTCTTACCAATTAGTTTCGATATATATTTACATATTGCAGTTTTTGTCTCCTGTACGTTATTATGAAAGTGGTGACAGCAAAGGAGCAACCACAAGATGTACATTCCCTTCCTGCAACGTCATCGTGTTGTAACTGTCACCTTGCAACAGAACCAGGGCATCCGGCACACCGAATAAATCTGCCCATCATCATCATCATTTATTTGTATAGCGCCGACAAGATACCCAGTCCATATGATTACCAGGTCTTTTGAAAAATTCAAGGATAAGTCTAATTAATGCGATCTACTACTACATTTACTAGGCATGGATCTGATTTATCACTTGACCTGATAACCTTAAAGGACAAGGAAAGTCTAAAATAGAATAAGGCTAGAAATGTTGTATTTTGTATACTAAACATAAGCATGAACTTACTGCACCGCAAGCCTAATCAAACAAATGATTTGTGCTTTTAAAGTTGGCCACAGGGGTCACCATCTTGTAACTTTGTTAAACATCTTTGCAAGACTAAGACTGTGCACATGCTCAGTGTGGTCAGGGCTGCTTAGGGATCGTCATAAACAAAGCTGCTTGAATTCTGCATGGCTGGTAAGTAAGGTGGGGGCTCCCCCTGCTGTTCATAAGTATGATTGTTTCCCTGCTCAGCAGTTAGGGACCATCTGACAATTCCTATCCACAGCAGTAAATGAAGTGAGAATTTCACTGCATATAGTCAGGTTTCCTATAAAAACAGTACACATGTTTTAATTAAAGTATATTGGAGATAGGTTTCTTTTTCATGAAAGAAAGTTAAAATGGGATTTTATTTTTTTGCCTTTACTTTTCCTTTAAGGGCAGGGGCACACAAAGCTTCTGGGACCACCTGGAGCAACATCCAAGGGGTTGGTGAGCAACATGTTACTCGTGAGCCACTGGTTGGGGATCACTTCTCTAGAATATACTAAATGTTAATGTAAGGCTGAACTACCCCTTTAAGAAAGATCCGCTCATTTTAGAAGTTCACCAAACAAGTGGATCTTTGTTCAGTTTGATAGTGGGCCAAATTGAGATGATCTATTCATCTGGACACTGAGCCAATAATCATATAATAGGGGGACGTATACAGCGTTATAAGGAGAGGACTGAACCAACAGTCCTGCAGTCAGAGCCCTTGCTCAGTCTGTGATGTAACTACCAGAAAGGTATTGGGGTGCAACTGCAGCAGTGGTGGTAAGTGGATATTGCATGGGGGTAAGGGGACCCAGTTTAAAATTTGCCCTTAAAGGGGAAGGAAACCTAGTCGGCGCAAACCCCCCACCCCCCCTCCCGTTTGTTGCCCACCCTCCCTCCTCCCCCCTGGCCTACCCGTCCCGCTGGGCAAATGCCCCTAACTTGTTACTTACACTTCTGCGCAGGTCCAGTCCAGGGAGTTCACCGACGACATCTTCTTCCATGCGATCTTCTTCCTGCTTTGAACGGCGCATGCGCAGTAGGATCATTTCGCCTGTACGATCTACTGCGCATGCGTGTGACTTTTGGCGCTTGCGCAGTAGATCCGTACCGGCGAAATGATCCTACTGCGCATGCGCCAAAACGCCGTTCACAGCAGGAAGAAGATCGCGTGGAAGAAGATGTCGTCGGTGAACTCCCTGGACTGGACCTGCGCAGAAGGGTAAGTAACAAGTTAGGGGCATTTCCCCGAGCGGGACGGGTAGGCCAGGGGGGAGGAGGGAGGGTGGGCAACAAACGGAGAGGGGGTGGGGGGTTTGCGCCGACTAGGTTTCCTTCCCCTTTAAGCCCAGGAGTTAAAATAGGCCCTGGCATTCCAAGTACACAGAGGCCCAAATAGTCCTCCACCAGCCCACTGAGTAGTGTATGGGACCTTACAGCAGCCCCTCTGGCATTTGCCAGAACCCACAGAATGCCAGTCCGGGCCTGGGCCCATGAATGTATAGCTCCACTGCTGGGTGGCTGTCTTTGTCAATACATGGGATAATAAGCTGCAGATTCAGTCTGGAGTGGCCAAGTCGGCAACCATACAAGTCAACTGTACATGGCCAACTTGTCCCAAATTTGGAGCAAACATGCCATCAGACTGGGCAGGGCTGTATCATTTGTGGGCTGCCATTAGCAATAACGTAAGCTTCAGCACAATGCAGTGACTAGGCTAGAGGAGTGATATGGTCAGAATGTTGTGTTTATGTACGGACCAGACTATATGAGGACTATATGAATGATGCCACAAGCAATAACAAGTTGGCTGCGCCTTAACAAACAGGAAACCACACGGGAATATCTTTTTCCTGCACCTTTTTACTGGTTAGCAGTTTGCAGCATGAAACATTGGTTTGTATTAAATCAATAACACTGAGACAGGAAATCTTACTTGCTGTTAATAGGAATTAATACTTTATTTATAAGCTGGCGTGTTTTACCTTACATAGACAGGCTCGTATGAGTGTGTCCTTTATTGTGAGCACAGGGTATTCCTCATCAGCATGTTTACATTCATACCGAGTAGGAGTTGTAACTCAAGGCTCATAGGACCTAATGCAATACTTCCATCTGGACCCCCTCCTGCACCCTCTCTCCCTCAAACACACATTCCCATAATAAACCTTAGTTTCTTTCCTTGCACATCCTCAACTCCCAACTTATGGGCCCCTCTCTCCCTCAAACACCCATTATAATAATAGAAATCCCTAGTTTCTTTCCTTGCACATCCTCAACTCCCCAATAGATGAGGAAAGCAAAATCATTTATGCAACAAGCTAACATTTTCCCTAAACATCAGTGGAAAGTTGCAATCGACTTATGACCATTAGGGGTAAGGTTTCACGGAAGCCTATGGAGAATACTAACCCCTTCCCTATAAGCAATAGGAGCAAACCTTATTTAGTTTAAATAGGGCTGAATATGTCTCCTTATTTAGATTTTGAAACCTAGGGAAATTGTTGTCTTCCAGCTGTAAATAAACTACAACTCCCAGAAACCCCACTTCCCCAGAGTTGAAGTTACATTTAAGAAAAGAGCTCCTCCCCCATGCCAAATCTATTAGCGTCTATGCTGAGAGCACCCCCATCTTTAAGCATTAGTAAAATGCACTTCAGGAGGTACTGGAACAGCTGACAGGGAGGGAAGGTGACAGCTGAGATGGTTCCAAAGAGATAAAGACACTGACAGAAATACTCTAAGGGAAAGTATTGCAGCGTAACCCCCACCAGTGCTGAACACACATACACACATGCAGGGGGCTATGTATAGACAAACCTTAATTTCAGAATTGTAGTTCCAGTCCCACCTCTCTATGAATGGAATCCCTGATTACTTGTTATTGTAACCCCTGGAATTGTTCCATTCCTTCCATGAATATTGTAAGATTAAAGGATGAAATCTCTCACCTATTGGGTTTTACCAATAATCTTAAGGCAAGCAATATGGATAATAACCTATATAGTAGGGAGAGATGGTGCCTATAGTAACAGTGAGATAATAGTCTCTGGGAAGGGAGTGTGACTGTGGGATAGCAGGTATAGTAGGGAGAGATGGTGTCTATAGTAACAGTGGATAATAGTCTCTGGAAAGGGAAAGTGTCTGTGGGATAGCAGGTATAGTAGGGAGAGATGGTGTCTATAGTAACAGTGGGATAATAGTCTCTGGGAAGGGAGTGTGACTGTGGGATAGCAGGTATAGTAGGGAGAGATGGTGTCTATAGTAACAGTGGGATAATAGTCTCTGGGAAGGGAGTGTGACTGTGGGATAGCAGGTATAGTAGGGAGAGATGGTTGTCTATAGTAACAGTGGATAATAGTCTCTGGGAAGGGAGTGTGACTGTGGGATAGCAGGTATAGTAGGGAGAGATGGTGTCTATAGTAACAGTGGATAAT